>NW_024081935.1:0-340418 GCF_003009895.1 Hyaena hyaena
ATCTTCCCCGGTTCGCACTCACGTTAGAAGGCTCTCTCAGTGGATTCTGCGTCCTTTTTCTCCCAATCTCTCAGGTTTTGTAAGGTTTCCAATGGCTTCAGATCTTTTCTGTGTGATGTATGGGCGCGAGCGCAAGTACGGAGCTCCTTACTTCTCCGCCATCTTGCCCCATCTCCAACACGATCCTCTTTCTTGATAGAGCTGTGTGTTCAGAGGGTTCCCGTGTGGGCATCGCCACACTGGGGTGGGCTCAGATTGGGAGGTGTCACTATCAGCAAAGAGTGATTTATGGCTCCCCCAAACGAATGTCTTTTTTCTTCACCAGTTTTGCACCAGTTGCTTTTCTGCCTTAGTTATTCATATTTTTTCAGAAACTCATTATAAGTTGTTTCATTTGTCAAGGGCTTAATCGCTTCTTCCTTGTCTTCTCTCTTTGCTCAAAACCTTTATCATTTAGGACCATGTACAATTTTAGAATGTGTATTTCTGGGGCATTAACTAGCAAGCCATTTCTTTGGAGACATACACACTTCTTAGTAGGTATAGTTGACAGCAGTGACCTTCGTGGTGTTTTTTTTGTTTTGTTTTGTTTTGTTTTGTTTTGTTTTGTTTTGTTTTTTAAGAAGACCAATCTTCCCCTCTCTTCCATCCACCTCAGACCAATTTCCAAAATATCCCACTTGCACCTTGGTCATTGTAATTTAAGATCTTTTCTGAATCTTCTTTCCTTGAGAATAAATATTATCTTACTCAAATAAATATCTACTTTTACTTGCTTGCTGCCAGGCTACATTTTAGAGCCATTACTGTTTGAATGATTCATCAAGAAGACCTTTACGTTAAGGTCTATTTTATGTTCAGAGGTCTCACTGATGTTCTTTTCTGATGGAGGTATTAGGTGGTCACAGCCTCTCAAAATAGGTTGTACAGAGAAGAATCTTAGGGTGGCATTCTACTTGTGTAAATGCTTCAGAGATTGAAAGTTTGCCCCACACCCCCAAGGAAATCCTGACTCTTCCTTTGGATGCCAAGTGCCAAAGCCCTGAAAGGTTAACAATTTATTTGATAGAAAACATGTATCCAACTCTCAGACTTCCGCAGCACAGGATTTCTTTCTCTGGGCTCCTTCATTTTGTCTTCACTTTCAGGAAAGAGAAGTTCTTCCCAAGAGGTGACGAAGTGGCAAAATGGCCACTTGTGGCTCCAGGTTTATATCCTACCAGCTTAGGGATTCCACTAGAAAGAGAAAACCTCTTTCTCACAATCTCCTGTAACAGGTTAGGATTTACATCTCATTGGTCTAGCCTGAGTCACACATCTATGGCTGGGTGGTGTGATAAACACACACACACACACGTACACCACACAACCCAAAATCACCAGATTGCCCCCTGGTCAAAGAGAGGGTTCCTGACTCAGGCTGAGCCAACCAGTTTCTTTTCTAGGAATCTAAATCATTTGGTGGAGGCACACAACACAAAGGTAGGAAATGATTTGGGATGATTCATCCTTGGTAATGGCACCTCAGAGATAATGGCCCTTTGGTTCCTATTTCTTCTAATATCTGAAGGGCTATGTGGTAGCAGCCTTCTGGTGTTCCTAGGACAATTACAATAAGTGAAAGCAGAGCGTTTTCAAACTCAGACAGCCAGTAACCATCCACTACAACAAAAATTTTGAAAAAAAAAATCTCACTATAGCATTTAAAGGAAGAGAGAGAAAGAGATCACTACATTTCATTAGATGTGCTGGCAGAATCTTTTCAGAACTAATTGTTTTTAGGACTTCGGACCCAAGACTGAGTGGCTAGTATTATTTTTCATGGCTGGATTTAGAACACATATCAAATTCAAACCAACATTTACTTGATTAAAAATTAATTATTACAATGTGTGAAAGCTTCAAATTAGTAAATTTTAAACATTTGCTCCAAAAAACAACTAAGCTGATTTCATTAAAATAGGATGATAAAGGGATAAAGTATAATTCATTTCAACATATTTATATTTCTGGATCCCTGGGTTTAAAATGATAAAGATGAAAGTTAAATGTCTCTCCAGTTTGTTACCACTAACATACAACCAATTCCACTTGAAGGGTCATTACAAAAAAAAAAAAAAAAGATGGTACACAGGAGAAAAATAGCTCTAAACAGAGGTTTTTAGAATAATGGTATGACACCAAATACAAAGTGGAAGTCAAGATCACCAGTTCTCTTGCAAAGGAAATACCAAATTGTGCTGTGCCATTTCTAAATTTATTCTTCAATCTGATTGCTCTTTCTGGGATATTCATGCACCATCAAACATTGAACGTAGAATTGCTACGCTAAGTCTGATGTATTATATTCTGTTGTCAGCTGAGCAAGAGGGTTTGATAGGCTTCCCCCAATGGCACTGGTAAAGGTGAGGTCAATCCCGTCATCCTTCTGTAGTCTCTTATGTCTTACATTCATAGATCAATTCAAACCCTTTTGGAAATTACTTCAAAAACTTCCTGTACAAAGTCATGTATATTTATTATTCTCAGTGTGAATTAGGACTCTGTGTTTTTAGTTTAGTTTAACCTTATTTGAGCCTCTGATTTGGGCTAGGCATTGTAGTAGAAGTTGGAGACGGCCACATGTAGAAGATACCTCTGCATTTTGGTTCACAGTCTGTCAAGAAAGACAGATAAGAGACAAACCTGGGACAGTGGGATGAGGGCAGTGATAATAGTGACCAAGTTTGTGAGTGCCTGGTCTCAAAGCTGGTAAGTGACAGAGCCACGAGTCAAACCCAGGGTGCCTGGTACTGAGGTCCATTCTCCTGGTCAACGTGGGGGTCAAGGAGAGCAGGTGTTAAGACATTTACAGGAGAGTGTGTGGGAGCACAGGGGAGTGGGCATCGACACCATATATGGAGTCAGGAATCAGGGAAGTCTTGCCCTAAATTTATGTCTTAGAATCATTAGGAATTAGTCTTAGTTAAGGTGGGAGAAGGGCTTTCTATGCAGATGAAAGAGCCCAATGGAAGGTATTGAAATGGAACATATCGTGTGTCTGGAGAAGAGCACCAGGAATGATTTAGTAAATTAGAAACCTAACTTGCAAGGGCTTTGATTTCTGTCAAAAAAATTGGAAATACTGTCATCAGTTAAGGGGAGCCAGTGATGATTTAAAGCAGGGAAGTAATATTTTAGATGTCCATTTTAGAGAATGCAGTGAAAAAGATGGGTTTGAGGTAAAATTTGAGTCAAGGAAACAAGTTAGGAGATCTTCATTATTGTCTAGATGGTACATGTTTAACTAAGAAGTAACAGTGCTGATGAGGACATGGAGGAAGGATCTGATAGATATTTAAGGGGTAGAATTGATGAGCTTTATAAAGGTGTAGTTTGATATTGTATTGTCAGATGGGCAAAACTCAAATCTGATTCTCAGTTCTGGACTTGAGCAGCTGCTTACCTTGGAGATTCAGTTTCTTTCTTTCTTTCTTTCTTTCTTTCTTTCTTTCTTTCTTTCTTTCTTTCTTTCTTTCTTGTTAAATCCTGTTACCATATTTTATTATATTGGTGAAATTTGGTATTCTATATCTTACATATTTCACCTATAATTTTCTTTTTCTTTTTTTAATAGTTTATTGTCAAGTTGGTTTCCATATAACACCCGGTGCTCATCCCCACAAGTGCCCTCCTCCATGCCCATCTCCCCCCTCCCCCCCCACACCCATGAGTCCTCAGTTTGTTCTCAGCCTTCAAGAGTCTCTTATGGTTTGCCTCTCTCCCTTTCCCCCACCATTTCCCCCCTTCCTCTCCCCCATGGTCCTCTGTTAACTTCCTCCCAATCCTCCTATAAGTGCAAACATATGATATTTGTCCTTCTCTGCCTGACTTATTTCGCTCAGCTAACACCCCCAAGGTCCATCCATGTTACTACACATGGCCAGATTTCATTCTTTCTCATTGCCATGTAGTATTCCATAGTATAGATAAACCACATCTTGATCCATTCGTCCGTTGATGGACACTTAGGCTCTTTCCATGTTTTGGCTATTGTGGAGAGTGCTGCTGTGAACATTGGGGTCCATGTGCCCCTATGCATCAGCACTCCTGTATCCCTTGGGTAAATTCCTAGCAGTGTTATTGCTGGGTCATAGGGGAGTTCTATTGTTAATTTTTTGAGGAACCTCCACACTGTTTTCCAAGGGGTGCACCAGTTTACATTCCCACCAACAGTGTAGGAGTGTGCCCGTTTCTTGGAGATTCAGTTTCTTCATCTGTGACATGGGGGTAATAGCAGAATCTACCTCATTGGGTTGCTGTGAAGATTAAATATGTGTGGATGTGTGTGTGTGTGTGTGTGCGCATGCACACACACGTGCAATGGAATAATATTCAGCCATGAAAAAGCAGGAAATCTTGCCATTTGAGACTATAAAGATGAACTTTGATGGCATTATGCTAGGTGAAATAAATCAGAAAGACAACTACTATGCAGTCTCACTTACACTGAGAATCTACACAATCACAACAGCAACAAACAAAAAAAACAGGCTCATGGATATAGAGAACAGATTGATGGTTGCTGGAGGCCAGGGTGGGAAGAAAAGGTGGAGGCTGGATGAAATAGGTTAAAAGGTACAAACTCCCAGCTCTAAAATAAATAAGTCACAGGGATATAGCATGCAACATGGGCAGTATAGTTAATAATGCTGTATTGTATATTTAAAAGTTGCTAAGAGTCTAGATCTTAAAGGGTTTCAGCACAAGAAAAAATTTTATAAGTATGTATGGTGATCAATGTTAATTAGACTTATTGCAGTGATCATTTTATCATATACACAAATATTGAATTATTATGTTGTGCACTTGAAACTAATGCAATGTTTATGTTACTTATATCTTCAAAAATGTTACCACGTGAAACATGTTTACAACAGTGTCTGAGATGTATTAGTGTTTCTGATTGGATGCGAGTGACACTTGGCAATTCCCGGTGATTTGGGGGGGATGTGATAACCACTATTTGAGACAGAAAACAGAAGAAGGAGCTGGTTTGTGAGAAAAATGTATGATTTTAGTTGTGCATTTATTGGGTTTCTTTGATTTGAGTTGCCTTCTCAAGTAAAAATATTTAGTAGACAATTGCATGTATTGGTCTGGGACTCAGAAGAGACTTCTGAGAAGCAGATATGGATCTGAGAGTTTTCAGCATTTCCACGTGGGCAGAAGCCGTTGGAAGCCATAGATATGTGTTTTTAAAGCTTATTTATTTATTTTGAGAGAAAGAAAGGGAGAGCACACAAGCGGGGGAGGGGGGGGTGAGAGAGGAGAGAGAGACAGAGAATCCCAAGGAGGATTCGTACTGTCAGTGCAGAGCCAGACCAGACACGGGGTTTGAACTCATGTACTGCTAGATCATGACCTGAGCCAAAATCGAGAGTCAGAAGCTTAACTGACTGAGCAACCCAGGTACCCCGGAAGCCATAGATATTAATGAGATTGTCCATAGATAGAATTCAGGTACAAGGAAGGAAAATGAAGACCAGAATGTAGGCAAATCAAAGAGCTGTTGAAGGGGCTGAGGTAGCGTAAAGAGAGATTGCTGTCTGCCTGAGTGTCACCAGAGACATTTGATGACTGCTGGATCACTTAGAGTGTATTTCCCCTCTGCAGGGGGTGAAAAATAAGGGTGAACAACAGACATCATTGTGACTGTCTCAGCAGAAGCGGCTGATAGGACAGGAAGTTTCCATTTCTGGAGAAGTTCTACTGACATGCAAATAAGCAAAATCCCCATTTTTTCTTCAGGTTCACTTTGCGTTTTCCTCACCAGCAGACCGCTTCTAGTTTGGCCACACCCTTTGTGAGAATGTCAATCACAACTAATACAACTGTTTAGATATGGATAGACCGCAGCTTTGTGTAAAGAGAGATAATATTTTGTGATTATTTCCAACGCTAAAGAATTTTTTGAGCTCATTTACTGCAAAAACTCATTGTTCTGATTCTTTAAGAATCTAGCTTTCCTCAAGGACTCATGGTTCCTTTACTGGGTTACACAAAAGCTGTAATCTGTTACATCCCCTTTGCTGCCATGGGTGGAAAACAAATATAACAAACTTTTCCCTCCACTGCCTCTGAGGACAAGTTCTTCCATATTCTAAACTTTTCTTTCCAGAACTTCTCTCCATGGTTTAGGATGTAAACTTTCCTACCAGTTGGGAAGTCAGAGTAATGCCAAGTTTATCTCATCTTTGTTTTCTATGACATATTGATAACTTTGAACCATAAACACTTTGCACACATGAATGAACAAACATAAGTGGTTTGATCACGTGCTCAATGGTACGGATTACACATATGACATATTACAAAATGGAACATGTTCCTATTAGCACACATTTTCTCTTTGTGTAGAATTAGAACTTCTTGTTTTGTAGGTATCACTAAACCAAATCTTGACTTCAACATCGAAACTGTTTGAATTCATTTCCATATTGACTCTAGTGCTATGAAAGCTATCTTAAATCTTAGTGAAAAGAACCGTTTAATATAAGGTAAATGTCATTGATGAGCATAAACTGGTTTTTTTTTTCTTCCTTGGGTTTTATTTTTGGTGTGAGAATAAACCACAAAACAAGACAATACCTTGGAGAAATTGTAGCATCCGTTTTAGAAAAAATATTCCTTTCACAGTATAAAAACATTTTTCTTTTGTGAGACCTATTGAATTTGTGTAGTTCTCTGCAGATTAGGTATGTTCTCAACCCGTGATGTAAATCTTGAAACCTGGGATTGGCAGATGCTCTTTCTTGTTTACTGTCACTGAGCAAAGGAACACAAATACTGCTTTGTGTCTTTGAAAGCCTAGTGTGCATATTTACACTCTAATTATTAAGGATTTGTTTCCTGTGGTTCTTCTACAATGATGGGTTTATATTTCTCCAAAAGGTAAACAAAAATTAGTCTGAAACAAAAGAAGAAAGACTGAACAATATTTAACATAGCTCTAACTTGTTAAATGCTGAAGCTGTCTATAACTTCAGACTCCTGGATATCATGAAAAATCTAGTATTTCAGGTATCTATTTTTTACTTTATCTTTTATTTCTTTTTTCACTTTATTTCTACTTAAATCTGCTGATTATTGCTTAGTGTCAGTATTGGTACTGCCGTGTTTCTCCCATAACTGAATAAAGAGGCCATGCTGTAAATAAATTTCTCATAGGCTCGTTGGAAGGGATGCAGGTGGGGTGATCAGGATGCTAAAATTCTGTGGAAGCCAGGCAAGCAGAAGACCCTGGCTGCCTTAGTAGCATTCAAAGTACCATCAATTTAAAGAGTGAATTCAAATATATCTGCAAGTGTCATTAACAACCATGGTCTGCTATCTCCTCTAGATTTCATGTCCAAGTACTCTCCTATTAAGTATTTCATTTCAATGTTACCATCGTTTACTCTGGCTATAGATGAAAAGTTGTTCTTGCTTGAACATTTCTTTTAATATTATGATTCACCAGTCAGTTTTACTATCCAAAATCCATTTTTAAATGATTATTTCACAAATATTTCAGTTGATTTAAGACCACTTTGCCTGCGGCTGTACACCATACTTCATAAATGGATAGAATCTGTGTTAGAAGTTCCCTCTACTTATTAACCTTTCAAATTTACTGGCTAAATGTAATGATGATGTTTTGGACTATAAATTAATTTCTAATTCAATGTTCTACTGTCTTTGTATACCGCTTCTGTGGCCAGGTATTATAAAGAGTTGTTTAGGAAAGAAAGAAAGTTTAGATGATGTAAAAAGGGTATGTATACCAAGTTCCCTCATTTGAATAGCTTAGCATTAAGAAGGATGTTTCAGGGTCTCATTCACTGGTGGGTGCTCCATAAACATCATTAATGAATTGGTTAGTAATTCTGCCCCAGGGTCCAGTCCCATTAGCTGTCACAGGTTAAAGAGAATGGAACCAGCCACTCAATAAGGCAGCAAACACCCTCAAGGTCTTAACTACAACGCTGTTATTGATTCGGTAGGTGGCTCATCTTTCTACAGCTCAATATCTTTAACTAGCATTCTAGTCTGGTATTTTTACGTAACACATCTTTGCTTTTTGTTTTTGTTTTTGTTTCCCCCTCAGGGCAAGAAGACAACCTGTTTCCATTATAATTTAATACATCTGCATAGGCTCAATCCTGAAACAATTAGATGTAAAAGGAAATATTCTAACAGTTTAGGTGTGTGCTGGTATGTTTGCTTGTTTGATGGCTTTCTTTCCCTTTATTTCCCAATGGCATGACTAACTGGTATGATTGTTTTCTTTTTGTTCATTTGACCATATGATGGACTCCCCTTTCTCCTTTGAATTTTGGTTGTGCTTCTAATCTGTAATGTACACAGAATCGTAGAGAAGAATGAACATTTAGACTTCACTTAGTTTGAAACCTCACTTCCTTTTTTAAAATGTTTATTCATTTAGAGAGAGAGAGAATGCAAGCGAGGGAGCCACAGAGACAGTGGGAGAGAGAGAATCCCAAGCAGGCTCCACACCATCAGCGCAGAGCCCCACACAAGGCTTGATCTCACAAACTGTGAGATCATGACCTGAGCTAAAATCAAGAGTTGGATGCATAACTGACTGAGCCACCCAGGCTCCCCTGAAACCTCATTTCCTAAGCAAGACTCTGTTGAACACTTCTAGCATGGTGGCTCTCAAATCTTCAGGGGGCAGCAAATTTCATGCATATATGTTCTTTATGATTATGAGTCAAAACCCTTCTATATCTGCCCTGCTCCTCCCCCAAAGCTCCCAGTGTGGTGCTCTAACACATGCAGAACACACTCACTTCAGCTCTCATGTGACAGCTATTGCAGAGATTTGGAATTAGCTGTATTTAGACTCTTTTCAATTAAAATATTAGTAATTCCATCAACCATTCTTCTCACTTCATAGTTTTCAATATATAAAACCCAGGTTATTTTCTAATGTTCATAGGGTAGCTGTCATATTCCTGAATCCCTTAATGTATAGTTTTAGGGTACTTATCTATTCAAATTCTTAGTACAGTTCTCTGGACAGTTTCCACAACTTGTGCTGCTTGAAGGTCATTGGAGGGTCTAGCATGGATTATCTTTTACACATAAGTAAATTCAAAATAAATCCTTTTTTTAAAGAAAGGATTAAAAGAATATTACTAAAATAGAATTGTTAACTTTCAAATCAATGAATAGTCTGAAGCAATTAGTTGTCTGCATATCTATTTGAAGATGGATCTTCAAAGTATGTCTATGGGTTTGGAGAAGGAACTTGGAAATTCAGTCTAGTCCTGCAGGGCCTGGCATTTGCTGGAAGCTTTGCTTTCATGAAAGGTAATTGAATCCCTATGGGCTTAATGTTATTCTTTTTCTTTATTCTGATTTCAGTGGATAGGTAATTTCAGAGTACTAAAGATCAAATTACATTGAAGTTTTTAGGATTCTGTGTCTCCTTATTAGACTATTACTTTTCTAGCTTGCCACGATTTATTTACATTATCATGCTTACCCTTCCTATTCTTTTTTTTTAATGCTGAAACTGATGCACATACATGGTTAGATTAAGTGCCAAAGGTCAAATAGCTTATAAAAGGATAAAGATGGGGGCCCCAGGATTTGTTATCTTTGCATCATGCTGTGCCTGTCTCTCCATACATGTTTGTTGTCTCATATTATAGTGCATCAACACATTTGTGTGGAAGGAATAAATATTATTTGCTTGCATTTAAAATTAAATTAAATTAGGGGTGCCTGGGTGGCTCAGTCAGTTAAGCATCTGACTTTGGCTCAGATTATGATCTCACGGTTCATGAGTTTAAGCCCCGCATAGAGCTCTGTGCTGAGAGCTCAGAGCCTGGAGCCTGCTTCAGATTCTGTGTCTCCCTCTTTCTCTTCACTCCCTGACTCATTCTCTGTCTCTCTCTCTCTCTCAAAAATAAATAAACATTAAACAAATTTTAAATTAAATTAAATTTAAATTGTATTTTCATTATAGTTATTTATGTATTTAGCCTAAAAGTCAAATAGTTTTATAAGACATATAGTGAAAAAGTAGTTGTTCTGTCACCAAGTCTTCCCTATCCCTAATGATGAATTTCAGAGACCATTTTCAGTATTTTTGTCTACTGATTCTGGAGTATATCCCCATTTTACTAAAAAAAAAAAATGCTTGTTTTGTGTATTTCAGTGTTTGATTTGACTTCTTACTGTGGAATGTAAGGACTTAGCTTTCTTATTTCCCTCCCCCTACACACATGTATTCACTTCCCTCTGTAATCCTCCTAGTGTAGATAAAGCACAACTCTAAGAAATTTTTTTTTAAATGTTTTATTTATTTCTGAGAGAGAGTGAGAGACACTGTGAGCAGGGGAGGGTCAGAGAGAGAGGGAGATACAGAATCTGAAGCAGGCTCCAGGCTCTGAGCTAGCTGTTAGCACAGAGCCCAATGCTGGGCTCGAACCCACAAACTGTGAGATCATGACCTGAGCCGAAGTTGGATGCTTAACCAACTGAGCCACCCAGATGTCCTGATATAGCACAACTTATATTGATTCCTATTCAGTGGTTACTTTATCATGATGTAATATTTTTGTGACTGAGCCGCCTGTTAAGCTAGGGTTACATTTCCTATCTTGCAGAGTATTTTTGGTTTTCTAGGAGCTAATAATTTTCTTCCACTTAAAAAATGCTCAGTTTCGGTTTATACTGTGTATCACCAATTTATCCCCAAACTCTATGATAGAATTTAAGGTCCCTGCAAATACTGTCAAGTATCTGAAATGATCTATTTTGTTTTTCTAAGAAATATTTTTTCACGTTGTTTTAGCTTCTTGCTCCTGTTTGGATTGTTTCTATCTAGAGTTGCTAGTGAGTTGTCATTTAAGGATCTCCTACTGGCGCACTTGGATGGCTCAGTTGGTTAAGCATCTGACTTTGGTTCAGGTCATGATCTCATGGTTCATGAATTCGATCCCCGCCTTGGGGTCTGCACTGTCACTGCAGAGCCTGCTTCAGATCCTTTGTCTCCTCTCTCTCTCTCTGCCACTCCTCTGCTTGCTCTCTCTCTCTCTCTCTCTCTCTCAAATATAAATAAACATAAAAAAAGAATCTCCTACTGTCATTCTGGGGACTCTCAGGCATTCTGTCTTGTGTTGAATATTCTACTTCCTGAATCTATGGCTTACCTTTCTCTCAGTTTATGCTTTCCTTTTGCGGGAGTAGTTCCTTCAATAGATTCCACAGAAACAATGTGCTGGAAGTAAAAATTTCATATTAATTATTTGAAAATACTTTCATTTAATCCTTCCTACTGGTAGACAGCTAAGTTATAGATTACATTTTAAATTGGAAATGATTTTAGAAATTAGAACTTTGAAGACATTGCTCTTTGGCTTTGTAGTTTCTAGAGCTGTTGTTGAGAAAATTGTTCTTTTGATATAAAAGATTATTTTTTCTCTGGAAGTATTTAGAAGCTTCTTTTTGTCCCCATGTCTCTGAAATTTCATGATGATGTCCTTTGCTATTGTCTCCTTCCATTCTTTATGCTGGGAATTTGATAGATCCATTTAACATATAGTTCTCTATTCAGTAAAGTTTTCTTAGAATTTTTCTTTGATAATTTTCTTTATTATGTTTTCTCTTTGTTTCTAGAACTCTTATTAATTGCATGTTAGATTTCTTGGTGTAATCTTCCGTGCTCTTTTCTTATATTTTATCCTTTCTTTTCTTCTTTCTAGGAAATTTCCTTAACTCTATTGTCAATCTGTATTAATGATTTAAAAAAAACTAATTTTAATTTTCAAAAGTTCTTTTGTGTTTTCTGATTGGCTCTTTTTTTTAATGTCTTTCTGTTTTTGTTTTATGAATGAAATATCTTCTATTATTTCTCTTTGGATATCCCTGTAGTTTTAAAAACAGTTTTTTTCTCTTTCCTACAATGTCTCTTATTTTTCAGGCTTTTCCCCTTCAGAACTTTTTATTTTTTAAACTTGATCCATTTATTTCCCTAAGTTGATGACAGTCTTGGCTGTTCCTTTATTTTCAAGATTATAGTCCAAAAAAGTTGATTTGTGCATTTATGTTGGTAGGGTTTACCAATTGGTAGCCTTCCTTATAAGACAGGATATCTAAGTGGGGCATTTTGTTGTGTTTCTCTAACTGGTCAGTATTGGGGGAGAGGGGTTCTTGGATTGTTCTTTCCCTTAGGCAGAAATCCTCCAATCATCTTCTAGGGTGAATGAAACATTTCCCTGTTTCACATCTCTTTCTTTAATCCACTTGTTTTCAGGACAGTGTCCTCAAAGCAGCTGAATATGGTAAGTCTAGTAATCTTTAGTAAAAAATCTCTCCAGAGAGAGATCTCTCCACTCTCTACATTCAGCGGGGGTGGAAAGAGAAATAGTCATGTAAATATGAAAGGTGGAGGATTCTAGGAGTCTAAACACCTCTAACTGCAGACTTATGACCAATTTAGTTTAGACCCCATTCTGTAGCCACCATCAGAAGTGACTACTGCTTCACAGAACTTCTGTGATGTGAAATCAACTGGCCAGGTCAAGAATTTGTTGGGTGAGGGAAAAGCAGGGTGGGTTTGAAGACCATTCTGGGCCCAGTCGCTTCTTGGCCTTTGGCTAAAATCAAGTGAAGACCATTCTTGGCCCAGAGAATAGCTTGTGCAGCATGTCATCAAATATTCTTTTATATATATATACTGGCCTCATGATATTTCATTATTATAACCAATGCTGTAATAAACATCATTTTATAGGATACTGCATACTTTTTTTCCTTAAGGATAAATTTCCAGAAGTGGAAAAATCTAGATTAAATCCATGTAATATTTTGATGTCTGTGATAATGCAATGAATGGTTTAGAGTTTTCCTTCCTGCTAGATGGCCCTGCTGCTTATCTTGAACAGTGGTCTGCATTCCTCAGAGAGAAGAAAGTGAAGTATAAACAGTTCAGTTGATAAGTACTTTAAAGGGGTCTTTGGCAAATCCGTTCTTGCTGCCTCTTTCTTAGTGTTTTTACAAAGAAGCTTTTAGGACAGGTAGAAGCCAATTCTACAAAGAAGATCCATTAGAACTAACTGTACCCTATTCTTTTTTAATTAAAAAGTCTTTATTTGTAACTGTAGGTTCTTTTAAACTAATTTCTTTTGGGAAAGTCCGATGAACCAGCACAGAACTTTTTATTTTTGGAAGATGTTTGCCAGTTTTAACCAAAGCAGATAATAATAGTTGTTTATTACCCCATCTGGTGTACTTAATCAAATGGAGTTATATGAAGTGAAATGTTCTTTGGACAAGTTAACTTAAAAACTATATTAAAAAAATTGTCCCTAATTTAAAAATATCTTTTAGGTGTAGAGGCCTGGAGAATACTTTACTGGGTTAGGTGGTCTTGGCACTCTGTCTGTAGAGGTCTGTTTCTATAGCTCGTGTCTGAGATAGACAGCATAGTTGGAGCTTTGGTCCAGATCAAGAAATCACTTATTTTTGTGAGGGAGAGCACCATAGGGTGAAAGGATTTAGATTTAACTTATAAAAAAAGAGAAAAAAAGGAGGTGGCTGGGTTGTAGAGATGGAGATGTTTCATGTGCATGGAAATACAATAATTGATTATCTTGGTAGAGTGGAATTCTCAGACAACCTGGAAATTTACACCTAAGAAGATAATATGTGACAGAAGAAATATAGTGTAATAAAACAATAAGTGTGGGTTAATGTATATTGTATCTTATCAAACACTAATGCTGCAGTGAAGGGAAAGCAATTGTAATGGCGTTCTTTGCTTAGAGTGAACCTGTTTAAAAGAATATGTAAAGAATGTGCTGGCATTCGTGTTGCATAAATACAACAGTCCCTACAACACAATATTCAAATGTAGAAAAAGTTCCTTTTCAGATGACCTTCACTATTATAGAGTTTTCCTGTATTTTCCTCACACTTTACTTTCAATTGGTTTTGACATTGGGACTCTCAGGGACAGCTCTGGGTAGCTGTCAAGCAGATAAACACCTTCAATGATAACAAAATCTAAGTAGAGACAAAAACAAACCCTTCAATATCCTGACGGATTAATGCTTCTTGGAGATAGTTTCTTTCAATAATTGATTATTTGCTGTGGTTTGACCACATGTGTTGGGGACAGCATGTCTGTTGCCATAATGAACTAATTGAGCAATTCAATTGATACGGCTTCTGGTTCCTGCAGAGTGGTGAAGTTCAGACATGATGGCTGAGCACAACTGTGCTCTTAAAACAATGCGTCTGGGAGTCTTGAGTCTTTTCTAATTCCCTTCACCTGTGACCCACTTTATGGATTTTAAACTTGTGTGGATCTGATCCCAGAAGGGACAGCTCACTTCAGTACCCTGTCCCGTAGGCAAAGGGAGTGGACCATCCATTACCATCTCCCTCTCATTCTTAGGTTAATGACTACATTAAATATTAAACGAGTTTCCATCCCTAGAGTGCCCATGTAAGTGATTTTACATTAGCTCATCCACTTTTGGCACTGTCCTTTCTTTGATTTCTGATAAAGCATGTTGCTCTGTGTAACATAACTCAGAGGAAATCATGATTGATTTGACAACTGTTAATGTGATGCTTAATATTAACCTTCATCTTTAAATATGGAGGAGGATGGTGAAGGAGGAGGAGAGGGAAAAGAAAGAGGAGTCAGAGAGAGAAATATGTCTTAGGCTTTTTTAAGGTGACAGGAACGGATGATCTCATTAACATACCACAAAAATTAATACTTTTCCCCCACTTTGTTCTCCCTTGAGGTATCATCGAATCTCTGACTGTTCGGATCCAGATTCTAACTCCGACCTTACCACAGCTTCGTGGAGGTGTGCTAAGAGGGTAGAGATCATTTGGGGACACGGATATCTGGGGAATGAAATCTGTGGGATTAGCTGCAGCTTTTCAAAAAGAGTTAGGGTTTCACCTTCAGATATCTTATGATTTTACGCTTAACGAGAAGAGGGAGTGTGGTGGAGGCTGCCAGAAGAGCAGAATTGAGACATAATCTCTCCTCACTGAGATTGTTATTAGAGCAGAGAGACAGCCAAGATCCCGAGAAAGTGGAGGGTAGAGAGGTAGGACACCAAGGAAGGGGGTTGCCTGTGGATTCTGGCTGAAAGAGTCTGGTGCATGTCTCCATAACTGTTTTCCAAAGCTTCAACAAATAAAGGCAAGATTTCCCTGAGGCTTTTCCTTCTAAGGCTAAACTCATTCCTTTAAAAAAAAAAAAATCAACCTTTTTTTTTTTTTTTACATGCAGGTGAATATAGTTGCCCATGCCTCTTTTCGCTGTTATTGTAGGAAGGGAACTCAATTTATGTATTTTTTTTTTCATTTTCCTTCAGTAGGCAGAGAAGAGGAAGTCCGTGGGTAATTGTAGGAAGTCAGTGTCTTTTGGAGCTCAGTGTCTGCAACATGGGGCACATTCTCACCCCAGATTGTCAGAATGAGAGCAGCAGACATGGGGTTCTGTTTATGACAGATTTGTCCTTTGTCACCTTTCAGAGACACTCATACATATTTTAACAGGATTTGGAGGACGGAACATGGGTCTAGCAACATTCCATGTTTCACTTTTATTTATTAGGGCTTGTGTATTGAATGAACCAGGCCTGGATGGAAACTTTTATTGCATTTGTATAAATTTCCTCTCAGAAGGGCCAGTACACAAACATGGGACTTGGGTGTTGAAGGTATGTAATTGAATAAAGTTTTACAACAGGAAAGGAGCTTTTAACTAGCTCAGCTTCCTCATTTGATGCATGAGGAACCTGAGATCTTAGCCAAGGAAGTGGTCACTGAAGGCCACACAGCTTGTGGTGCACAGTTCAGGGGAACCCAGCCCCAGACCCCCAGTCTGTGTGACACCACACTGGAGGTGTTAATACACAACAGGGAAGAGAAATGTGCTTGAGAGCCAACTAGCCAGCTTCTCCCTAGTGAAGGAAAATGTTACAAATATTCCAGTAGAACATGTGGGACCAGAATCATATTTTTAAAAAGTATTTTGTGAAAAAAAAAAAAAACATCATTTACTACACAGGCTGGTTGGGAAAATAAAGTGATAGAATTTTAAAAAATTATTTAACACAAAGCTCCCTAGCTGAAAATTCATTGTCTTTTATACATGTTGCTCCCTTGTCTGCTCAGTATGCATATAAACAAAGAAGTCTGGAGTGAAATTCAAGTTTATGCAAATCAATTAAATATGAATTGTAATCTGCAACTGACTACTGGGCACCATCTCTACTACGTGCTCACCATCAACAGCTTTGGGTCCTGAATAGTCTGTCTGTGACCTGTAGTAGAAGCGACAGTACGACAGCAGTACGACAGTGTGGAGTTTTGTGTCATTAGATCAGAGTCTCTCAGGTGACTGACTATTGACATTTTGGACCTGAGAATTCCTTTTGGGAGTAGGTTTGTCTTGTGCGTTGTGGGATATTATCAGCACTCCTGGCCTCTACACACAAAATTCCAGTATCACTGAACCCTCCTCTCTACCAAGTGGAACAACCAAATGGGTCTCCAGACATTGTTCCCTGTAGGTGGAGGAGGGGCAAAATACCCACCAATTGAGAACCACTGAATTAGGTGATAAAGTCACTTTAGAATCAACTCATGTGACCAGTTTGTTCCAGATCACAGAAAACCTGCCTTTGTTTCTTTAACACAGGTGACAGCACCCATAGTGTGTGGGCATCCATGTATGTATGCATGAAGGGAACCACTTTCTAAACCAATCAAATGAAAGGAGAGGGAAATAATACAGATCACTGGATCAATCAGGCTTTAACTGTGAAAATGGAAATCACAAGAGAATTAATGCAGAGCATTGGTTTCACTGGTGATGTGTTGAGCTGAGAGTTCTATAAAACAGCAAGCAAAACTGAGGGGTGCCTGGGTGTTTCAGTGGGTTAAGTGTCAGATTTTGGGGTCAGGTCATGATTTCACGGTTCGTGGGTTTGAGCCCCGCATTGGGCTCTGTGTTGACAGCTCAGAGCCTGGAGCCTGCTTCAGATTCTGTGTTTCCCTCTCCCTCTGTCCCTCCCCTGCTCACACTCTGTGTGTGTGTGTCTCTCTCTCTTTTTCAAAAAGGATAAACATTTTTAAAAAAGGCAGCCAAAGTGAACAACAGCCATTACCACAAGTTGGAGACAAAGAGGGGGGTGCTATTACCTGGTCTTCAGGGATCAGGGTCACTGCAAAAGAAGCTGGGACCAGGATGGGTCTCTCTGGTTGGAACTGGACAGAGGGAGGAGGAGAAATCCCTTGGCTTCTTTTTTTTTTTTTTCTCACCATATGATTATTCTCAGTGCCTCTCCATTGCAAGATCTACTTTTCCCCTTGGCATACATATGTTATATCGAGTCAATAGGAAAGACTGGAAACAGATCTGAGGGCAAACGAGGCCAGGACTGGCACAAATAACTATGTTCTAACCTGTTCAGCAGCAAATGGTATATTCTGTTTCCCGGAAACCTAGGACCAGGGGCATTAGCTTATCATGTTTTTGCCCAAAATATGACACACTCTGTCCTTCTTCAGTGACTTTATCCTGCCCTCCCAAAGTGAATGAGGCACAAATAAAAGTGTCAGGCAGGTGAGGGTGCCTGTCCCGGGACAATACCCAAGGAGGTTTATACTGATTTTGATTTAAAAAAAAAAAAAAAAAAAAAAACTCCACAGTAGTGAGTGGCTTATTTTTCTGGAGCAATTCACCATGTGCAGACTCTATATTAATTATGTGCTTTATTTAGTTCATAATTCTTCAAGAAGTTTTATGATGCAGGCAGTATTATTATCCCTTTTCTACAGAAAAAAGAAAATCAAAGTAGAGGGAACTCAAGCAAGTTGCCCAAGCCCACATAACTAGAAGGTGGAGGAGAATAATTTGAATCCAGGCCTACGGTATTGCATACCTCAAAGTCTTGGCCAGTATGTTATGCTGCCATGTCGTGGGAACATGGTGATAAAGCTGGTTAACCTTCATCAAGAAACTATAATGTGCCTGGCTATGTCTTAATTGCTTTTCCACTTATTGCTATTAGTTCATGGAAATCACACAGTAGCTTATTTCACAGATGAGGAAACTCAGGCACAGAGAGGTGAAGTGGCCATTTGAAGATCACAGAGCTACTGGGTGGTAGAGCTTGGTTTTGACCTTCAGCAACTTTGGCTTCAGACCTGTGCTTTCAATCACTAAGGTGATATCACGAAAGGGTTTAATGTGATTTATTTTTTCATTGTTTCATTTCAGCCAGTTCCATTCGACGTTAGGTGCTCTTAAGAGCTTGGAGCTATAAAAATGAATAGGATGTGAGTGAGGAAATGATCATTTAGTGGAACTTCCTGTCCAGTGAAGTGCTTAGAATACTGTGAACAAATGATGGTGATTTCATGTGACAGGCCTGAGAAGTTCACCCCAGGAGACATGGGGGAATGGAGGAAGACTGGGCATTTTCTCTATGTGGAATGGAAAATGGTAACTCCATGAACAAGAGTCACGTAAAAGAGTGCTCCTCTTTTACGTAAAGCTCCTAAGATTTATTTGCCCTGTGCAAGTTGTGCAAAGGAAGGGACAGGAAAAGACATGAAACTAAAAAGTATGCATTTGGCGAGAGCATGGGGTCAAGGAGGATTGGGCAAGGAAGTCTGAGAAGCAGACCAGATCGAGATTAACAGAGGTCTTACATGATCCCGTGAAGAGCTGAGAGATTTTCCGTTTGCAGGGCTTTTAAAATTCTTCAGGGCACATGCCGTGTATATTTTCATTTTCTACCAGTTATAAAAATCTCATTTTCTGGTGCCTTTGAGCGCACTGCATATTGTTGGTGAGAACTAATAAAATCTTCCTCTGACTGTCTTTTGCTGTAGCTGCTTTATGAGTGACACATGCAAAAACTCAGAGCTTGGTCCAGCTGGCACTTAGGAGACTCTGGTGACCTGAATTTGGAACAGGCCTTGACCCAAGGCAGTAAAAACCCTTTCGGAGAGATTGAGGAGAGGGAGCTGCTGAAATGTCACTCGAGCCTCACTCTGTGCTTCATTGCTGTCCAGCTATTCCCCAAATGGCTTTCTTTGATGGTTAGCTTCACACTGAGTGTTCAGATCCAACAGACAAAGTGGAAACCTGTAATTTGTGATTGAAATGCCTTGTTGGAGCTCTAGCCTAATGATGTCACAGCTTTTATTCTTAGAATATGCATAACCCAGAGAGGTAATTAAATTCTCCCATCATGGATGCCATACATGGCTCAGTACTTGAGAAGGCACTACCCTGGGCAACCTGGCCTCTGCCTTGTCCACTGGGCATTTGTGTGACTTCTTCAGTTTCCAAAGCCTTGTCAGGGATGTGGATCAATGGGAGAGTGGGGGTGGGGACATCTGCTTGGGTGTGATTTCGATGGGGTGCCATTAGCTCACATTTGACAAGTGGAACAATCTAATGAACACCACTGTTTCTTTCCCAAAGTGTAATTCTTTTTTTCCTTGGTTACTGATAATAATACAATGAATGAAAGGGAAATATTAATATTAAAACTTAATAGAGTGAAAACACCAACACAAGTCAGGAGATCGTGGATTTGAGTGTCAGTTCTCCTGCTTTCTGCTGTATAGCCAGTGGGAAACCACGTAATCTGTAAGTTTGAGTTTTCTTATCTGTAAATTAATCCTATCTCACATAGTTGGTGTGAGGAATAAATGAATTAATGCATATTGTGAAAAATGAAATACTATATAAGTTTTTAACATAGTCCTATTAATTAATTGACAAGATCAAGAGCCTGTTAGCCCCCAAATATTTTTTATAACCTTGGGTATAAATATAGGGCAGTGCAAAGAATGAGTAGTATAAATACTGGTATCTGTTAGCAGAGGGTTATTTTCCATAAGAAAACTTTCTTACAGCCTTTGTTCTTCCATTCATTTTTTTCAATGTTTAGTTTTTAAAAGAGAGTGAGAATGCATGCGTGCACACACTAATGGAGGAGGGGCAGAGAGAGAGAGAGAGAGAGGGAGAGGAAAAATCCAAAGCTGGCTCTGCTTTGAAAACAGAGGGCCAGGTGAAGGGGCTCGAACTCAGGAGCCCTGAGATCATGACCTGAGCCAAAGTTGGAGGCTTAACCTACTGAGCCACTCAAGGTGCTCCATATTCCTTCATTTGTAACCATGGCCAAGAGTTCACAAATCATGAAGAGAATAAAAATTGTTATTGAACCATGGTTATCTCACCCTGGCAGGCAAATGACACGGAGGCATCTTGATCCCTCTGGCTTCAGTCTGCGTCTTGTAAAGGGGAAGGATAATGCCTTCAACAGAAGGCAGTTTTCAAGACTGAGTGAATGAGTTAATGCTTGCAAAGTACTTAGCATAACATGTGAAACAGCGTATTCAATGAATGTTAGCATCTGTTTTTATTATCATTATTATAATACAATCTATTACAATACTCCTTGTGAGGACTGTTCAATTTTGTTCTGGGTACAGTGGAGAACCATTGTGGGATTTTAAGCCACTTTTGAGTCAACAGTTCCTATATTGAAAATCACCCTCATTTTCCATAACTCAAGGTAATGTCTGAGCACCATGTTTAAATCAGCCCCTATACTTTGTTTTATGTAGAAAATAACATGACCTTGTGAACCTAGTATAAAAAACAATTTTAACCAAGTTTAATATACTAAATAACCATGATTCATATACTAAATAGTAAATGGAAGCTGACAATTTATGAGACTCTTATTAGGAATTTTTAGTATATGTGCTGCCGAAGCGAGCACTCTTATTAGGAATTTTTAGAAGATGTTCATAAATTTTTTGATGAATAAGTCTCTGATAAATTATTTGGGTGTGTTTAACTTTTCATTGCACAATTGATCCATTTTAATACAGGAAAATTAGAAAGGAAAAGTAGCAAAGAAAAAGAAATATACACTTTCTTATTACTTCACTACCCAGAGATAATCATTGTTAAAATTTTGTCATATAATTATTTTTGGTTCAAATTTTCAAAATCACACTCACTTGAGTTGGGAATATGTCTTTATCATTGAATTCTGAGATCAGAAGCCTGTCATGAGAACTTTACTTCAAATTCAAAAGAAATACAATTAAAAATTTAAAATCCTAATCCAATTCAGAATTCCATTTGTAGTCCCATTAAAACATGTAAATCAGATGAGACGTATAGGAACTTGTTAGTGGATTTCTTCCGCAAACTGAAATAACCAGCTTTCCTTTATATTTTACCTTACAGGCAGCACAAGCAATAAATCACAAATTGTCACCTTTGTGTGTCGTGCTTTGTAGCTAAATTATCTTGAAATGTCCAAAGGGAGAGCCATTCAAGGAATGATTTAAAAGAGGAGAGTACATCTGAACGAAATAAGTTTCATAAAGTGATTCACAGAACATGTCTTTTGTGAATTCCTGAATGTTGCTCTGAATATATTTTGTCTCCGTCTTCTTTGTTGGTTTTATCCTTGTGCTCCTACAAGTCGCTAGTAATTAGTATTGACATGCCTGTTTTCACAACTTACTGTTTGCTCTTTGATATAGGAGACAGAAGAAAGTCGGTTGAAATATTCAAATGTAATGTTTGAAAAAAATACATTTGAGAAGAATGGATATGCTATTGGTTCAGGGACAGCTGCCCATGGTTTTTGTAGGTACCTTAATTTGTGGATACATGGGCTGGCTGAAAAGTTACAAACCTATGCTGTCTAGATATATAATGGTGTCATTTTCTTTCCTAAACTGTAAAAGCCAGTCAAGAGTAAATCAAACTTAGTTTAATCAAAGCGTTTTGATGTGAACAAATATTACAGTATCATATAAGAAGTGGATGGTTCTATAAAATGAACAAATCAGGAGACTCTAGATGCTGGCGGGATGTGGAGAAACGGGCACCCTCCTATGCAACTGGTGGGAATGTAAACTGGTGCGGCCCCTCTGGAAAACAGTGTGGAGCTTCCTGAAAAAGTTAACCATAGAACTCCCCTATGACTCAGGAATAGCACTGCTGGGAACTTACCCAAGGGATACAGGAGTGCTGATGCATAGGGGCACATGTACCCCAATGTTCATAGCAGCACTCTCAACAATAGCCAAAACATGGAAAGAGCCTAAGTGTCCATCAACTGATGAATGGATCAAGAAGATGTAGTTTATCTATACCATGAAATACTACATGGCAATGAGAAACAATGAAATCTGGCCATGTGTAGCAACATGGATGGAACTTGAGGGTGTTATGCTGAGTGAAATAAGTCAGGCAGAGAAGGACAGATACCATATGTTTGCACATATAGGTGGATTAGGAGGAACTTAATGGAGGACCATGAAGAAGAAGAAGGGGAAAAATAGTTGGGGAGAGGGAAGGAGGCAAGCCATGAGAGACTCTTGAATGCTGACAAAAACTGAGGACTGATGGAGGTGGGGGGGAGGGGGGGATGGGCATGGAGGAGGGCATTTGTGGGGATGAGCACTGGGTGTTATATGGAAACCAACTTGAGAATAAACCACTTAAAAAAAAAAAGAAGTGGACGGTTCTAGTAACAGCTGGACACTACTGTGAAAAGTTAGAGAGGAGGAGAAGAACACCACTAATTCTTTTAGAAAAAAATTTCCATTTATTTATTTAAGACTATTTTTCAATTGAATTTAATCCCTTGAAGCAGTAAGTAGGATGCCTTTTCTCCCATTTACCCTTTGCATATGACCATGGGATCATAAAGGTGGGGAACATTAACAACCTGTCAACCCAGCTTAACTCTTATCAAAAGATGATCAAGGATGACACATTGAAACTCGCCTCACTTAAATGGTCAGCAGCAATGCGCTAGCTTGCTCAGCTTGTCATGTCAAAGAAAAATTGCAACGGACAAATTAAACAGGCAAGGAAGACTTTATTTAAGACTATTGCAATAGGGGTCAAGACTACTGAAATAGGGGAGAAAGCGTGAACTCAACTGCACTGAAACAAAAGGCAGAGGGTTTTTAAGCACTGGGGAGAGCTAATGGAAAAGTACTGGAGGATGTTAGGGGGAGGTTGTCAGTGTGATTAGGCCATCTGTGTTTGCTAATTGGCACTTATCTAAGTTAGGCTCCTATCCTCCCACTGAGACTGGGAGATAGGGGTGCTATCTTTCTTAATGATTACATTTCAAAGGGATGGCTCCCAGGGCCTAGAGAAAGATATTCCTGGGTTGCAAAAGTGGCAAGAGGCTGAGATTTTATCTCAAAGAGGCGGGAAAGAATTTACAATTGCAAGCTTTCCAAAGTAAATGATCTAAGGAAAGTGAGGTCAGGGGTCTACAGTCAGGAAGAAGTCTGTCTAAAATTTAGTCAAGCTGAGGGGAATGGTAAGGTCTTCTTAGTCACCAGAGTGAGATATTTAGGAAGGCTGCCCTGTAGACAAGAATCTTTCTTTCCATCCTTCAGCTCTTGATCGATTCCATTAATAGGCATGAGATGAGGTGGGTGGGGATTTTCCAGAGGGAATGAATTATATGCCAGGGATCTGAATATGTACATAGTATACGTACATAAAGCATACACATAGATGTATAATAGTGTGTATGTATATCCATTTTTAAAAAATCTTTGTCTGTCTTTGAAGGGCATAGGCATGCAATTTAGCAATTTCTCTTAGGAAGAAGGCTCTGCCCTGTTGGAACAGCAACTTCCATGGAAATTAAACACCAATTCTTAATGTTACTTGTGTTGGAAAACTTTATTTGATTTCTTCTGTTTATTGTAATTATCACAAAATCTGATTTTTAAGCTTTTAGAATAATTAAAGCTCTTGTGATTGTCACAATAACCATTTTTTTTTAATTTTTTAATGTTTTATTTATTTCTAGGAGAGAGAGAGACAGCGTGAGCAGGGGAGGGTCAGAGAGAGAGGGAATCACAGACCGAAACAGGCTCCAGGCTCTGAGCTGGCAGTCAGCACAGAGCCCGACGCGGGGCTCGAACCCACAAACCACGAGATCATGACCTAAGCGAAAGTCGGACGCTTAACCGACTAAGCCACCCAGGCGCCCCTCACAATAACCATTTTAACATCCAATCTTTTTTTAAGCACCATATTTACTTGGAAAGAGGAGGGTGGTGCAGTATATGGACCTATTCATTTTATTTATCAAATAGCATGCTACAAGGTTTGGAAAGTATAGTTGAGAAGGGAAGTGATAAAGCACTGTGAGCATGGAAGAAGGAATGGTTAGTTTGGACTGTGGATGAAGAGAAAGGCTTTAGGGAGCAGTGAGTAGATGGATTAGGCTGGGTTTGAAAGTTATAAAATCAGGACCAGATCATCAACAGCCTTCTATGCTAAGCTGGGAAATTTTGATTTTTTTTCCTTTCTAACTATCTATCTATCTATCTATCTATCTATCTATCTATCTATTTAAATGTTTGATTTATTTTTGAGAGAGAGAGACAGCAAGAGAAAGTGAGCATGAGTGGGGGAGGGGCAGAGAGCGAGGGAGACACAGAATCTGAAGCAGGCTCCAGGCTCTGAGCTGTCAGCACAGAGACCGACACAGGCTCGAACTCAGGAAACATGAGATTATGACCTGAGCTGAAGTCAGACACCTAACTAACTGAGCCACTCAGGCTCCCCTGATTTTTTTTATTCTTTAGAAAATGCTTTTTGAAAATTGAAATGACAGCAGCTCTATTTTAAGGAAGTGGTGAGGGGACTTGTGGGTTCTTGTGGAGTGAGCAGGGGTGGGGTGGTTAAAGGCAGCGAGGATGGAAAGGGAGCCGTGCACACACTCCCCAGGAGGGCTGTACCCTGACTGGGCAGAGGACACACAGGTCTCAACATCTAGGCATTTATGGTCAGTACGTTTTGGCTGAATGCAGGGTGGTATGAAAACATTGAGTATAGGAGACAAATAAATGGGAGAAATGGAAGAAAATAAATGAGGTATTTTTAGCTGGAATTATTATTATTCTGATTTTTTATAATTTATTGTCAAGTTGGCTAACATACAGTGTATGCAGTGTAGTCTTGGCTTCAGGAGTAGATTCCCATGATTCATCACTTACATACAACACCCAGTGCTCATCACAGCAAGTGCCCTCTTCAATGCCCATCACCTATTTTCTTGGCCCTCCCAGTTGCACTCCCCCCCAATAAAACTCCAGTTTGTTTTCTATATTTAAGAATCTCTTATGGTTTGCCTCCCTCTCTGTTTGTAACTTATTTTTCCTTCCCTTCCCTTATGGTCTTCTGTTAAGTTTCTCAAATTCCACAGATGAGTATAAACATATAATATTTGTCTTTCTCTGCTTGACTTATTTCACTTTAGCTGGAAGTATTGAGAGAATAATGATGCGTCCATCACATGTAGTTATACAATGGTTGACAATAGATGATGCTATGGGAGTTTGGGGGAGTAGCAACTCTCTCTGCCTTGGGTGTCAAGGAGGATTTGATAGAGAGGTAATTGATCCTGAAGGTGTTGGGCGATACGAAGGCACATGTGGCCAAAGCAAGTGAGCAACAGGGTGCAGGGTCCATAAAACAGATTGGGGGTCATGTAACAGGAGCACAGCTCATGGTCAGGTATAGTCAGAGATGGACAGGGAGATTAATTAATCCTGACAGAGCTGGGTTTCCAGGCAAAGGAGTTTTGTTTAAATCCTTTAACAAGTTGTTACTCTTATTATTATCATTATTATTTACTATTTCCTCAGCTGAGTCAATCCTATTAATTTCTTAAGTATCCTTCATCAAATGGCATAGTGGATGAGAGAAATTCCCTAAACAGCTGTGCTAGCACATAATAATCTATACTGCTACTCACTCCACTAACCTATAACTCTAGTTGACAATAAAGTAATTGCCTTTCTCTCTTTTTAGGCATCACTGTACATAGTTTTCATTGCAGAATTATATGCTTATCTCTCAATCATTTACAAACCTTAAAAAGCTGTCTCATTTGACATATGAATAATGACACCTTTTACCACTTTGGTTTCCCGAAGCTATTTTCTTCCACTCTCATCCTAGAAATAAATGTTATGACTTGAAAGACATCTTTACAAAATTACTGTAATGATGCTATTGCCATATCACTAGTATTATGTATGCAAGAAATTAGCAAACTAAAATGCCTGATCTTCATAGATCCTCTTGTAAATGGCCAGACATCTTGCATTATGAACTTAGAAGGAAACGGGTGAAAAGTTTTACCCCAAAAGGCTCTTAAAGGTTGATTTTTGTGGGTGTTGAAATGAATAGGTATTGCTTCAGGTAAAACTCCTTGAAGGGTGGAAGAGTAGGGAATCCATACCAAACTTAAAGTTCTTCCATATTAGCCCTGTTCTAAGATAAAAGTCATCGAAACATATTCTCAGTTCAGAGCTTGAAATGCATTCTTTTTAGGGTGTTCTCCAAATATTCATTCTATTTTCAAGAAAATAGAGAAATTATCTAAATTTGGGATTATACTTAGCATATTATTTTGGACTGAGGTACACTAACCATATGAATCACAGGGAACACTCATGGCTGCTTCTATTCCATCAGGGCCACATCTTGGCTCTCCATAGGAATCTTATGAGTTACATGGACTCCAGGGAGTAAGGTCTCCTATAGCTTTCACATGCGGGTTTGCATCTGCAAATTAATTTTGACATGAATTCTATTTGAAAGGATTTTAGCTAATAAATATGATTAAGAATCTGTTCCTAAATTTAATTTTCAATCCAGAATCTACCCATTTGAGAACATGGAGATATTTCTGCCTCTTCAATTGCTTGATGATTATATATACTATCTAGCTTGTCAGTGTGATTGCTTCACCATCTCCTCTCCCATTACACAGCTTTCCTCTTTGGTGTCCCAGACCTTCAAGATGATCTTGATGATCTTTATTCATCCCGTCCAATCGTACTCATTACAGCTATTGGTTTTTATAATTCATTGTCATGGACTGATTCCTTATCAAATTTGTCCTCTCATCAGATAGACTTGTATATAAAACCCATAAATTCTGTCCCTAAGTAGAACTCCTCTAGATAAATCAATTTTGCTCAGCACCAGTAACATTAGAAAATCAGCAGTTATGGAATCATTTGACCCTCTGTGCCCAAAGACAAATGATGGGACTTAACTGGATACTGAGAACATTCTGGAACATGCCTCCTAATAACTAAGGTATTTCCTTGGAAAAGGAGATTTAAAATCATTGGTTTACTAAAGTCTTGACTTTCAGAGAAAGAATTTCAGAGAAGAATTTCTGTTATATCCAAGGCTTCAAGTTGATTTCATCCTGTATGAAAATCCAACTTCACAGGAAACAAACAGAAGCATGTTTTTTTGATTTTAGATAATAATAGAGGGATAAATTCTGAACTCTGTACTGTGTGTGATAAGATGTCTTTCTCCAGATCATAATCTGGCTTCACAATAAGATACACACACTCATGCACAGAGAGATAGATAGCCATATTCATGATACATACCTGAGCATATTAAAGTAGCTTGGCTTAACTTTCTTCCTTTAACTTTTATAAGAAATGTGTTGTGGTCTTTTTGAACACTTAGACTTTATAAACTTCCATTGAAGTGAAATATTTACTATTAAGCCACTTTTTATTTGGCAACAGTTTTTTGATAACTTGTTTTTTCTATTGCTGTTGGTTCAGGCATTGAAAATGTCCAGTCATTTATAGTAATTTACATAGATTTGGTTTTGGGATATGTAAGACATGTGCTTCTCTTTGGGAATGTGTGCAGATGATCTATAACGAAGTATGAAAAAGTGGCATTATTATCTACAGAGTCAACACTATGACTTTAAAATTTTGTAGCAATTTTTAAAACATTATCATTGTCCCATGCTTGTTCTTTTCTCCCTGTTCTCTCAGTTCCTCAAAGCAGTTAGCAAAAAAATCCTAGAAAAACAGAGAAGACGTGTTCTTGGAATTCAACAAGGAAAAGCAGGCTTGGACGACAGTTTCCCCAGTTAGTCTGTGAATGGGACAAAGAAGAACTCTGACGGTACATTTGGTGTGAGCAGCTTTATTTTTTTAATTTTTAACATTTATTTTTACTTATTTTGGGAGAGAGATAGAGAGCTAGGGGGGGAGAGGCAGAGAGAGGGAGACAAAATCCCAAGCAGACTCCGCGAGGCCAGCATATAGTCCATTGTAGGGCTTGAACTCATGCATTGCAAGATCATGACCTGGGCTGAAATCGAGTCTGACATTTAACCAACTGAGCCTTCCAGGCCCCCTGGTATGAGTAGCTTTAAAAGGTAAAAGAGGGGTGCCTGGACAGCTCAGTCAGTTGAGCATCTGTCAGCTCAGGTCATGATCTCACAGCTCTTGAGTTCAAGCCCTGTGTCGGGCTCTGTGCTGACAGCTGGGAACCTGGAGCCTGCTTAGGATTCTCTGTCTCCCTCTCTCTCTGCCCCTCCCCTGCTAAAAACACACACACACACTCTCTCTCTCTCTCAAAAAAAAAAAGAACATTAAAAAAATTAAAAAAATAAAAGTAAAAGAAAGCAGGTTGCTTTCTGGGAATGAGTGTGGGCATGAGTAACAGAGGCCCTGAGATGTTTTCAACCTGGATGTGCCATGACGTCAAATAAGATACCAAATGTTTCTGTTATTCAGTGACTCGCAAGCCTCACAGCATAAGTGGAACATCATCCACAAAGGAACAAAGCAAATGGGAAGTAAACATCCACCCAGATGGGTAGAGGCGCCCATTTACAGTGGCAAGGTATGAGCTTGCTTTGGGCTGGACAGCAGGTTAAAGGGCAGAATTTGGATAGAAAGTGCTGAGTCAAGGCACTGTCATTACAAGAAGTCAAAGTCCTTTTAAGATACAAGGAAAATCACTATTACAGGTTCATAGACACGAAGAATAAAATAGGGCTTAAGTCCCTAAGCTTGGCTTATGAGGGTTCAGCTCTCAGAGACAGGGCAAAGGTACAGTTGTAAGGACTGGCTTGTGAAGGTTATCAGAGAACAACCAAACTAGCTCTAGAATTGAGACTGAATGCCAGATGCTTTCATATTCCCATACAAAGTGATATTTCTTAGTTTTAAGAGCTTAAAAGTATACCCAGGGGCCAATAAGGAATGTAAACTATGAATTATGGACATGCAATTTGTCTTGATGACTGTATGAGTTATTACCTCAGATTTAATAGATGTGGGTTTTTCTCATCCTGTAATTCCATATGGACATTTTCCCCCCATGGAACGTCTTGCCCACCCCCCAACCCCCTCTGCTTCCGCCCCCACTAGGCTGGGTTAGAGCCCCCCATCCTTTGGTTTTCCCCTCTTTACTGCCTTATAGAACTTTTGAATGCTATTTGACCACTTTACAAAGTGTGCTCTGTGAAGTTGGTATTTTCATAGGTATTATGTGAAGGAAAATTTTCACAAAATAAGCTTTGGGAATTTTGTACTTAAACATACTTCCCTTCTGTATGCTGTTTTAGAGTGTAATTGCCTATTGTCATCGCTAACCTCTAAGGGTATTGACCATTTTCCATTCTCATGTTCAGGGTATGGGGCATTTTGTTGGGGGGCGGGGGCAGTATCTCAGAGTCTAGTACTCTCTAGAACACATTGGAAAATGTTCTACATTTCAGGCATTGATCTTCTTTTCTTTCCCTTACTCATTTGCATGAGTTTTTTGAAGATGGAGATTATGTCCTATTCATTTTTGTTTTGCTAAAGCTGAGTACAAGTCCCTGTATGCAGAAGGTTTCAGTATTATTTTCCAGTTTCTTTTGTGGTGATAAAATGCGAAAACATTAACTTTACCATCGTAGCCATTTTTAAGTGTACAGTTCAGGGATACTAAATACACTTGTAATGTGCAGCCATCATTGCCATCCTTCTCCAGAACTCTTCATCTTGTAAAACCGGAACTCTGTACCATTAAACAATAATTCCCAGCCCCCTCCTCCCCAGCCCCTACCAATCAGCATTCTACATTTTGTTGCTATGGTTTTGACTACTCTCGTTACCTCAGATAGGTGGAATCATACAGTATTTATTTTTGTAAGTGACTTATTACACCTAACATAATGTGGACTCAATATCAGTTGAGTGAATTATTGAAAAATAAGTTAAAGTGAAATACGCTACCAGAAAGGATCTTTGGGGACCAAAAATATTGATATCCTCATTTGAAGGATACATATTTATTTACATAAACAATATAATCACTTCTACTTCTTTTTCTTTCATTTATGGACTTGATAAACATTCACTAAGCCCCTCTTCTGTTCCATGTCCTTGATCAGTCCTGACCTCTAAGATGAATAAGTCAAAGGATCTATCTGTGAAGGATGAAGTTGAAGGAGATTCCATCATATTTTCAAAAAGAATAAACTTTTGATTAAAATCAGTAACCCCTTATTTGCTTAGACATCTTAAAATTTTACCAGTTTATGACACTTGGTCTTTTAATCTCATATCTTTTATGTGAGAGAAGAACATTTTAATTATATCAGTTCTCCAGTTGAACACTGTTAAATCATTTTATCTTTTTGAGAGGTCAATTAAAAACAAGGTAAGAATTTTTCTGCATTTATTGATCTGGTACGTAGTGCTGATTCCACAGAAAGGAATTGTGTATGTTTCAAAGCCTATGATCTTGTTATAGAATAAATTATAAATTTATTTCAACTCCTATCCCAATTATTGATAGAATTTGCGTGGGTGGGAGTGGTCTTAAATTTTAAGCAGAGCATGAGATGACTTTGTTCCAGGTTGTCAAATCTTAAACACATGACTAAATAACTTGGTTACATTTTTGATTAATTGGATCTATGACCTTCTGACAGAGCAATGTGGAAATAAATTAGTTTACTTTATAACAACGATATTATATATGTGGTTATTCAGCAAGTATTTATTGAAGGGATAGTATTGCATTAGGCAGAAAGATTCAAAGTTAAAAAAGACATAACCTTCAAGGACCTCACATTCTATTGGGAGAAAGCAACCAGTAAAATACAATGACAATACTCACCATACAAAGATATGGGGAGAGTATGGTGGAAGTACAAAGGATGAACAACTAAGACTTTGTAAGGAAAGGGACAGTATTTGTAGAGTAGTTAATATTTGAGTTCTTAACTTAAAAGTATAAATTTTCCTGGAAAAGAAAGAAAAGGAAGGGCATTTCAACAAGAGCCTGGTTTGCATGGTGGGGAATGCTGTATTAGGAGATTGAAGTGCACTATGTGTTCTAGAATCTGATTGTGAAAGACCCTTGTGTAACATGATAAAAGTTTTGAAGTGGGTAACAGGAAATCAAAGAAGGACAATTTGTAGGTAATTGACAAGATTGTATTCATATTTAGAAAGACTATGTGAAGGTTGAGTGGTAAATAATAATACTATTGTTAAAGTCTAGGCAAGAGATGGCAGAGATCTATGTCAAGACAAATGAGAAGAAGGGTCCAGGGAATTTTGAAACAGGACTTGATGACTGTGTATAATGGTTGTGGAAGAGATAAACATAAAAACATTTATATTTCAGGCAAACATGATAACATTAACTCATATTGTGAATCCAGATATGAAAAAGGAGGAGCAGAGATATATTTTTCCTTTGTGGTGGATGAGGTTGGTGGTGTTCAAGTAAAGTGTGAACTAACCCAAAAGGCTCCTGTGCGTGAAAAAGATCAAAGTGACTAATGGTGGAAACGAGGTAGATCACATCTAAATTGTGTGAAGAGAAGGATGAATTGATGAAAAAGACCAAACATGAATAACTGAAGAAGTAAGAAAAAGAGGATAGGCTAAAACTTATCCCAAAAGGAGAAAGTTTCACAGATGACAGGAAAATAATAGTAGCAGAGCTTGAATAGAATGAAGTCTGAAAATAGGCCACTGGAGAATTTAGTCCAGGGGCCACTGGGGATCCTTGTGAGGCAGTTTCACTAAACTGGAGGAAATGACAGATAAAATGGGCTGGGGAGTGAAAGAGATTGAGAATGTAGCACAGTAAAGTAACCTAGTACTTCAAGAAGGGTCTTAGAAAATAAAAGAAAGAAGATAAGAAAGTGAATTGAGGGAGTTATTGGGACATGGGGAGAGTTTTCTTTATTTTTTTCTCATATAAAGAAAATCAAGTTTGTTTCTGGGTAGAGGAAAAGGATCAGCAATTTGGAAGCAGTTCAGTCTTTTGGCTTGTCATAATTAGAAAGAAAATCTCAACATTGTCTAAGAGTTGCTTGGGAAAGCTTTCTTCTAGTGTTCAGACAGAAAATAATGCATAAGCCTATCAAGCAGGTTCATATTTTCAGCAGTGTGGAAAAATATTCTGCTGTGCTCAGCTTTGGAATCCTAAGTAAAGTTCTTCAGGAAGAAACAGAAGCCCATTGATTGGTCTGGACTGCAAGGTAAGTCTGATGGGAGCTAGAAAACTAAGGGGTGACAAAGACTAGAACACAAGCAGAAACTGACAAGAATAAATTATTTTTCATAACAGAATGCCAACTCTTTGATCTGATTGTCTGGGATCTAAAGTATATGAATCTCTTAATTGCATGGAATATCTGCCCCCCCTGAGTAAATACCTGAATCTTCAATTAATCACAATGTGGCTCTTGTTGAAAGTGGGTTTGATAGAATAGATATTTGGAAGAGATGGCATTAGAACAGGATTCGCAGATGGTAGTGATTTTGCCCCTCACCCAAGGCAAATTTGGCAATGTCTAGAGACATTTCTGGTTGTCACAACTGGGATGGGGATTGGAATCTAGTTGGTAGAGGCCAGAGAGATTGGTAATCATCCTTCAATACACAAGACAGACCCCCACCTTTTCCACCCAAAAAGAATTATTAGTTAAAAATTGTCAATAATCCTGAGGTAGAAAGTCTTCTTTGGAAATATCATAACCACTACTTTTCTTGGTTTTCTGAGTTTTATTGTGTATCAAATTAGATCATGATTTAAAAAGTACTATTCTAAGTTAGCTGCTAATGATTTTTTAAAAAATTAGTAGGCTTTCTTTTATGAAACAGTTTTAGGTGTACAGAAAAATTGAACAGAAAGTACAGAGAGTTCCATTATACCTTCTTGTACTCCCTCCTACCACCATCCCCATTTCTTCCATTATTAACATCTTGCGTTAGTGCGGTATGTTTGTTACAACTGATGGGCCAATAGCCATATACTAGTATTACCTGAAGTCCATAGTTCACATTAAGGTTCAGTTTGTGTTGTATATCCTATGGGTTCTGACAAATGTATAATGATATGTATCCACCAACTTAGTGTCATACAGAATAGTTTCACTGCCCTAAAAATTCCCTGTGCTCCACCTATTCATCCCTTCTTTTCTCCTTCTGAACCTTTGGTCTTTCTATTATATCCATAATTTTGCCTTTTATAGGATGTCATATAGTTGGAAACATACAGTATGTAGTCTTTTCAAAACGTTTTGAATGTTTGTTTATGTATTTATTTATTTATAATGTTTATTCATTTTTAAGAGACAGAGTGTAAGTGGGGGAGGGAGGAGAGAGAGGGAGGCACAGAATGCAAAGCAGACTCCAGGTTCTGAGCTGTCAACACAGAGCCCGATGTGGGGTTTGAACTCACGGACAGCGAGATCATGACCTGAGCCAAAGTCAGACGCCCAACCAACTGAGCCACCCAGGCTCCCTATGTTTGTTTATTTTTGAGAGAGAGAGAGAGAGAGAGAGAGAGAGAGAGGGAGAGAGAGAATTTGAGAGAGAACGAGGGACAGAGAGAGAGGGAGACACAGAATCTAAAGCAGGTTCCAGGCTCTGAGCTGTCAGCACAAAGCCCGAGGCAGGGCCCAAACCCACAAACTGGGGGATCATGACCTAAGCTAAAATCAGATGCTTAACCAACTGAGCCACCCAGGTGCCCCTATGCAGCCTTTTCAAATGGGCATCTTTTACTTTGCACTATGTAACTGAGATTCTTCCTAGTCTTTTTGTGGCTTGAAAGCTCATTTTTCAATGGCTGAATAATATTCCATTATGTGGATGTACCACAGTTTTTTATCCATTCATCTATTGAAAGCCATTTTGGTTGCTTCCAAGTCTTAGAAATTATGACTAAACCTACTATAAACATTCATGTGCAGGGTGTTTTTTTCCTGTGTGGAAGTTCTCAACTCATTCTCATAAATACCAAGGAGTATTATTTTTGAATCACATGGTAAAAGTATGTTTAGTTTTATAAGAAACTGCCAAACTGTGTTCCAAAGTGGCTGTAGCATTTTGCATTCCCACCAGCAATGAATGAGAATTCTTTGGCTCTATATCCTCATCAGCAATTGGTATCATTAGTGTTTGGGGTTTCAACTTCCTAATCGATATGTAGCAGTATTTCATTGTTGTTTTAATATGCATTTCCCTGATGACATATGATAGAAGGCATCTTTTCAAATGCTTGTTATCTATATATCAACTTATTTTATAATTGAGTTGTTTACTTTCTTATTGTTGAGTTTTATGAATTCTTTGTATATTTTATTTTATTTATTTATAAATTTATTTAGTTATTTTTTGGGGGTGGAGGATGGGGCAGAGAGAGGAAGAGGCAGAATATCAAGCAGGCTTTGTGCTGTCAGTGCAGAGCTGGATGTGGGGCTCAAACCCATGAACTGTGAGGTCATGACCTGAGCTGAAATCAAGAGTTGGACACTTAACTCACTGAGCCACCCAGGTGCCTCTAAGAGTTCTTTGTATATTTTAGATTCTAATCTTATCAGGTACGTGTTTTGCAAATATTTTCTGGGGCTTGCCTTTTAATTTTCTTAACACTGTCTTTGGCAGAGCATTTTTAGTTTTAATGAAGTCCAATTTTTCTTTCATGGATTATTGCTTTTGATGTTATATCTAAGAGGTCATTGTCAAATCCAACATTTTTAATATAATGGGATTTGTTGTTTTCTATTGAGAGTCTGTATATGAAATGGCCATTTGAAGCATATTTCTGTACACCAGTTGTTGAAAGCATTGTCTAAATACTTTATTTAGTTTTTAAAAATGAGAGATTACCTTATAGATTCCTTTTCTAACTTCATCCTGGGGAAATATTTGCTTCTAAGATGTACTTTCATGCTTTCCTTCATTAATTAATGTGATTCAGGTTGTCTATTACTGACAAATTTTAAATCTATGGCTTTTTAACTTTCCCAAGAGCTAGATTGATTCCTCATGGTAGTGATGATCTCATTCTTACTTATGTATGTCCCCTTTTCTACATGTTTCTGACTTCTTTTTTCCTATTAAGTTTTCATGTAGTCATCCTGGAAGAAATGTCTTCAAGTTATTTCAATCATTTTTGGAATGGTATGGCATTCTAAGAAACACCACCGAATATAAACTTTGTCATTTTTCTCCAGCTTGGAAACTCAACTGCATAAATCAGATTGGTTGCTTCAACCAGAATGACCACTTTTAAGTCAGAAATCAGTGGTCAAAAAACAGATTTTGAAACAGTTAACTTCCATTTTAATCAATAGCCTATAGCAACTGCCTTACTGGAGACTCAGGTCATATTCTCAATCAGAGTATGTGATGGATCTGAAGCTGTACAAACCCTGCCCTGTGAACACATTTGGGATTCCTTTTGAGGGTTCACTAAAGGAAACAATTTGCAGTGTTTATCTGTTGCATAGCCTGGAAGTTGAAAGTCTTTTCTAAGAGCTTTACAAATATATATGGGCTTGGTTAGTATTTGGGACTACATTCCCATTTCTGTCCTTGTTCTGACAGCTCCTGGTGGGGAAGACAGTGTCTGAAGTCTAAAGAGGGAATTGTAATCACTATCCTGAGTCCGATAATGGTGCCAAGTAAGGTGCTAGTATATAGGAGGGCTACAGATAGTAGCTTTAGGATCTTGCCAGAAACATGAGGTGCATCTATAAAGAGATCCAATCCTCTAACTCCAGTGTTAGCAATCCATCAGGAGATTGATAATTATAAGAAAATTAGTATTGTGTAAGGTGACAAGAGAAAAAGGAATACTGAAAACCATAAAATCAAAGTCCATGTAATTTCATTACCACGTGCAGAAAAGGCAGCATAAGGCCTTGAGGTTAAAGGTAAAAAAAAAAAAATTCCTGACAGCGAGAGCTGTTAACATTTCATGGGCATGGAGAGAATTTGTTAAATCATCTTCACTGAAAGGGCTACAATCAGGGAGATTTTCATGTGATGTGAGAGTAGTGTGGGCTTGTCTGGAGGCTGGGGGATGGATCAGATGACCTCCTAAGAGCCTTGCAGGGCCAGGAATCTCTGATTCTATTAGTGAATTTAAAAGTGGAAGATTCATCTTGTGTATTAGACGTTACATTAGAAATGTTAAATCTGTCACGAAGTGATAATCAGTGAAATATTTCATGCTCTGTGAGGCAAGAGCATCCTTGAAGCTCTTTGTGAGCCTGAAGCCGCAGAATGATAGCTTACTTGAGAGTCCGATATGCACTCTGGGGTCCTTCAGACTAGTTACAGAGATAATAGTTTCTGCCTTGGAACCTGAAATTTTGACATTCAAATGGCAATTCACCATTTGTGCAGTGTGGGGTCATTCATCAACATCAGTGGCATTGATATTCCTGCATAATATTCCTGCAGCGCTGTATCATCCATGATAATTTTTGTCTGGATCATAGTTTGTGGGTTCCATAGTGTAGTTTTGATCCAGAGGCTGACTTCTTAGTCATGTACTGTATAACGTGGTCTTCACTTATTTACGCGTTTCTGCTGCCAGTGGGTAGCATGATTATTCAAATAGCAAAAAAATTTTAAGCCACTTTTATATGATGTCATCCCATCATAGGACATAGGCAGCAATGGACAGACAGTACTCTTCATCAGGTGATAAAGCAAGATGGTGGTCAATCAAGAAAGTCCTCCAAGAACGCCATTCAAAGAGCCAGAGGTTATATCTTGGAGACCCAACAGAACTGGCATGTGGCAGCCCCCGTGGGCCTGTCTGGGGTTGGGGGTTCATTGTGGTGGAATGAACCAGGTAAGATAGGAGCAGTACTAGGCAGGTAAGTGGGTCTGGGGGCATTCAGACACAGGAACGCTGCCACAAGGAAGCAAGCCACAGAGTGGCAAACCCTGTCAGGAGCAGGAGTCACTTTCTGTCTCCTAGACCTAGCAGCCAAGCTTAAACTGGTAGTAACAGGCAGAGGCCAGAGCCTACAGGTGGCTGAGGAAGAGCAGTATGTGTTCTCACAGACAGGGCAGAGAAGACTGGGTACGTGACCACTGGAAGCAGCAAACCTGGATAAAAACCCAGGTCTGTTGTGTGCTGGCTGTGTGGCCCTCAAAGAGGTTAACCTCTTAGATGTTCAGTTTCCTCAAATGTAAAGTGGGGACAATGTAAGTCACTTTGTTTGGTGGCTCTGCTATAACATTAGCATAGTGCAGAGCATATTGTAAGTGCTCAGTGAGTGTTTCAGCCACACACACACACACACACACACACACACACACACAGAGAATATTATACAGCGTAAAAGAAACAAATTTAGAAAAGTTATCTGAACAGATGCTGTTTGTTGGATGGTCCCCGACTGCCTTGCTGAGTGACTGAGTCTCCCTGGACCACCTGTACTGTAGGGACCAGAATATATCACAGTGTCGCCACTGGATGACTAGGGCACATTCAAATCCTAAAAATGCAGCGGATTCATCCCAGCACAGGTTTCTATCATTGTTGTCCTGTCAGAAGAGCTGGCATGTCTGACCTTGCCCTTTGAGACATAACCAACACAGAGGTTGTGCTTAGGCGCTGACTCTTCCCTGATTCACTTACAGGTGCCTTGGTCCAAAGAGTGAGAGGTTTCCTCTGTGACAACTGAATCCCCCAAACCCCAATTTTGTAGCACCCTTCTCCATTAGTTTCCTATTGTTACAGTCCTAAATTACCACACACAGTACCTTAAAACAACCCAAATTTATTACCTTAACAGTTCTGTGGGTCAAAGACCAAAATCGGTCTCATTGGGCTGAAGTCAAGTGTCTGCTGGGCCGGCTCCTTCTGGAGGCTCTAGGGAAGCAGCTGTGTGTGGCCTCTCCATCTTCGAAGCCAGCAACACAGCATCATTGTAATTCCTTCGATGCTCTGCCTCTACGGGGCACTTCTCCTTTCTCAGTCACACACTCCTTCCTTCTTGCAATGACCTTTGGAACTACACTGGCGCCCCCCCCCCCCCGGTACTGCAGGATCATCACACCATACGTAATCATATGTGCACGGTCCCTTCTGCCGTGTAATGTAAGGTATACACAGGTTCTGGGGATTTGCAGGGCACTGTCTCTGAGGGGCCAGTACTCTGCCTACCACACCTTCCCTCCTGGGGACCCATTCTATGAATCTGTGCTTAGGTGGGCATTTACATTTTTCCTGCAACGTAAAGACATCTTAGAATAAAGGCCAGATAGAAATTATGTAGTAACAGCACAGTTGAGACGGTGAGAGTTATTTCACCCTCTACTTCACAGAGAAAACAGAACATGTTTTCCTGGCTCTCCTGTCCACCTAGGAAGCCCTGTTCTTTAAGATTTTTTTTTAATGTTCCTTTTTTTTTTTTTTTTGAGAGAGAGAGAGAGAAAGACAAAGAGAGAGAGAGAGCAAGTTGGGGAGGGTCAGAGAGAAATGGAGACACAGAATCTGAAGCAGGCTCCAGGCTCTGAGCTGTCAGCACAGAGCTTGACACGGAGCTCGAACCCACAAACTGAGACATCAAGATTTGAGCTGAAGTTGGATGTTTAACCTACTGAGCCACCCAGGCGCCCTTGGAAGCCCGGTTCTTCTAAGTGTATCCTTTGATCACAGGCCAAAATGATTCTTTTTGCATCCAAATGAACCCCTACTCAGTAGTTTCTTTATAATCTGAACACAGCAATTCCCTGTCGTAGGTTTCCTGGGCGATCAGCTCTTACATTTGTGGGGACTCAGATGTCATCATCTTCTCAGTTCTAAGCTGCTGCTGCTTCTAAAACTCTCCCCACTTTGTGGCTTACCGACTATATTAATTAACTGGTTTCTTCTTGTTTTGCAATCTGAAATTGTCTCTAAAATCTGCTAGCACACCCAAAATGATCATTGTATCTATATTGCTGACGATTCTGCCAGTCTGAGGCTTACTCACAGACTGACAGTTTTTGGTGAGAGGGTTTCCATGCCATCTCCTGGAATGCTTAGGTCTGGGGTCTGCAGAGCACCTGCTCCATGCCAGGCAATATATGTGGTTTTAGAGGAGTAGAATTCTGATAACCTCAGTACAAAGCACTATCATTAGACTCATTTTACAGGTGAGCAAACTGATCCTCAGAGATGAAAATAAGCTTGTGAAAGGTCCAGTGCTGTGTCAGAGGTGGGTTTCTGTGATTCCAAACCCCATGCTCTTTCACTAAAGCACAACTCTTCCATTCTGCAGTCCATACAGATGGTTGCTACTTCCAAACTCCCGTTTACTTCCAAGCTGCTCTGCATTTTGGCCTTTGACCTTGGCTTTGCATATTACCTTGCAGTTCACTTTTCCTTCTGTGTTAGATTGTGAGCTTGTGATGGTCAGGAACCTGTTTGGTGCTCTTTTACACAGACTGTGCTGGACATTGTGCCAGAATGTACTCTGTAAATAGTAATTATTAAAATGATAACTTCTGCTAAAACCCCAGTACTCTATAATAAACAGGCATCTTCCTGTTCTGGGTTATACTATACAAGTATTCCAACATGCATGAAAACTTCCAAGACAAGTTTATGGTAGCCGTCTCTTCCCATGAGGCATTGGCTCCGTGGCCACACACAGAGAAAAACACATATTCGGCCTTCAGCAGGCTGTCGGGGGAGGGCAGATGCAGAACGGTATTGCAGGCTATCAAGTACTCTGTAAATTCTAGTGCTGAGGATAATAACAATTAAATATGACTAAGGAAGGTTCTTAAAAGAACAACCCAGAAGTGCAGAAGGACTGGGTTCAAGAGAAGAGTGTTTGGGACCAGTCTATCCCACTTCCTATGGGACTTAAGGCAGAGCATTTAATCCTTCTGAATTCAGAGTGTTCATTTCTAAAATGAGGTGTTCCCTCTTTATTGGTTTCAGAGGGGAAACTAAGTAAGAAGACCTCTCAAGAGATGAATTTCAGACTAATAGTGTTATTTCTATTGTGAAACCCAAACTGATGAAATATCAAGAAAATGTTAAACTTCATCTTATTTCTGGGAATACTGTTATTGAATCTTCCCTGAATTCACAGTGAGCAGCTTGGGAAAGCTGACGATGATAAGATGTAAAAGGACTGAACTGGACCCTGAGTCCCAGATCTCCATCAACTCTTGTGAGAGCTTCTGTGTCACAAATAAAGCCATCACTAGCAGGGTCTCTCCATTAAATCTTTACAACCTACAAATTTATAGTTCTGTCAGTGAGGCTCAGGCTTATCCGTGCACCCTGATTGAATATGGAAGGAAAATAATTGGTGCTGTTGTCAGTAGCTGGCAGAAAATTTGAACTTGGAGAACAACTCTTTCTTAGGGTGACTACTAAAGGCTTGCAGGCTTGCTTATATCTGTTGGTTGACTGCCAAATTGGAAATCCTAACATAAAATCTCAACCATGGATGTGAAATTGGTCATTGGCGAGCCTGACTCCAGTCGGCTTTAAAAGCTATCTAATTCTACAACAGATTTTATAGTTTTTTTTCCCTATTCTGAGCTCAGTTTTTGAGAAAGTTAATAAAATAATATGAACGTCTGTTCTCTCCTTACTAGTTTCTTACATGACTTAGGTTGTTGCTATGCTCATGTACATTGTAACATGCGCCAATTTGGCAGTTTTAGTAAAAACAAATAAACAAGTAGCTACGCAAATATTCCTGGCTCGTCAACCTGTCCAAATATATCAAAAAGTCCTTTGGATTCTGGTTACAAATGAGTTTTTCCTGTACACTTGAATTTTGGACCCTTATCTTTCACTGCTTCTATTCTGGGATTCAGCAAAAACCTCTGAAGGCCTCAGAAAATGAGTAATTGGTAAAGAGAGATTTTTGAGACTTTTTTTTCTATCTATGCAATTTCTCTCTGCAATTTAAGTTTATTGGTGATAGCAGGCTAGACCAATTGGGTTGTCTGTGATTTATTTATTTTTCTTCAGGGAAAGTATCAGCTGGGGTTTAATCAAAGAAGCGGAAATTCTATGAGTGATATGGCAAAAGGAATTTATCGTAGGGTTTAGACATTATGCAATTGTCTGAGGTGGTGAAGAATTCTATGGAAGGCTGTTGTCTCTGCATCTGCTATGGGCTGAAGTAACTGCAGGGGTGCAGGGCTGGTGGTCAGGTGAAAAAGCTGAATATGAAAGGCAGGAGGGCAAGGGCATGCTGGAAGCCATGAAGAGAGTCAGGACAAACTTTCCCCCATATCTATTTTTCTCAGCACCTTGAGCCTCAATGATATAGGTAAGCAGCAGGAAAACCAGTGCTCTTTGCCAGACACTCAGGACTCAACGTGACTGATGGATCTAGCAGGAGCTTGGAGGAGCTGCCACAGTATCAAGGTGAACCACGAGACCATGACAATGTGAGTGAGCTTGTGCCGATGCCTTGCACTCTCCCCGGATTTCAGAGCATGCTGGGCACTGTCTCACTTCCGCCTTTGAAACCTCACATTTCCCCAGTGGTGGACACTCTGAACCATGCAGGGAATGGAATTCCAGGATATGTAATTCTAGCTGATGTTAAGTTGACCCAATGAAAGCCACCACAGGAGATTTCCATGACATTGTGGACTGATGGTTGAGATCAACAGACGGAGTGGGCTACATGCCAGAATCTAGGCTAAGCTCTTCAGAAACAGTGGTGAGCAAAACAGACAAGAGCCTTGCCCTTAAATGAACCACAAACGAAAAGCACAAGGATTGTTACCATTTTGTAATGCACAAAGAGAATTAAACGGTGCTGTGATACAGAATAATAGAGGCATGATTATTCTAGAGAATGCATTAGGTAGGGCAAGAGTCAAAATTTGGTGGACAGAAGGAGGCTATTGCTGGGGGACCATGTCAGAAAGGATGATGACTTGGATTAAATTAGTGGGAGTGAAAATAGGAAGAAGTGGAAAGCTCTTTGTTTTATTTTAGAGCAGGAAACAATAGCATTTGCTACCAGACTGGGTGTGGAGAATAGAAGGAAAGAAAACTTGAAAATGATCTTTAGGTCTTTAGCATGAGGTTTTTAGGTGGGTAGATCAGAGGAAGACTGGTTTGGGAAGGTAGAATCGAGCATTAAATTTTGAACATGATAGTTGAGAGACATTCATTTGGGAATACCGCATGCAGTTGTCTATAAAATCTGGGGCTCAGAAAAGTTGGAGAATAATACAGTGAAGATGTAAATTTGGGATTTACTCTTTAGAGAGAGAATTTCAGTCCATGATAACAAATAAGACCCTATCGAAGGAAAATACAGAAAGAGAAGACAGAAGATGTAGCAGAAAGCTCCAAGTAAGTCTGCAGTTTAGTGAATGGGTAAACAAGGAGGATCTCATAAACAAAGAGAAAGTCAGTGAAGTATAAAGACAATTAGTAGTTGTGATGTTATAAAATCAAAGCGGATAATGTGTCAGCTGTAGTGCTGAGGGTGAGTTAAACCAAAGGTAAATTTTCAAACATTTTGGTTTCACCAACATTTTGGAATGCTTTACACTCCTAAAAATTTTGGAGAACCCCCAGAGGCTTCTGTTTTTGTGAGTTATATCTATCAATGTTTACCATTTCAGAAATTAAAGCTGAGAAAAATTTAAGGTGTATATTTACTCATTTAAAAATAACAAAATGAAAAAAATAAAAATAAAAAATGCATCTGTTTCATATTAGCACAAATAACTCACTTTCATGAAAAATAACTCTACTTATTAAAACAAAAAAATATTGAGAACAATGACATTGTTTTGCACTTTTGCAAATCTCTCTAAAGTCTGGCTTAATGGGAGACTGTTGGATTCTCGTATCTGTTTCTGAATTTAATCTATTGTCTCTGTTTTGCTTGAAGCATATGAAATATGCTTTTTTCATAAAGCAGAAAATTGCGACAGTTACTGATGAGGATGTATGGGTAAAGGAAGTTTTTGCTTTGTTTTGTGTTTAAAACACAACCGCACATTTGCATGTTGATGGAAACATTTGAGAAGACTAGAAGAGATGGCTAGTGTAGGAGAAAGAGGAGATAATTGCAGGAACAAAATCCTCATGAAGTTGTGTGCAGATTGGATTTGATAACATGGATTTGCTTTTAAAAAGAACCAAAGAGAAACAGGGTGGATTCAGCTGTGGGTAGATTTGTGATTGTGGATTTAGATGGCTTTTATTTTCTATGTGAAGTTTGAAGTGAATTTACCAGCTGAAACTGGGACTAAGAGGAAGGGGTTTTTGAGATTTAAGAAAAGCTATAAAGTATGAAATGTTTCAGAGAGGGAGAATATGAGCTCATCAGAGAAACATAATGAAAGTGAGCAGTTGTATGGACAGGGGAGGCTTAGGGCCATACATTTAAGGTTACTTGTTGGTGTGACTTGTGTTCAGTAGTGTTCAGGTCTCTGGGTCCAGGCATGTAGAATGCAGATGGGTTTATACAGGACTAGGGTTTTTGAGGCTGATGGAAGGATGGGGAGAGGCAAGTAACTTGAGGATATTTGCAAAGGCTTAATTATGATGGTGTGTCATATGATCTAAACTGACCAATGAGGGAATTGAAGGTTGATGGTAAGTGATGAAGTTCTGAGCTCAGTGGATTAGAAATCACTCTTAAAGCAGGACATTGAGGGGGAAAAAGACAAGGAGTTGGAGCCATTGTCAAAGAATTTATTTTTTTAAGTTTAAATTTAACTGGTATCGTAATTTCTGATGATGGTAAATTCTATGGTATGGCCTTGAGAATGATTAAGTGGAAAGGAGGAAGAAAGTTCATGAAGTAAGGCAGTACAGAAACTGAAAATCCAGTGTATTTTGTGTTCTCGTAGGTCGGTGATGACGATGGCCTTGGATGGAAGAGAAGACTGAGTCATGTGCTGAAACCAGATAAAAGTGGATCAAGATTTTATTGGGACACTAAAGAGAGAATAAGAGATTCAGAAAGGAACAGAAAGCCAGGAGACAGTGCAGGTCATGAACCAGGGAGGCTGACAGAAGATAGAAATGGTGGTCTGCCTGAGATGTGAGGGAAAATGAAACAGTGGAGAACAGCTGGGCAAAGGTGACTTGGACAATAATATTAGAGTTCAGTGGAGCCAAGAAAAATAACTTGTTTCATCGTGATAGTTCTTACTCTGGCATGACCAGGAGCTGCTAGACAAAAGGTAGTCCCATAAATAAATTCCCTAAATTATCTCATCAGCTAGAACTTATGAACCAAAGATGCTTGTCATTCCTCTCTCACTATCTGAAGCTTAATGGTCTTAAATTAAAACTAAAGACAGGCCAAATCCAACAAGTTACTTTATATTTCTAGCATGAAATTTCCAAATCTGAAAAAAAGGGTCAGAATAGGTGATTTGGGAAGTTTTACTCAATTATACATTTCTTGGAACTTAAGGAAAAAAGTACAGTAGAATAAGTTCAAATTTAAAAATGGCACATTAAACGTTTGCTCTATTTACCTACCACATTTTACAGCTAGAATTCAGTAACACCCGTATCTAGCATTCTCTTGAATATGCCATGGAGAATGGTTCAATGCCTACGGAAATGTGTTAAAATAGATCTTCCTTTACTTACGATAGGTCACTTCTGGATAAATCCAGTGTATGTTGAAAGTATCCTAAGTTGAAAATGCATTTAACACGCTTAACCTGCCACAAACATTATAGCTTCGCCTAGCCTACCTTAAATGAGTTTCGAACACTTAGCTTACATTTGGGCAAAATCATGTAACACAAAGTCTATTTTATACTAAAGTGTCAACAATCTCATGTAATTTATTGGCTACTGTACTGAAAGTGAAAAACAGAATGGCTATATGAGTACAGAATAGTTGTAAGTGTATCGGTTGTTTACCCCAGAGACAGAGATATCTGGTAGCTGTGGCTCATTGGTGCTGACCTGAACCCCACGAGAGAATCATCCCCCATATCCTTAGCCTGGGCAAAGATCAAAATTCAAAATTCAAAGCACAGTTTGTAGTGTATGTATAGTGACTTTCTCACTATTGTAAAATCAAAAGATTTTAAGTGGAACCATTGTGAAGTCAGGGACTATCTGTGGTTATTTAGAACCTTAAAATGATCTTTCACTCTTTTCTGAAAATTGATACTAAGGAATTAATTTTAAATATGGAAAAATGTGTTATTCAGAAGTGTGGTGGGATATATAGTATATATGTTGAAAAATTGGAAACAGGCCAATTTTTTTTTCTGCTGGAAACTACGGTCTACCTAGTAAATAAAAAGCGATGTCTATGAAAGATTTATTTATTATGTATTGCCCATGAAAAGCGAAAAATTAAAGAAAATACTTAAGAGATAGTAAATGAAGCAGATAAGATGAAAATTATACAATATGATTGTAGTTATTATATACAATTACTTATAAAACTTATGCACAGAAAATAAACACAGAAAGAAATAACTCAGAATATTGAAAGTGATTATATTTAATAAGTGGCAGATTACCTTCCCTACATTTCTATCTTTCCAGATTTTCTTTAATAAGGTGATCCTTTTGAGAGCAAAAATTAAATAAAATTTAAAACCAAAGAAAATCGAAGCTCATTTTAAAGACTGTGAGTGTCAGAGACAGAGACCTTGGATGGGAAAAAGGTGACACTCTTTTCCAGAGATTGAAGGTAATTTGCCTTACTTGACAGGTAGCAATTACACATTATTTTCTTCTAGAATCCAGGTAAGTACTCCTCCCTCCACCACCAAACACAAGTCATTGCAAATTCAATACTGCTTGTATAATTGAGCAGGCATAATTAATAAAGTACAAAGGAGATTTAGTGATTGAAATGTGTGCTCTATCTAAGGATCTTCAAATAGATTGTTTTTTCCCAGAACACCGAGCTGTTCATATAAAATGCATGTGACTGTCAAGTGGCTTTTGACTCTCAAGTTTGCAGTCACAGACCTAGAATCTCTCATTTCTATTGTTGGCTGGATAAATGCTTCCAGGATCTTACACAAAAAGTGAAAATCCTCATATGCCCACATAGCAAGCCCTGCCGATATCAGAAGGACACCAAATGTTGCTATTCTTCTCCTGAGTTGGAAGGAGAAAAGTTAAGCTCATACTTTATTGAGTTCCATATTACATCTCTCTGGTGGAATTCAGATGCCATCAGCCAGTGGGTCAAATAAAGAGGGCTAGCAACTGGATTCTCATCCAAAATTGTGCTTTTATTCAAAAGCAGCAACAGCTTTTATGCTTGGGGAGTTAAATTTGCTTTATTATTTGGAATCAAACCTCTGCTTTGTGCCCCTGGGCTAGATAATTATTCTTTTAGAGAGAATTAGTCTTCTGATGACTCATTAAGAGGTTCTTTTAGAAAACAATACATTTTTAACATTGGACTAAGTCCTGGGATATTTGAAATTAGTGTAAGTAATGGTTGGAAAGCCCCCAAATGATGGCTGTAAATGACATCCATAGTGGCAGGCTCAGTGGAGGCAGAGACTTAATGGGCACAAAGATAGACACCCTATAGGAACAGAATGCCATGCTGAAGGATTAAATGACCAGTGTCTAAGAGGCTGTATGCTACAATTTGAGATTTATTGTGGCTTTTCCAGAAGGGTTTCTTCAACACCAAGACTGGCATTTCAAACAGTGCTTCCAGAGGTATTGGCTTACAGTGCAATGTGATTTGGGTTGAATAAAACATTTTAGAGACGCTGACTAGAAATATACTCACCTTATATTATTCTCTCTCTCCCTCTGTGTGTGTGTGTGTGTGTGTGTGTTTGTGTGTGTGTGTGTGTATGTGTACGCTTTCTTTCCTGAGGGGTAGATGCTGTGATGCTAAGCAAGTATTGTTGCTGCATCTGTGAATATGATTCCCATATTAATGGTGTCCCAGGTGGGCTGCAAGAATGCATGTGAAGGGTGTAGATGAGAAAAGTCACAATATGCTTATATGTAGAAGAGGTGTTTTACAAACATTGAGAAATATTATAATGTTATATAGAAATTGATTTTTCTTTTCTTTTTCTTTGCATTTTACATCAAGTACCATGTATTATATTAACTTGTGAGATAACAATTGATGACTGGATAAAATTGTTACAGGTATAGTCTGTCAAAAATAAGAAATCAAAATTGGTCTCCAAAGGAAGCAAATAATATGCCAAACCATTGGTTATTACCTTTTCATTCTTAGGTTAAAAAATGATACTTCTCTGTTCTTCTGGAGGGCTCTTTTTCTTCTTCCTACTTGCTGTTTGTGAATATTCATTCCCCAGGGCTTTAGTCATCATTCAGCTCTATTTCCTTCTCTGTGTATCCTTTCAGTTGATGCAGCTAACTTTCCATTATAAATGTGTAAATTGTCCTAATCTAATGCTCTAAGACCTTTGTGCCATAGCTTAGGGGCAAAATGGAGAGGTGATGAATTTTCTGTCAGTCATAACCTTTGTCCATTTGCTTGTCTTCTTTGGAAGAATCTCTTTGATCTAATATGCATACAGTTCAAACCAATGCCTAAATATATTTTCAAGCCCTGATGATGCATATCAGGACATAAAGAAGGGATGTTAGAGATTGTTGATTCTAGATTCCAGATTCTAGTTGGACTTTCCATGCTACTTTTATTCATTTTTTGTGATGGCTCTCTATTCGTATTTGTCTTATAGGATGGTTTGGTTCTGTGATAGAAGTTCAATAAAAATCTTTTATGCCCAGCAACATTTTAAATGATTTTTAAGGAAGAGCCATCTTTTCTACTTCTTCGTGCTCTTGGTGCTATATTAAGTATACTGTGAGTTTTAAGAGATGAGGGAAAATCAGTGAATTAATGCTCCCTGAATACTCTAATAGGGGCTAACAGGAAGGAATTGTAGGCAGAAGATAGGATGAAAATGACATCTGCAACCTAGTTTGAGTGATTCAGTCACACACTTATAGGTACAAAGTTGCCTCTATCAATACAGATGGGGTGCAAAATTGAAGAGTCAGTGAGATCTTTTTAAGATGGAAATCTGATAGTGTTATTTGCTTTGTATAAACCACAGTTTTATATGCTCATTAATATCAGAAACATCCAAATTCTTAACAAAAAGTTTTTAAATGGTTTTTTTTTGAGAGAGAGAGATAGAGCATGAGTGGGGGGAGTAGCAGAGAGAGAGAGGAAAACAGAAGATCCATAGCAGGCTCTTTGCTGAGAGCAGAGATCCTGACAGGGGCTCAAAGCGATGAACCATGAGATTATGACCTAAGTTAAAGTCAGACCCTCAATGGACCAAGCCACCTGGGTGCCCCAGACATATCGAAATTCTTAACTTGACTTATGAGGTCCCTTATAAACAGCTATTTCTTTACCTATCTGGCCTCATTTTGTCTTTCTATTCCTTGAAACTACTTTTAATTGCTCCGATGTGAGTGGACTAAAAGCTATACAAGAAATGAAAATTATTGGCTCAACAGGTCACAGACTGTCTCCTAGGAATTACCCATTTACTTAAAGAAAAAGGAGAAACATATGTAGGATACATTTACCTAATGAAGGTATGACGTCAGGACTCAGTTGCTAGAAGTAGCTTAAATTGCATTTGACAGTGAAACACACTTGCGTTTTTAGTTATAAAAACAACCACATCAGCTATCTAGGATCGTAGAATAACATCACCCTACCCCATCGTAAGGCCAATGGAGTAACTACGTTCTAATTGAAATGGTGAGTAAACTTCTAACCAGTTCTAATGAGAAGCTTTGTCTATGACTGATGTCGTGTCAAGTGTCCAAGGTGGTTAGAGTTAATAGAGGCCTGGGGAGGGGATTGGAACTGGGGAAGAGAAGTTTGGAAAAGAAGTTCCAAAATGGACTGTGACTGAGACCTGACCTGAACAGACCTGAGCAGTCACCGGCTGGAGGGGACATGGAGAACACCTGGAATGGGTTAGATTAATTTGTCTGCACTAGACAGTGTCGGCTCAGTCAGAAACTGAATTCTATACTACGAATATTAATGCTTTTTCTACCCTGAGCAGTAACTAAAATTTTATAACCACATAAAGACTTACTGCTACATAATACATAACTTCTTGTTGCTTAATACTCTCTAATAGTGGTCATAATAATAGCTAAAGTTACTGGCTTACTACGTGCAAGTAATACTACGTGCAAGAATACTACTATTCTTCGTGCCCTAGATGTATTAACACCATGCTCACCATTACTCTGTGATGTCACTGTTATTCCATTTTTCAAGTTGAATAAACGGAATCTTAGAGAGGGCATGTACCTTTTCCAGGCACAAGAGCAAGGGTGTGGGGTAGCTGGGAGTCCCGCCCATGCAGTCTGCTCAATGGCTCCATCTTAAGCCTGAACCTAAACCAGACCCAAGGTGCTAAGTGTCGTCATTCATCATAACCATCACAGTTCCTTCATTTCTGTATCTTAGTTTCCTGAGAATCCAAGCATTTGGATGGGACATGACATAGAGACAGCAGAAGTGAACCAGAGCATACCACCTTAAGGCCTACTTTTTCATCATGTCCAAGCACTGTATACTGAACATTGTTTGTCAGGGATGGAAAAGAATCTCAAAATCCTGATTCTGGTGGTTCTTTGTTTTATTTTATGTATTTTATGTATTCATTTCATTTATGTATGTATGTATGCATGCATATATATGTATGTGTGTGTAGGCGTGTGTATGGAAATATATATATATACACATTCATATAAAACATATACAAATACATTTAAAATGTCTACATATACAATAAAAATAGAGATGTTTTTTCTTAGGACATGTTTTTCAAAGGTAGAAGAATGCTTTGCACTTCTTCATCCCTCCAGCCAAGCCTCCCACTGCAGGTACAGAGCATCGTGGTGTCAGGATCTGAGTGTTTTCATGGACTGAACTGGGACTCTGTATCTTCAGCAGCCTCAGGCCCATCCTCTCATCTTTGTTTCTTTGGAGTTGGATGGAGTCAGAAAAATGAAAGAGCCACATTCTTTTTCTTTTATTGTAGTTGTTTGTACCCTGCTTTGCTGTTTAGCACGTTTCTATTCAAACACAAATGATCAATAAGTATATATGGGGTTATCTGGTTTCACATCTTTCCCATGTTAGAAGATAAAGTGAACTTGTTCATTTTTTATTCTGAAACAAGAAAATCTATACTAATATTTGTTTTGTTGGGCAAACTTTATTATTTCTTTATCTATCTGACTGTAAGTATCTAAACTTGTTCTATGAAATCCTTATGTGATATTGGGTCCTCACCTTCCACTATATCCAGAGCAGATTCTGTGGTATATTATTATTCTCAATACTCTGAAAACTACTTAACTTTCTTATATCTCTTTCATAATATCAGACTAGTTTTTTTTAAATATCAGACTAGTTTTAGTCAAACTAGAACTCTAGTTAAGTCCAATTATCTACTAATCCATGCCCAACCAATTCTGCTGATTGTTCTCCATCAAAACCATGAACATAGATCTAAAAGGGCACTCTGCATTCTCCTGCATTTGTAGTTTGCTAGTCTAACACACTTCGATCCTTCGAGGCCTCATGAAGGCTACATTATGTTTCCTTTAAAAGCTCCTTTACCCTTACCATGACTCATTCACAGATTGTGACTTGGCTTCACACATCCACAGACTTGAACTTCCTTGTCTTCCCACATTAGATCTACCTTACCAGCTACTCTTTGTCTAACCCCACAAGTTCTGTCTTTTCTCTTATCGCAATACTCCTATTAAAGGTTAATCCCTCCACATATGTTCTGTATCTCATTCTATAGTATCTTCTCAAAGACTTTTTTCCTATAGCTATCACGTAATTCTTCAGCATCATAAATGACTAGATCATTCTTCTCAGCTTACATATCAGTTAGCCTCTCTATAGGAAGCAGATGGTACATTTCGATGGGGTGATTCAAGAAAGTACTAATAAAGAGAATATTTACACAGGTATGGATAAGGTGTAGTAGGGACACCATGACAGGTAGTGTGGTACCAGTGAAGTAAGACTCCCTACTCCCCACATTCACTTATTTTAGTCCCTAGGTCCGAAGGGTGGGGTGAGTGAGCCATTACCTGGAGTCAGAGAGAGAGCTATATGGAACAAGTTGCCTAAAAGGGCAATGGCTTCCTGTAAGGGATGGGGCACAGCCAACCCCTATGACCTCATGGGGATGGATTAGGGTGGGGTGATTCTCTCTGCTTTCCCTCTGGAATCTCCCACCCATGTTCCCTACTAGCAGACACAGGGCAAGAGAGAACATTCAGTAGTTGAGGAAGCAGATAGTGAATTAAAGGATGAGTCAGTGTCAAAGGAAAAATTACACGGGATAAAATTCAACAAATAAGGAAGAATTTATTCAAGGCCATTGGAATGAGAGTAAGCCTAGAACTCAACTCCACCCAGACAAAGAAGACTAGGGTTTTGTTTTTTAATGTTTTTAAAAGTAAACTCCACCCCCAATGTAGGGCTTAAACTCGTGACCCTGAGATCAAGAGTAGCAGGCTCTAACAATTGAGTCACCCAAGTGCCTTGGAATAGTAGAATTTTTAAAGCTTAGGGTGAGCAACTGGAAAAGTGTTGGATGATGTTAGGAAGAGGTCATAGGCCACCTCTGTTTGCTAATAAACTTCATATATCTTTATGACAAGAGGTAGTTTTGCAACTTGGAGCAAGGCCTCCATCAAAGTTATGCTATTACCTCCCCTCAGAAACTAAGAGGAGTATCTTTCTTGATTACATTTTAAGGAGATGGTACTTAGATTTTTGAGAAAGAGATCTTATATTATGAAACTGACAGGAAGCTTTTAAAAAGATTCACATCTCAAAGTATCAGGGAAAGAATTTATAATTACAAGTTTTTTGTTTGTTTGTTTTTAAGTAAATGCTCTCCAAAAAGGGAGGTCAGGAGCCCACAAGGAAAAAGACAGTCTGAAATTTAGTAAAGCTGAGGGGATCTTAGAGCACCTTGGTCACCAGATAACATCAGCATGGCATACAGTATAACAAAACAAAGTAAAAACTTTTTTTTCCTGCTGCTACTGCCCTATTTCTATACTTGTCTTCAAGGCACAACTTCTTGAAAGAGTTGTGTATAGTTATTTTCTCTGATAAATCACTTCTAGTTCACTCTCCAATACATTATTTTTTTAAATGTTTATTTTTGAGAGAAAGAGAGAGTTTGTGAGTGGAATGGGGCAGAAAAAGAGGTGACAGAAGATCAGAAGTGGGCTCCGGGCTGACAGCAGTGAGCCTGATGCAGGGCTCGAACTCACATACTGTTAGATCATGACCTGAGCTGAAGTCGAAGGCTCAACCTCCTGAACCACAAAGGCACCCCATATTGCCAAATCCAGTGGCCAGTTTCTTCTTATGTATCCTAATTGATCTCACAGCAGCATTCATAGAATTAACTCCTTCTTCTTGAAACTTTCTTCCCTCAGCTTTTTTTTTTTTTTTTTTTGCCACTTAGTTGGATGTTCCTTATATGATTCCCTTGCTGGCTTTTCCTCTCCTATGTATTAAAGTTGGAGTAGCTCAAGGTCTGGGCTGTACTTTGTTTTTTCTTCCTTTTGGACAATATATTCTCTCTAAGTGGTATCTTCCTGCTCCATTATGTTAAATATCATTCTTTTACTGATGACACTAATGTCAGTGCCTTAGTCTTGACATTTCTCTGACTCCAGAATCAGATATCCAGCCAATTTTGCTTCCTATAAGATGTCTACAAAGCACCAAATGCTTAACTTGTTCCAAAACAGGTTGCCCTTCCCTTAACCCAAACTTGTTTCTCCCCCATTTTTCTACCTCAGCACACAGCAGTATTACTCACCTCATTGCCCCAGTCAAAATCTATGAGGAGTCTCAACTTCCTCTTTTTCACTCACTTTCTACCTCCAAATCATTAGCAAGTAAAATTGATTCCACCCACAAAAACATATCTTTTTTACCTCCACCACTACTTGGTCCAACCCATCATTATCCCTCCCTGGAATACTTGTCTCTATTTGCACTGCTTCCTCCATATAATTCATTCTCCACAGAGGCAGCAAAGAGAGATCTTAATAAACAGATATTATTAAGTCATTTAACTTCCCACCTTCACTTAGAGCAAACTCCAAATCCCTCCATGTCCTACAAAGCCCCACAGAAACCCATCTCTGCCTCTGTCTTAGATTTCACATCTCAATACCATTCTCCTTGCCTCTGGTCCTCAGTGACTTTGGTCTTCTCTCTGTTCCTAAAATTTCTTTCTTCTGATCTTTTCTTGGTGGGTTTTTTTTTTTTTTTTTTTTTTTTTTTTTTTTTTTTTTTTGTAATTCAGGCCTCAGCTTAGATCTCCTAAGAGAGGATTTCCTTGATCACTCAATCTAAGGTGACCCCTGTCACTGTATCACATTACTCTAATTGTTTACAGAATATTAGTCTATGACATTTTCTTGTTTAGTATTTATTGTCTGTCTCATTCTGCCAGAATCATGAGATCAGGTCCTTCACTTTATCTGCCATACTTGGAACACGGGATAGCTCATAATAGTTACTATAAGTAAATGTGTTGAATTAGTGCTAATAGAGGAATGAAGGCTACATATTCAAGCAGACTCAATTTCCTGACTGTGTCTGGATCTTGAGGAGAAAGCTATAGCTATAAACCAATATCCTTTTTTTTTTTTTTTTGGATTGGCAGTAAATCAGTATATTTTAATTAAATCAGAGAAAAGACGAAGAAGAAATGAATCATCAACAAAAGAAATTGCCAAATTGATGGACTGTTTCATATGACATAAAAGTTCCTATTTATAACGTTTTATGATGATGGTCTTTCCCTTGATGGTATATGCATTACATAGATATATGTATGTTTTAGGGTTAGGCCTTGAGGCTTACATGCATATGATGTTAATTCATTATCTGTAGCATTTCAAACTTCAAAACAAATAAGAATGAAATCACTTAATGGTAAGCATCTATTTTAAATAACCGGGATAAAAGAAGCTAATACTCGTAAGATTTAATTAGGTTGAACAAATTCTCTTTAAAAATTCTTAAGGGAAGTGTCCATGTGTTAATGCTTTGGGAATCATTGAGGAGGATTCTCACAGATCTATTTATCCTTTCTGATTAATGAAATTAATCTTGAGTCTCACTAAATAACAGTAATTCACATACTGGCAAATATCAGAGTATTTTGTAAGTTGACCATATGGTGATCAATCTTTACTGACTAGTTGATAAGACTTATGAAATTTTAGTCGGCAACCAATTCACATGGTCACAAACACTAGTGGTCAGAAATACAGTATATTTGAAATACTCAAGCCTACCACTGATTAGATCAGGTTTGCAATATGTTATATTAGGTTAGCACTATTTTGCTTGACTTGTACGATGTTTTAAAAATTGGTAGATTGCAACTGAAAATCCAGATTTTTGTCTTCTCACAAAGAATTGGAATATCTGTCCTTCCTTGCCACATGGCAACAATTGGTTGAGGAGAGCAGTTTGTGATCTCTTTACCACTCTGTATTGCTCAACACATAGCCAGCTTCTCACTTCACTCATTTATTTTCTCTGCCTGTGCCCTGTACACATTGTATTGCCAAATCTGTCAACTGCTCTGGATGACTGTCAATAGTTATAATACCTAACTCATACTAGGGAAATATCAAATTGTTTTAGCTGTCTTAATATCACAGAAAATTTATATATTTTTTGTATAAAATGTTGCACAGTTAGGTTGACAGAAAATTTGAGATACTGAACTATACAATAATACAAGATAATATTATTAATTTTGTATTTTTAAAAAACTGGTGTATTTTTATGTTAAATGGTATTAACCTGACACATTCTTTTACCTAAGTTTGCCTAGTAAAAATGATCAATGCAAGAGTATTATCAGGATATATTATTAGCCCACCTCTTCCGTATTGGTGAATGAAAATTTATATTTATTTTGTAACATTTTCTGACTAAGAATACTATACATATTTATAGTAGAAAAAATTTATATGAGTAAAAATTCAGGGAAAGATGAAGTCACCCATAATCCAATCATATGATATGAGTATATATGTGTGTGAAATGTTTATGTGTGTTGTGTCTGAATATACATATCCAAGTGTGCATAAAAATTATATACTTATATTGCATAGTTTTTAAAGCGAAGTTTAATATTAAAGTTTTGAATAGTATTTCTTCATTTTCTAACATTGTCAACAATTTCCTTTGTCACTAAATTTAGTAGATCTACCTGAAAGACGTAGGTTTTTCTTTTCATTTATCACAAATAACAAATAAGAAAGTTTCATTTAATTTAAAAAGTAATCTGGTTAGGACCAGTCTTGCTCAGTTCATTTGAAAGGGGAAAGATCTATAAAGAAAAGCAAAAACTACTAATAATTAGATAAATAATACATAAATATTTGCCTACAAAGAAATAAAGATTTATTTTCTTCATTGTATATTCTTTACTAGGTGTCTGATTTGATTTGGCCTCATAATCAGACTTAGAGATGTTTTTACCATATGAAAGAAAAGCAAGATGTGTTATTTTAAGAAAAGTGCTAGTGACATCTCAAAGCCTCCTAATTTTTCAGTATTCTACTTTGATAAAAGCAGAACAGTAATTGAAAAGGAATCATTCAAAGAAATAATGTTATCCTTTGCTAAACAGAGATCACTTTCTTCCTTCATTTGATTAAGCAGAAGAACCAGGCAGTTGGATTTTGCGCTGGGGGGGTTGGGTGGGGGTGGTGTCTGTGCATGTGTTTGGAGCTAAGTATGAGCCCCTTCACATTTCACAGCCCTTAAATTCACAGCTCCACTTTATTGCTGATAATTGTGTCAGCTATGAAATTAAAGCATTCTGTTGAGTACACCCAATAAAACCCACATAAAAATCCATTTCTAACAGATTTGGTACTTTTTTAATTTTTAAAATTTCACTTTAAAGGTGAGGAAACAAGACCCAGAGAAACAAAACAAATATTTTGATCAAGTGACATGGGAATTTAGGAGGATGAGGCAGAACTCACAGCTCTATATGCTGCATGGCTGTTAATTCACCATGTTCCCTGAAGCTTACACTGCCTGGTTTACTAAATTTCAGAGACTGTGCAGACCATGTTTTCCAAAATGATATTCTGTAAAGCTTTTTATTCTATTAAACACTGTTTTAACTTGCCATTCATTCCCTTTTTTCCGACTTGCGTGGTACAGTTTTTGACTTAACTTCATATACCAGTGAAGCATAATATTATCAAAATCTAGTTTGCATGCCTCTTGATTATTGTACTGAGATTGAGTTATTAAAAACAAAAATAAAGATAATTTTATATTGCTTTCCATATCAAGAAACGTATTCTTATTTTAAAAGCAGGAAATTAACTTAAGGCAAATGACTTTATGTCCTTGCTGTTTTTTAATTTTCTCTTTCTAATGCTAATAATAAAAACGGCTCAGTATTATAAACAACAATGCCTAATTACTATCTCACTGAAACAGAGAGCACGCAAAGGTGACTTGTTTTTGTAAATCAGCGACTGTAGGACATTATACTTAAGAAACGCATTGTACTGTAACAATCGCAGCATCGTCATCTCACATAGGTAATGATTGAAGGGCATATTATTTCAGTTTGTTAATATTTCAGGCAATATAGACTTTTCTCATTTAAAAATGGTCATTTACTATGATCCTATCATTTATAATCTCAGATTTTAGTAAAAAAATTTTAATCTCATAGATTAAATTGCAGCCATTGGATCATCAGTGGCTTCCTGGAAGTGGCTCTTTACTGTTCACTTTGCCCCTTCCACCACCTGTCCCCCTGCTCAAGTTTGCATTTTCAGCAGCTGTGTTATTTACTTGGTCATTATGTTTATACCAAGAGTCCAGTGATTTTGATTGGGCATTCGAATATAAATCATAGCTGAGATCCAAAGGGGCTACCTATAATCAGCAAGGTACCATTTTGAGTTTCCCACATAACAGGTTACTTTGTCATTGGTATTACCATGCTCCCCAGGCCTTAAACAAGTAAGCTAAAATAAGTGCATTTGCTGTAGCCACCCTCTGACTGTTGAATTGTAGAATAAGTTTGCTTTTATTTCTCCCTAACCTTTTAAAAAATAAAGTTATTTAAGAATAGTTCTGGGATTCTTATTGTCTCTAAAGGTCATCTGCTCTGGCCAGAAAGGTTTCTAGGCGATGAGAAATTGATTTACCCAGAAAACAAGGAGCCTCGTTTTGAACTCCTCCTAATGGCCTTCACGAGGGAATTAGAACATCCTCCTCAGAAAGGTTGACATGCTTTGGCATAGATGGGGGCTGAGCTGCACTATAAACATGTTAGTGTCTTGACTGTGAATTGCTTGCCACCTAGATGAATGCTCGTCACACTCTCCGGGAGACACTTGTCACAGCCTCACAGAGACCTGCTTATCATTCATGTGGTCACTTCCATTACCTCTGCTCAGACTGTGCTGACCTGCTATTAGTGACTCTAATTTAATTTCCCTCACTAGTGTCATGGGTTATTTCTTCCATTACTTGAGAGATTTAATTTACAGGGTAAACTCCATCACATGAGAGAAGGAATTTTTCATGACAGTAGGAACAAGTACCTTTGAAGATTAAGATGATGTTGGTTATTTATCTTGGTCATCTCAGTAGCTGGCAGTTGAAACTTCATTGAATGGTAATATATTCCTGTGTTGATGGTGCCTCTGACAGGAATTAAGCAGTGTATGTTTTACTGATTTTATGGAGTCACTGTTTTGGTGCTATTCATTCAGAGAATCTTAAGTAACAGATACAGTATAACTTCTAGAAGATAGAAAAAGAATAAAAGGACCATATTTCCTTCTTGTTCCTCACTATGGACTTCAGAATATGACTTCCCTTGATTTTATTCTATTATAATATTTCAAAAGGACAATAGTGGGGGAAAAGTCTCAATTGTTTGTGATCAGATTAGAGCTTGAAAAGACTTTATTTTTCCCATTTTTAGATTTGACTTCCACAAATGCCTAATAAGAGACTCCCTTTAGAATTCAAATAATGGAGGCAGAACTGACGGCACACTATTGGATAGCAGGAAACAATTAGGTGCATTCATTATTTTGTCTATTTTTATCACTAATTGGCAGAAAGCTTAAATATTTTCACTCACTTTTTTCCTTATCCTTCAATCTCAGGACCTTGTCAACATGGCTTACTCTTTTCTGTAAGTTCTTTGCTTACAAAGCCACAGCAGTCTTGGCAGATAATCACTGTTTTCCTCATTCTGAGTTTTGCCTCCAAATAACTGGTGTCTTCTGAACTTTGATAAAGAAAAAAATAAAACAGAGAGCTTCATGTTGCTGTGGGCCTAGATGATGATGATGATGATGATGATGATGATGGGAGAGAGAGAGAAATGTCTATTCCTCTTATTTCTCCATCTTCATTATTGGCTTTATTCTTGGCACCCAAATTGGGTTCATCTTCAATTCTTTTCCTTCTTTCACACTTTAGAGCTAATCCTTTAGTAAATACTCTGCTTTCAAAAGTGATCCAGAATGTGGCCACTTCTCCCAAACGTAAACTTCTCTGAGGGCCAGAGCAGGCATGCGTCCTGTATTTCTAGAGAGCAGTGTGCCGGCCAACATTATACAGCAAGAGTGGAGTGGAGAAAGGAGACAGAAGGAAGAGTCAGGAAGCTCAATCTATTTCAAAACTTCAGTCCTAAGAATAAAGGAGAATTTTCTTCACTTCCAATCCTTTTTACAATTAAATAAATGTTTATTTATTTTTAAGACAGAGCACAAGCAGGAGAGGGGCAGATTGAGACAGACAGAGAGAGAGAGAGAGAGAGAGAGAGAACAAATCTGAAGCAGGCTCCAGGCTCTAAGCTGTCAGCACAGAGCCCAACACAGGGCTTTAACCCATGAACTGTGAGATCATGACCTGAGCTAAAGTTGGACTCTCAACTGACTAAGCCAACCAAGCACCCCTCCTTTTTTCAATTTTTATCTCAACTCTTCTACTGTCCTCTTTTTTTTTTAAGTTTTTTGTTTTTAATGTTTTATTTATTTCTAGGAGAGAGAGAGACAGCGTGAGCAGGGGAGGGTCAAAGAGAGAGGGAGTCACAGACTGAAACAGGCTCCAGGCTCTGAGCTGGCAGTCAGCACAGAGCCCGACGCGGGGCTTGAACCCACGAACCGCGAGATCATGACCTAAGCGAAAGTCGGACGCTTAACTGACTAAGCCACCCAGGTGCCCCTACTGTCCTCTTTGTCTAGTGGATGAGTAATACTTGATTTAAATCAGTTAATAATTCCATTCCCCTTTGCCAGTAATCGGTGTACGGTGGTCTTATGACCTCATTCTGACCAATGCATCACACAGAAACTGTTGAGGTGATTTTATTCCAAACTAACAGCAAGAAAAAAGTCTTCCCTTAAATCTTCCTTCTTGCTTGGAACACTAAAATTGTAACCTGAAGTCAGGAGGGCCATACTGTGGCAGAATGGGAAAGCAAGATGATGACAAACCAACATGAGAGACAAAAACAGCTTGGATCTGTAGTGACTTTGTGAAGTGACTGAACCACTAGTTTGCCCACTTTTGGAAATATAGTTAAATAAATGATAAAAGCTAAAAACAGTTGAATAGGGTGGGGTTTGCTCTCTGCAGCAAAAACCATTTCAAATGGATGTACTGCCACATAATTTTGCCCTGGATTTCCTATTATGATACTCCATCCAATGGTGAGAGATCTCACTCCTTTTGCTTGGAATCCTGGTGCACTCAATTTGCCTAAGCCAGAATTGACAAATGCATCCTTGGTTACTATGTCTTCTCCCCTACATGAACTTAGACTAGATTTTCTACACTGAGTGTTTTTCACTTTCGCTGGGTCACAGATTAAGATATTGTTGAGCACATTACAACATCAGGTTTTCAGTTCTGTTCTTTCTCCCTTTAACCAGCATGTATTGTTCTGAGGGATGTGAATGCCCCAGTAGTCCTTAGATTTATGGCTAGAGTTTATTCCTCTTAAATGAGATAATATATGTAAACACCTTTTTTTGTCAATTATTAAGAAATAAACATATGTGTGGGTACTATTATTGTCGTTATCACCATCATCATCAATTACTACTCGTGTTATTGGCCTTTTTCTGCTTCACATACATGATGACCTTTTACTCCCAGAACTAGAATTCTCACTAGTATTGCCATGTAAGCTTATGTGGGTTTCAATGAGATTCTTCTAAGATGTTGGGAACAAGAAAACCATGATTGTCTTCTGTGTGTTTAGTTGGAAACTTAATGCAGGGTAACCAGAATATGTAAGCATAAAGAATCTTCAAGGCTATTAAACTTGATTGTGTAATCTGAATGAATATTTGAATATATATAAAGTGAAAGAGTATCAACTAAAGAAGGGGCTTGGTCTTCCAATAAAGTATAAATGGAAGAGTTATACAGTCAAACATTGGCAGTGCTCTTCAACATCATCCCAAGAGAGAAACTTAACCCCAGACCTTGCATATTCTGGCTCTTGACACTTATTTGAATCTTATCATTTCCACTCCTTCAGGGACTCTCCAACTCTTAAAATAGGTTTTGCAAATTTGAGCAAGCCAATTTCTTCCTTAGGAGGCCTTCCCAATGAGTTTTATGATTATTCAGATTTACTTCTTTTTGGTGGTTGAACTGGTTTTATGGAGTGTGATTTCTTACTAATAAAATGCTTTTTATTCTTTCTATTTGGAAAGAGAGAGCTGATATTTGTATGATGGAATGGCTTGTACCTTGTTAGAACTTGATTTGATCCCAACAATTGGACACATAGAGTCACTGATCTTGAAACTATTGTGACAATTAAAAAATTGTTGAGCTTCTGAATATCAGTAATTTTAGACAATTTAAAAAAATCTATCATTTAGTTACATACCTAATTTAGGGTTTCTAGAGACAAGATCTTTAATATTTTTGCAACATATAGTATTTGCTAATTCTTTTCTATTAATGTGTACATATTATTTAAAATGAATAATTCATTATGGGTTTGTTTGATTAATTCTTCTGTGCACTCCTTTGTCCTTGGAAACCCAGAGGAGTAAAATATTACATCTGCTCTTGTGCCTGTCCATGAATGAGAGGATGTAAACACCTAGTTGGGCAGTGATTAATCAGATCCGGCCTGCCCTGGAACAGCTGTGTCCAGGACATCTCCCTCTGGAGTTGGTCAGAAGCATAATTTACCTCTAGGGATGGCATATGTCTCAATTTATTTTACAATTTTGTCTAGTGATTTTTTAAGCTTTCAAATGCAGGTGACATTTTGGTAAAGTATTAAGAGAACCAGACTGTGGTCAAAGATCAAGGTTCTAGGCCTGTCTCACCCCACTGATTAACAGATTGACCTTTGGGAAATCACTTGTTAGCCCTACGTTATACTCTAGGGCACAATTTAATACTGTCTTCTTTAATTACCTTGCCATATTGTCAGGAGCAACAAATAAAACCATATATATGGAGAGAGAGAGAGAGAGAGAGAGAGAGAGAGAGAGAGAGAGAGAGAGAAGGAGAGAGAGAAAAATAGAGCCTTGAAATAGTTCAATAGTTAAAAAGTTTTGTGTTTCTAATACATAATATTTATTATTATTGCCATATAAGTGCTGGGCTATAATTTTCACAGTGTAGGCTCATGAACAGAATTACAAAGTTTTCTGTTTTCAAGCCTATGCCCCAACTTAATATTCCTGGGCCTTTTCATTCCCTTTGATGGAAAAACACTTGATCTATGATCCCCTGAGGAAATTCTAATGTCTCAAAACTTGTCTCAATAATTTCAAATTTAACTTAGACGATTAAATTTTCTCCTTCCATTTCCTCTACAAAGCATTGCTGAATGCCAGGCTTTCAGCCATGCACGGGTGTGTTACTGGATGAGGAGGGGCATTTGGTCCATGGGTACCCTGTGCTCACCATGGTCATGCACTGGGATGTTCAGTCCTCTCATCTTGTTCTTTTCTTCTTGGTGGTTTGTACAGGGGTCTTGCACCCCAATCTAGTGCTCACACAGTTTATATCAAGTTTCATAGCAGTGTCCCTCTGTGCCAGTCCTGTGTCCCTGCTCTGCCATTCTTGGCCATGTGGGAGGGGCAGGATGACTCCCCAGCAGCCCTCTCTGACTTTCAGTGCACGTGTAGTGAGGAGTCTGAGAAGATTGCTCTCAGGTCATAGATCAAGATGGAAAGGAAGAGTTTGGTTTCCCTAATATTTGGTTTTCTGTGCTCTGAATTTCTCAAACACATCTGAAGTTTCAATTTACTTTCTCTTTGTCCTGAGGTACCTGGCAGAGTACAAGTTTGTCCCCTTTTCCTGCTTATTCCATTTTTCCTTCTGTCATTTATATATATATATATATATATAATATATATATAAATTGTTTATAAATATAAATTTATATATATGTGTATGTATCAGAGTAAGACATAAAACATTAATTTATATTAGAGAGGGGAGTGCCAGTTGATTCTGCTAGATAATATTTCATTCAAATCCTGACTATCTAAAGCCTGGAGGGAAGCATTTTAAACTAAATAGTCAAAAATTTGTAATTTTCCATTGTGATTTCTCTACCTGTGCTGGGTGAGTAAGCTCTTGGTAAAAGTGAAGAAACCCAGTGAACAAGGTGAATAGGGAGGCAAAACGTATGGATTATATTCTATCATGTAAATTCCTTTTTGCTCAATTTCTTTTTGACAAGACACTTGATAGCATTGCTCAAAATGGTGATTTCTGAAAAAGATGAAAACTTGAAATGTGACCATTGAAAGTTTGGATCCCCAAAAGGCTTTAAAAATATTCCTGGAGGTATAAATGATAAATATGATATGTACTATGGTAATTTCATTCTGTTTAAATAAACCTTACTTTTCTTGTATTCATACAAAACTGTTAGATGACTGCTGCCTTTTGAGGAAGTATGTGTCCTTATAAAATAATTAAGTGGTGTATCATTAGAGGGAGGTAAAAGATCTCTATGAAGTGCTTATGGACTTCATTGAGAGGCCTGTGTTTTTTAATTAATGCTGATCACTTCCATGCACACCAGGAGGGCGTAATAAACAGTAAATAATTAATTACCTTTAAATATTTGGAGGAATAGGAAATGAGGTCAGGATATAAATCAAATTTAATTTAAAAAATTATTAGAACGAATAGATTATATTTTTACTTGGTCCCATATTTGTAGAAAGAAGAGGGCTTAAGGAACAGGAAATAAAAAGAAGAAATAGGTCAGAGAGTCCATGAAATATTAAATATCAAATAATGTTGACTCAAAACACATATTTTTCTGATTTTGTCCTAATAACAGATACATTTTGATTATCAATTTTGTGAATGAAGCAGTGACCCTACTCATTGAAGTTAATAGTTTATTCAAAGCAGGATGCAAACAAAATAAAAAGAAAACAAACCAAAAAAAACCCTTTACGAAATACAATGCTGTAAATGCTATGATCAAGTTATGACCGAGTAGTATCAGAATTCTACAGGAGAACTGCTAAAATATCACTCTTCATAAAGCTGCATTACACCCTTTTGTATCTTTAGACTCCATTAATGGTATGAAAATATATCACTATGTCATAATTAACCTCAACCACACTTCTTCCAGCTAAAGGTGTCAAAGTTGCATGGTATGCTGTTAGCAATGTAACTGTAACTGTGTGAGATTCTTTAAAAATATTACAGTTTATGTGTACATCATCTCTTATAGGAGAAACTTTGAAAGGAAGGATGTACTGTTACTTAAAAACAAACAAGCAAAGAAATAAAACTTCGGTGAACTAAATCTAACCCATCTCTTTTAGTTTTTTTCAAGTTATCAGCGAGTTACTGAGTCAGGAGCTGAGAGGCAGTCCAGCTCAACCTAGCTCAGTGCAGTCCAGCCCAATCAAGCTTTGCCCAGACTAGCAGGCATTTTGTGCACATACTTCTTAGTTTATTTGTCTCTAGGCATAGTTATTGGTTGCAAGTTATCTGCTTTCTTTAAGCTTCCTCGTAGCATACCTACAGCTAGCATCTAGCAACATAATCTGACATCTTTCCAGACTCTCTGGGTCTGTCTTCATTGAGCTTCTTAGAGTTTAAGTTCCCGAAGCGACAATCAGCAGTATTGCTTTGGCATCAGTCTGGGCAGCAGCCGTGGTGTGGGTCCCTGGATGCCTGTCCTTAAGGCAAGGTGCAAGGCGGAAGTGGTGAATGAATAATAAAGTGCTGCTATACCAACACTTCACCTCAATATTTAACAAACCAAAAATTCATGTAAGATCTTTCTAGGATGATGTTTTTCTTTTGTGTTTACTTCAAACAAGACCTCAAGGACTCTACACATAAAACCTTCCTACACTGAGCAACAGATTCTCTCCAGAGCTCCTGTTTGTAAAACAGGCATTCAAACGTCTGTCACAGGGAGAACAGCTCATGTCGTATTATTCTGTGGCTGCTATAAAACAAATGTATTCTTTAAACAATAAGAAACTCAGGTCCGGAATAGTACAGTTATTACTATTTTTATTTTATTTTTTGAAGAAAGAGAGAGTGCAAGCAGAGAACAGGGGTAGAGGGAGAGAGATAGAGAATCCCAAGCAAGTGCCGTGATAACTTGGGGCTCAATCCCACAACCTGAGCCAAAATCAATAGTCAGATGTTCAGCCAACTGAGCCACTCAGGTGACCAACTTATTACTATTTTTAAATAAACTTTTAATTTTAGAATGGTCTCGGCACCTGACTGGGTAACTCAGTCGGTTAATTTTGGAATGGTTTCAGAATTAAAGAAAAATTGTGAGTTTGTAGGGAAATTTCCATAAACCCCACACTCATGTCTTCTATTATTAATGTCTTATGTTACTGTGGTACATTTGTTACAATCAATGAGCCAATCACAGTATTGAATCAATCAATATTGGTTGACATGTTATTATTAAGTCCATCTTTATTGAGATTTTCTTATTTTTCACCAAAAATCTTTTTTTCTGTCCCTCAGCTTTAATGTAGTGTCCAGATTACCACATTAAATTGAGTTGTCATGTCTCCATAAGATCTTCTTGGCTTCAACAGTGACACAGATGGCCTTAAAATTCTCTTTAGTTTAACTAAACTTTAGACAAGGTTATTTGTGATGGGAGGTCCCTGATATCCCTTATTTGCAGAGAATTTTCTTTAGGAGACATGCAATTGTAAATTATGTCTCTGTTCCTCTGAGATGTATGGAAATCTCTTGCCACTTTCACAATCCATAGACTCCTTCTCAAGGACCTGGGAACCATCTCTGAAATATAAACATGCACTAAAATATAAATATAAACTGAGTATCAACATAATATCAATATAATATAAATAGAAACTGAAGACAAGCTGAAATACAAATATAAGCTGGGAGATGGCACCCCTATCTCCCAGCTTCTATAGAAGGGTAGGAACCTAACTTCCTGGGGCCAATTAGCAAACACAGATGGCCTAATCACAGAGAAAGACATTTGCAAACTCAGGAATAACTCAATGTGCTTGACACATCCCATTGATCAATCTCTCCCCTAACGTCTTCTGGTATTTTTCCACTAGTTCATTCCAGCACTTACATGCCCTCTTGCCATTTGTTTCAATGAACTTGAGTTCTCTCCTGTTGAAGTCTTCCTTCCCTATTTGACTTTGTCTGGTGCAGTTTGTGCTTTTGTAATAGTTACTGAGATATTCTTTTCATTTCATTTTTCTTTTCTTTTCTTTTGTTTTTTTCTCTTCTCTTCTCTTCTCTTCTCTCTCTTCTCTTCTCTTCTTCTCTTCTCTTCCCTTCCCTTATTTCATTCCCTTTCCTCTTTTCTTTTTTCTTCTCTAGATGACCTTGGTACTTTTCAGCAGTCCTGGCCAGGTATTTGGTACAATGCTCCTTAATAAGAACTTAATTGATGTTTTTCTCATTACTAGACAGTGGCTGTGAGTTTTGGGGAGACAGAGCATAAAGTGCCATTTTCATCACATCACATCATATCTCAGATACATAATAGTAACATTACTTATCATTGTTGATGTTGACTTTCATTACTTGGCTGAGGTCACTTTTATCAGGCTCCCCTTCCTCCCTTTCTCTGCTATGCATACTATGTGCAGCATAAGATTAAAGGGGGGTTATGCTCTCCTCCTTGAGGATGGAGTATATATATGTATGTATTATGTGGAATTATTTTGTATGGGAGATATTGTGTCACCTCTATTTGTAATCTTTCAATTATTTATATCATTATGGATGTATGGATTTTTCTTTTATACTCGGGGTTATGACTCAATGCTACTTTATCTATTTTGTTGCTCAACTATTGAGTCTTTTCAGTGGCTTCTGTGTCACTTTAATATACCTCTACAATATACCTCTACCTTATCTGTCATCTATCTATCTATCTATCTATCTATCTATCTATCTATCTATCATCTATCTATATCTATCTATCTATCTATCATCTATCTATCATCTATCTATCATCTATCATCTACCTATCTAAAGTACTTTCTTAATTTCTGGAATTACAAGATGTTTCAGGCTCAATCTGTATATGTTCTGTCTAAGTTCCAGATTCAGCCATTTTTCTAAGAAGCCCTGGTTCCTCTTATTTGAGAATGGTATTAGAAATAAATATCTGGGCATTACATGTACTAGTTATTATTGGGATATCCTTGTTTCCAAGACTTTTCGGGTCACAGAGGAAGAAAATATGTATGTGTGTATACTAATTTGTATGTATATGTAGATTTACAAACATTTCTATATGTAATTATATATATCTAAATAAACAAAATAGCTACAATTCGCTAAATCAGTTTGTATTGATGTCTCCAATTCTGATCCATTAACACATGAATTATTCTAGCTTTATCCCCTTGTTTATCTGTAAATTCTCACTGCAACAGTGAGAAAACTGGCTTCCACCATTTGCCTCTAATTTATTTAATTGGTTAATTTCAGTATTTATGTATAGCAGTATCAGAATTGTTAATCTGCACCGTTATGGGAAATAACTTTAGCAACTAGAGTGCAGTGTTTATGCACAGTTCCTTTTGCCTTTAGTTTTGTAAACTCCACTCATTCCTAAAGTTACTTAGGTCAGCACAGTTTCCTCTCATCCCTTTCAGTGAGGTTCTTTTATACATTTACAATGCAGTTAGATTCTTGTTCACATTCTATACTCTGTACAAGGATTCCCTTAACCTCTTAGACGATTTCTAAAAATTTGAATACCTTAAGGTCCACTCCATGATTATTGATTTTAGATCTTTTTTCTTTGCTAATACAGTTGGCCCTTGAACAATGTAGGGGTCAGGGGTACCAACATTGTGTAGAGTTGAAAGTCCATGAGTAATCTTTGACTCCCCCCAAAGTTAACTACTAATAGACTAATGTTGACCAGAAGCTTTACCAGTAATGTAAATTGTCAATTAACATATATTTTTATGTTATGTATAATATATACTGTAGACTTACAATAAATAAGCTAGAAAAGAGAAAATGTTACTAAGAAAATCATAAGGAAGAGAAAATACACAATTTTCAGTTTAATCCCACTTAGTCTGAGAACATGCTTTTTATTTTTCCGTTCTTTTAAATTTGTTAAGACCAGAATGTGGTCTAGCTTGGTGAAAGCTCCATGTGAGTTTTAGAAGATGTATATTCCATAGTTGTTGATAGAGTAGTTTATAAATACCAGTTAGACAAATTGATTGATAGTGCTGTTCATATCAGCTCTATCCTTACTGCTTCTGCTTGTTGGATATATCAATTACTAAAAGGGAGGTGTTGAATTCTCCAACTATTTGTCCATTTCTCCTTTCAGTTCTATCATTTTTTTGGCTCACATTATAATGCTTTGTTTTTAGGTGCATATACTCTGAGGGTTGTTAGGTCTTGGAGACTTCATTGCTATCATTATGTAATGCCCTTCTTTATCCTTGATATGCTATTTTCTTTTGATGACTGCTCCTTGTCTGAAATTCAAATAGCTACTCCAGCTTTCTTTTGATTTGTACTGGTGTGACATATCTTTATCTTTTTACTTTCAACCTTAGTCTTTACAGATAGTGTGGGTTTCATGTAGACAACATATATGTGGCTATTTGGTTTCTTTAAATTCATTCTGACCATCTTTGCCTTTTAATTGGTTTATTTAGATCATTCACATTTATAGTGATTTGTTGATATAGTCAATACCGTTAGTGCCCTTGTTTTGTCTCTTCTCAGTTTTGGGTTGCCATGTTTGTAACTGTTTTCTATTTGTTGCATTTGTTCTTTCCTTTTTATATGATTTCCTTCCTCTACTCTCTTAGCATGTGTTAATTATGCTTCTTTCTTTATTTTTTAGTGGTTGTCCTAGAGTTTACAATTTGCATTTTTAAGTAATCTAAGTCTACTTTTAAATAATACTCTACCACTTAAAAAGTAGTGTGAGTATTCCCAATTCCTCCCTCCTGTCCTTTGTGACATTGCTCTCATTCATTTCACTTATCCATATGCTATGACCACTTGATACATTGATATTATTATTATTTTGAAAAGCATTCTTCTTTTCAATCAATTAAGAATAAGAAAAAGAAAGATTTCTTACCTTTATGCATTTCTCCTCCACTCCTTTTCTTTATGTGGATACACATTTCTGGCATAATTTTATATCTGACCTTTGTCATATCATTTTTCTTCTGCCTGAAGATGTTTAAGCATTTCTTGCAGTGCATTCTGCTGGGAATGGATTTCTTCAGTTTTTGTTTGTCTGAATATGTGTGTTGATTTCTCCTTAACTTCTAAATGATATCTTTGTATATACAGTTCTAGGTTGCTGGGTTTCTTCTTTTTTCTTAATTTTATACTTAAATAATTGACTACACTCTCTTATTATGTACATGATTTCTGCAGATAAGTCCCTTGTAATTCCTATCCTTATTCTTCTATAGGTAAAGTATTTTTCCCTTCTGTCTTCTTTCAAGATTTTTTCTTTGCTTTTAGTTTTTTGAATTCTGAACATGATCTTCTGAGGTGTGTTATTTTTTGGTGTCTATTCTGCTTGTTTTGCTTTAAGTTTCCTGATTCTGTGGTTTGTTTTCTTTCATAAATTTTAGATTGATGTTAGCAAGTACTGTAACAACTATTTCTCCTGGTCTGTTCTCTCTTTTCATCTGGCATTCTAATTCTGTGTATATTATACTTTTTGAAATTATCTCCTGAGTTCTTAAATTCTTAGATATATTGTTCAATTATTATTATTATTATTATTATTATTTTGCATTTTGCTGAAGAACGTTTCTATTGATTATCCTCAACTTGACTCCTGTGTTGAGTCCACTGATGATCCCATTGAAGGCATTTTCCATTCCTGTTAGTGTTGTGGATGTTTAGCTTTTATTTATTTATTTTTTCTGAGAGTTTCCATCTCTCTGCTTACATTATCCATCTGTTTTTAGGTGTTTGCTACTTTTTTCCGTTAAAGTCCTTACTATATTGATCACAGTTATTTTAAATTCCCTGTCTAATAACCCCAGTACATGTATTATATTTGAGTTGGGGTCTGCTGATTGCTTTATCTCTTCAGACTACCTTTTCTGATTTTTTGGCATGCCTTGAAATTTTTGTTGCTGTTGTCGTTGTTGAAAGCTAGATATGTTGTGCTGGAAATGAGAATTTACATAAATAGTTCTCTAGTGTGTGGAGTTATGTTAACTTGTCAGGAAGTTGGGCAATTTATAATGTTTGCTGTAGCTATAGGTGACAAAGCTTCAAATTCTTTTGGTACCCCTGTTTTTGTCTCTCTTGTCTTCTCAACTTTGGTTTGCCCTACTACTCATGCTCTTGGAGAGTCTGGATCTTGCAGCCCTTTCAGTGTAAGCTGTGGCACTTGAGCCCTGTTGACGGGGTGGGGGTGGGGTGCCGGTAAGTTATGGCCATTGCAGAGCGGAGACATTCTATAGTCTTCTGATTAAATCTCAGTCAGTTAGTCATCCTGTGTTCCAGGACAATGACCTTCACGATTATGTCTCTGGAGGTGTCTCTTCCCCCATCCCTGTCCTTGTCCCCATTCTCTTCACTGGCTGCAGCATTTCCCATCTATTTCCTTGAGCCACAGATCCCTGGTGAATGTTTTTCTCCCTTCAGGTGAGGCAGGGAAGCTATAGCAGGATGCGGTGGAAAGAATACCCTTCCCCCAGAGGAGGTAAGTCTCCAGTAAATTCTTTTCCCCTAGAGAATAGGCTTTTGTTATGGAGAAAACTCTGGGGTGTTTCATAATGATCAGTTTTCCCTTCCTCCTGGTGGAGTTGTGAGGTTTCTTTTGTGTACCTTCACTATGAACCCAGAGGGGTTCTTGGAGGTAAAACCCATGAGGGTATAGGTCCCATGAAGACTGTGGAGTTCAGCCTCTGACAATTCTTCAAAATTACATTCAAGTATACCCACCAGCTTCTGCTTCTGCCTCTTTGGCACCATGTAAGCAGATCTCAGATGGGGCTCCAGATGCACCATTTCTTCAGATTTTCGTGTGGCAGTTTGCCCTGCAGCCGCAGTTCTCCAATGGGCCTAAGGAGAGACATTGATTTTCAGTTTACCCAGCTTTTTCTTGTAATGATGGGAGCAACAGCTTCTTTTTTTTAAATGTTTATTTATTTTTGAGAGAGACAGAGCCTGAGTGGGGGAGGGGCAGAGGGAGAGACGGAGACATAGAATCTGAAGCAGGCTCCAGGCTCTGAGCTGTCAACACAGAGCCCTTCTCAGGGCTCAAGCTCAAGAACTGTGAGATCATCACCTGAGCCAAACTCAGACACTCAACTCCAGGAGCCCCAGGAGTGACAACTTCTAAGCTCTTTCCATGTTTGAGATGAAACCAGAAGACCTACATTATTTTTTACATAAATGACTTGACCAAAAAAATTCGGAGACAGGTGACCTGTTCTGTCAGAGATCTCATATCAGTAGCTCTCAGTGTTCATTAAATGCTATTTTACTCTTCCTGCAATCACTCTGAGGAGTAGAATTAAATTAAGCAGGGAATATCTTGGAAAACAGAGACCTTAAATCACTTGCCAAGGTGATATAAAAACATCACAGCAAAAGCAGGTACAGGACTCAACACACAGCCAGTATTATAGTTTCTTGACCCAGTGTTGTGAGTGCACGCGCCCTCTTTCTCTCTCTCTGTCGATTTTTACTGACACTTAATACAAGCAAAGTATGGTCCTATAGTTCACTATGGAAGTGAGAGGCTGGGCCCTGGCTAAGGGGTCCTCCAGCAGTTGTGTCGCTTTGACAGGTGTAGCACCACTTAGTTTAACACACTGTCTTTTCTCATTCTCTAATCCCAAATGATCTAGTGCTGCTCTTCTGTTCCAGAAAAGCACAGCTGTGAAACTCAAGTCAGGGCTTTTCTACACTGGGGATTTGATCAACATGGCTGTGTGAGAATAGAGCTTGCAGCTTCAAAGCACATGTACGGCGATAGACTCAGTGCATCCTGCAAATTCCCTAACCCTTGGTGTGAGCGCTTAAGCATCAATTTAGGGAACTAAGTGTGGAAAGAGGGATGGGGGCACGAGCCAGGCAGCTTGTCTAAGGGGCAGGGCAGTGAGTATCAGTAATGTCATCTGCCACAGAGTCAGAAACAGGGAAGCACAGTGCCGGTGAAAAGAGATATGCCAGAGTGCTTGTAGCCCCAAGTCACACCTGGTTTCGAAGTCACACGGAGCTCTCTGGTTAGGGAGGCTCAGCTCACTGGTCCCGGGGAGCTAGATAAGGAAGCATGTTGCCGTCACCATGCTGACTTCAGCAGCGCAAGAGTGCTGACAGCATCCAGCTTGAGAGCCTGCGGCACAAGAGTAGCTCACTTGACAAGGTTCATGAATCCAGAGTGACAGGCAGGACGTCACCTGTCTCCGCAGCGCCCAGTCAGCAGTCCAGAGCATTGGCAGAAAGAAAGGCAAAGAAATTTCTTTATTTTCTGTTGTTCTCTCAGAACACCAAATGACTGAAGTCAACTGTTATTTTGTATTAATTATCTTTAACAGTAAATAAAGAATGCGAGTAGTGGTCTTAAAAACCTATTCCCAAGTGGTGAAACAGGTGAAAGAAAAGTGTGACAAGTGACATCTTTGAACAAAGGATGATTGTCTAGGGAGAAAAAGGCCTTGAGTCATACATTTTACAAAATAAGTTTTTTAGAAAGTTCCTTTCAAGGAGGGTTCAATTATTAAGTAAGAAGCAAATATCTATGCGAAGAAAATAACTTACTGGGGAAAAAGTAATATAAACCGAAAATTGTAGAGTGCTTTTATATTGGATTTGAGAAAAGTCCGTAATATGCTGACTGAAATAAAAATATAGGAGAATGCTGGGGCTGAATAACTTAAAGGGTAAAGAAGATAGATAATCAGAAATAAAAAACTCATGACCATCGTTTGTTTTTTTCCCCTGAGTTTTCTGCACGAGATGAATCTGAAGCATACGTTGTTCTTATAAAAACAATGATTGGATTACTACTATATGGAAAGGCTTGAGAAAAGATTTCGAATTTGGATAAAATATCCTCTCCATCATAAAAATAACCCTGTCTAGTTGGGATGTCATGGCTACCAAAATCTGTAAGTCGGAAAGCAATAGGGGATTCAAATCTACTGCCAAGTGAAGGTAGAGGCACATTGTGTAACTGGTACATGACTAGCTCTCTGAGGAGGGAAAAGGAGGAGCCCTCATTTGTAGGGGTTGCTGATTTCTGCGGTGTTAAATACTCCCACCATAGCTAATCTTAAATGGCTAGTGTGAAATGGATCACCTATCAAAATTCATGAAAATTTATAATTGGTTATTATAAATCTACACAGAGTTTTCTGAAACAAACCACTGGCTCAAGCATTGCTTTGTGCTTCTGTGGCTAAGAAATGAATTTTGGAAAAATTGGAGATTAGGCAGAGTGTTAAAGGATAGGAATTGTGGAACAACGTTTTGGGGTGAAACTAGGCTTTGGGGTGGGGGTGAAGGATTAATTAATCCAGATCAGAGCCCAGACAAGGATTGGAAATGGTCGTTAGCGAATAGTACAGAATGAGAGGTCTGGAAAAAGGGGCCTGATGTAAGTTTATAGATTTGAAAAGATAAGATGACAACAAATTCCATATGGTGTCTTAAATGAAATGAAGGTAGTATCTTTGCTGTATGTAATGGGTAACTATTGAGGATTCTTGTCAAGTCTCAATCAAGATTACAAGATAGTGAATCATGCAGATTAGGCTGGAAGAGAGTGCACAGAAGGAGTGAGACACCTGAAGCCTAGGGATAGTATGTATCCAGTCATGATTCAAGTTCCCTAGGAAGGTGCTCTGAGATGGAGATTTGTATGCCGCCATTTACTTGGGACAGCCCTCAGAACGACAGAATGAAGGAGGCAGGGTGTGGCTGGGAGAGCAAGTTGACCTGCATCTCCATTGTCACAACAAAGACCTCAGCTAATCCTGGGGGGGAACTCTAGCTGGGAGGACCCTTCAGGGATGTCCTGATTTGGGGTGAAGATGATGGGTCTTCTTATAATGACAGGTTACTAGATGTGAGCTGCTCCCAGAAGGGGATGTGGTCTCTGGAGGCATCTTTCTTCAACCCAGGACACATCCCAGAAAGGGACTAGCTGACTTGTGTGGGCAGCCAATCCTCCAGGCAACTGAAAGCATCATTGTTGTAGTCCTGGAATGGGGGGAGGGGTCTGGATGACATGTCACTGCACCACATAGCTTAGTTTAAATCAATGAGAGATTAATCTAAGGTGGAAATGGTATTGGAAGGGAAGCTGTAGCTGCAAGATGCACATCAAAGGGAGATCCGCTAGTGCAAAATTATTTTTCACTTCAAGAAGTTCTATTTTATTCTAAGTAACTGTTACACTCTCTTACTGCATCTTCATTTTTAATTGTTTTTATTTCCTAATGTTTCCTTAAAAATGTTTACTTTTATACATGCCTTATACCCAATGTTTCAAATATTGAAAATATTTAACATGTAAATCCATTGTGTATATTGTCCCAGACTCTCACTAATGATGGCTGGTTTGTTGTGTGTTTCATGATATTTAATGATGCAACCATGTTTACTTGATCATAGTCAGTGGGAATCCGAGGAACAATTTGCAATTGTTCTCATGATAGCCAGGTGCTCTACCAAACTGAAGTCCTTTCTAGCATCCTTAGTTCAGTAGAGATGTCTTAGGTTCAGCCAACCTTACTCAGAGCTTCACACTCATAGTGATACTACCTTCCTGACTTGTCCAATGGTCATTGCTCTCTGCCCTCCAATCCTTTCTCAACTTTCAGTTTATTGTGTGTTTTGCTTTGTTTTTTTTTTTTTTTTAATATTTTTATTTATTTCTAGGAGAGAGAGAGAGACAGTGTGAGCAGAGGAGGGTCAGAGAGAGAGAGAGGGAGATACAGGCTCTGAAATAGGCTTCAGGCTCTGAGCTGGCAGTCAGCACAGAGCCCGACGCGGCGCTCGAACCACGAACTGTGAGATCATGACCTAAGCGCAAGTCAGACGCTTAACCGACTAAGCCACCCAGGCGCCCCATTGCTTTGTTTGTTCTTTTGGGGGTGGAGAGTTCCTCACTTTGGAGTAGTTCACTAAAGCACTAAAGAATGGGTTTTATGGAGGAGAAACTTGGTCTGTAGTGTGAGAGTTTACTGAAATATCCAGTCTAGCGTGCTTCTGGAAGCCAAAGTAACTGGGGATATAGTATGAGGGAGACGAAAGCATGAAACAGAAAGTTCAAATTTCTGGATTAGAAAACTGTACTAATGATGAACAGAAATATGGAAGACAGGAGAGAAAGTCTTATTTTTTTGATGGTTTGGGAGGAAGGTAGTGTGTTCCACTATATTCCACTACATTCTATGCATGATAATATAAAAGTTTAACTACTTGAATGTAAACTGATGATATTATTATTATTAATATTTTTATTTTTGAGAGAAAGAGAGTGTGAGAGTGTGGGTGGAGAGGGGCAGAGAGAGAGGAAGAGAAAGGATCCCAAGCAGGCTCCCCACTGTCAGCATGGAGCCCTATACAGGGCTCAACCTACAAACTGTGAAATCATGACCTGAGCTGAAATCAAGAATCAGATGCTTAACTGACTGAACTACCCAGATGCCCCACCAATATTAAATTCTTATGTAAATTGCACAAAAAACCATAAAATACCTCAGAATAAACCTAACCAAGGATACAAGAGATCTGTATGATGAAAACTATAGAAAACTTATGAAGGAAATTGAAGAAGACACAAAGAAATGGAAAAACATTCCATGCTCATGGATAGGAAGAATAAATATAGTTAAGATGTCATTACTACCTAAAGCACTCTACACATTCAATGCAATTCCAATCAAAATTGCACCAGCATACTTCTCAAAACTAGAACAAACAATCCAAAAATTTGTATGGAACCACAAAAGACCCCGAATAGCCAAAGTAATACTGAAAAATAAAACCAAAACGGGAGGGATCACCATCCCAGACTTCAGCCTCTACTACAAAGCTGTCATCCTCAAGACAGTATGGTATTGGCACAAAAACAGACACATAGACCAATGGAACAGAATTGAGAACTCAGAAGTGGACCCAAAAGTATACAGCCAACTGATCTTTGACAAAGCAGGAAAGAATATTCAATGGAAAAAAGACAGCCTTTTTAACAGATGGTGTTGGGAGAACTGGACAGCAACATGCAGAAGAATGAAACTAGATCATTTTCTCACACCATGCACAAAAATCAACTCAAAATGGATCAAGGACCTGAACGTGAGACAGGAAACTATCAACACCCTAGAGGAGAAAGCAGGAAACAACCTCCTTGACCTCCACCGCAGCAACTTCTTACTTGACACATCCCCAAAAGCAAGGGAATCAAGAGCAAAAATAAACTGTTGGGACCTCATCAAGATTAAAAGCTTCTGCACAGCCAAGGAAACAACCCAGAAAATTAATAGGCAACCAACGGAATGGGAAAAGATAGTTGCAAATGGCATATCAGATAAAGGGTTAATATCCAGAATCTATAAGGAACTCACCAAACTCCACGCCCGAAAAACAAACAACCCAGTGAAGAAATGGGCAGAAGACATGAACAGACACTTCTCCAAAGAGGACATCCAGATGGCCAACAGACACATGAAACGATGCTCAGCAACCCTCCTCATCAGGGAAATACAAATCAAAACCACACTGAGAGACCACCTCACGCCAGTCAGAGTGGCTAAAATGAGCCAATCAGAGAACTCTAGATGCTGGCGAGGATGTGGAGAAACGGGCACCCTCCTGCACTGTTGGTGGGAATGTAAACTGGTACAGCCCCTCTGGAAAACAGTGTGGAGGTTCCTCAGGAAACTAACAATAGAACTCCCTTATGACCCAGCAATAGCACTGCTAGGAATTTACCCAAGGGATACAGAAATGCTGAGGCATAGGAGCACATGTACCCCAATGTTCATAGCAGCACTCTCCACAATAGCTAAAACATGGAAAGAGCCTAAGTGTCCATCAACAGATGAATGGATCAAGAAGATGTGGTTTATCTATACCATGGAATACTACATGGCAATGAGAAACAATGAAATCTGGCCATGTGTAGCAACATGGATGGACCTTGAGGGTGTTATGCTGAGCGAAATAAGTCAGGCAGAGAAGGACAAATATCATATGTTTGCACGTATAGGAGGATTAGGAGGAACTTGACGGAGGAACAAGCGGGAGAAGAAGGGCGGAAATGGTGGGGGAAAGGGAGAGAGGCAAACCATGAGAGACTCTTGAATGCTGACAAAAACTGAGGACTGATGGATGTGGGGGGGAGGGGGGGATGGGCATGGAGGAGGGCACTTTGGGGATGAGCACTGAGTGTTATGTAGAAACTAATTTGACAATAAACTATTTGTAAAAAAAAAAAAAAAAAATTCTTATGTAAAAGTATCCCAAATAAAAGCTAGAACAGCTGTCAGGGCTATTTGGTAACCTACAAATAGTGCAAATAGATTTAATTTGAAAGATTTTCCTTATGATTTTGGGTAAGAGAGTATATATTTAGTATGTAATGTTCAACAGAAACTTGTGATATTTTAAGGACTTGGATGCTGAAAGTGTGATCAGCTGTGAATGAAAGTGGCTTAAATTAGTCAACATTAGCTGTTTACATAAAAAAACACTGTATTAATATAATTTCAAAATGAGGCATTTATATGAAATATTTTGCATCCTATCCCAGGGTATTCCCAAATAAACCATGTTGACTGAATTTATTATGAGGTGAAAGTCTAATTTTATGAACCAACTATTTGCTTAGCTAATGCTGCACTGTTAATATTAGGAGCTTTATCATATGTTTTAATATTATGTAGGACAAAGTCTTCTCTGTCTCCTTTGCTTTTACTTTTCAGATTATTTTTCCCTTTTTTCTTGGCTATTTTTTTTAAATACACATAAACTTTTAAATTCATTTGTTTTTTCCCCTTGAAATCTTATTTTTGTTGTTTTTGTGCTAAATTCATGAATTCATGTAGGGTAATTTATGTCTTTATTATGTCTTCCTACCTGAGAACATGATATGACTTTTAAAAATTACATAAGTATTAGTTTTTGTCCTTTAGAAGGGCTTACATTTTTTGAATAATGGGTCTTATATATCTCTTGCTAGTAAAATGTTAAATTATTTTGGTGATAGTGGACATCCTACTTCATTCCTGATTCTGTAGGACATGCATCTACAGGTAAATACTATGACCAAGCTGGAGTTTTTATGTATATCTACCTTAAAGCAAACCTAGGTTTCTTTCTGCTATGACATACTAATTTCCAGTAAACCTTTATTCTTAGGAGAAAATGTACATTTACATAATTTTATAAAATTTAATATATATATGGGGTATTAAAATTGTCTTTAAATGAAATTGAGTCTGGCATTGTATTTATTATAGTTTCTATTTCTCAATATTCACTTAAAATGCTATTTCTTGTATATTTTACCCAAAAGTATTCCTGTGATGTTTATAAATTTAGATCTGAAGATTGTGGCTGATTGTATTTTCCAAGTAGCAATAAAATCTCTCACTTGCTATTCTATGATATGGTCTTGTCATTCTTTTATTAAGAAGTGGCTATTTTGTTTTCCTTTGGCTAGTAGAGTACTCTGGAAGTAATACTCAAGGCTCAGTCATAAAAGATATTGGAGCTTCTGTCTTATTCATCTGAACACTTGTGCTTGGAGTCCTGAGTCACCAGGTAAGAAGTCTGAATACTTTGAGGTTGCCGTTTTGTGAGGAAATCAACTACATGGAAAGGCCACATAGAGATGCTCCAGTTGGCAGTCGTCTTCAAGTCAGTGAGCCCAGGGACCAGATGATTCCCGTCTCCACCATCAGGCCACTTTTAGGCTTCGAATCTTCCCCTAGGACTCAGAGATTATGGTGCATAGACCATCCATTCTCCACTATATCTTACCTGGATTCCTGACCTAATGAACACATACAGTGTTGAACTTTACCTAAGCCCTGTGCTTCTGGAAAATAGTAATGGTTAACAAATCTCACCCTTTTGTGTTCTAGACAATTTTTTTGAGTGGATATTTGGTGGGTTTTTTTTTCTTTGTTTAGTTTTATTTGGTTGCCTTCTGTTGTGAATAGATTATTACCTACGACAAAGCCAGAGACAGACCCTCCAAATTCTCATTCTTTGTTTTGTAAATGATTAGCCAAATTCCTTATCTTAACTGACCAATATGGATAAAACGCTTGTTGACTTGACTTGACCAAACTTCCCCAGGTCCCAGAACTTTTGCCTACCTTTGAGCTTAAACAGGCATGGGAACATGGAGTGAATCTCCCTTACTGTCCCCAACCAGAGAATCTTATGACCATGGTGAAAAACATTTCCTTCTAAACTGTCAGATCATACCACCTGCTCACTCCATTCATCCACACTCAGCTCTTTCCACTGGGTTGTTTGACTTTTCCCAATGAAAGAAATCCCTTCTCATTCTGCTTTCACACAAGACATTTGCAGATCTTACATTTTGAGCCTTCTTATTGCAGTAACTCCCTTCCTTGCATTATTGCAAGAGTTTCCTTATCATAGTCTCTCCTTACTAACATAAGGATTTGCATTTTTTTCCTTTGACAGCATAATGAAATGATGAATTTAATCTGCTAACCATTTGGTTAATTAATTGCCTTTGGTTTTCAATTATTTTCCAATTTTTTCAAACCAGTTTTACTTAAGGAAGCAAAAATTTTGTCAGTGTTGACTCAAAAGTAAAGGACTGTAGGCAGTGTTATTTCACTAAAAAGTTATCAGAGATTTTTTGACTCAGGTATTTAATGAATAATGATTTGAATAACTTTTATAGTTTTTGGTCTTTATTTGAGTGGGTCGAGTATTTCCTTGACATATTCTACAATTTTTATTGTAGCTGAGTACATAGTAACAACTTTTATTTATGTCCATTCAAAGTGTTACCTACTAGTAGATATAACATAATATAAGTTGTATAGGAAATATGTTACAGAAACTTGAATTTTAAGACTATCATCAGATAGAGAAGAAATATACTAATTGACCATTGATTTGTACTATATCACATTTATTACCTCATTTAACCCACAAAACAACTCTGAGAAAAAATGTATTTTTAATCACATTTTTATAGATGATAAAGTGGTCTTCCTCATGATAATTGAATTGTTTTTTTTTGAAACTTTTGTTCTCTTTAAAAATGAAACTAATCCTTCACATAATAGACAAGACAAAATCAATACTATGGAAATGGAGAAACATTTCCTTAATGTTTTCATGGCAAATGTAAGAGATGACTTTATCTTGCCTGTCCATATTTTTTACTTGGCGATAACTGAAACTTCAGGAAGAGGTAAAGAATCTGGTCCACATCACCTTACTTAGGTAAAGGGGCAGTGTTAAGAATTTCTAATCTGGATCGTGCACTCATTAGCCTGATGGCCTTTGTTAAATTTCCTGTACTTTTTGAGTTTCCGTTTGGTGATGTCTCCTCTATCTAGCTATAAGATGGAGATGCTAATTTCTGATTGCATGTAATTCCTGAATATTGTAAGGTTAAAATTAGATGATGTGCTAAGTAGTTATTGGCGATTGGAGTGCTCTACAAAAGCAATGCATGTAAAATCCAAGTTTTATAAGGGAATGCATGTAGAATCAGAACATGTTCACATATTTTCCTTCACTTGGTCTTAACTTCTAAACCATGTTTGCTGAAATGGTCCTATCTAGAATATTTCTCAGCTATGAATACAAAAATCTTATCCTGACTTCAAGAACTTCCTCAAACGCCACCACTTAACTCGAACTTTCCCTTAATCTTAGTAGTTGTATGTACTCCTTAAAACATTTCTGTGATAATCTACACTCTTTTTTATGATATTACTTAGCCATATAAAGTGCTAACTTTAAATAGAACAAAGACAGTTTTATTTAAGTAAAAAAAAAAAAATGACTTCACTTGGGAATAGCAGGGATTACAATTCAGGACAAGCAAGTTTTGGTGAGCTATAGCCAAGTCCAAAGAGACAACTGGAAGGTCAGTTTTTATTAGGGTTTAGGAGGAAATTGGGGAGATTTTCTGAACAAAATGTTATTGGAGAAGACCAAGAATTCAAGGTAGCAGTGGTTTCTTATTGGCTGCAGGCGGTGGTTAGTGGATTGTTGCTGGGCAGGGAGAGATCTTCCTTTTTTTCTTAGAGGCAGGAGATAAATTCCCACATGAAAATTCTTTTTCCACGGGCACCTGAGTAGCTCAGTTGGTTAAGCATCTGACTCTTCGATCTCAGCTCAGGTTATGAACTCATGGTTCATGGGTTTCAGCCCCATGTCAGGCTCTGCACTGAGTGCACAGAGCCTGCTTGGGAGTCTCTCCCTCTCTGCCCTTCCCCTCACTTGTGCTCAAGCTCTCTCTCTCTCCCAAACTAAACAAACATTAAAAAAATTCCTTTGTCAAAATAATTATCTTCGTTCTTCCTGATGGTTATGCAAGCTGCAATAAGTGAGACCGGTATAAGAACTCTCTTTTCAGGGCTTCTAACTCCATTTAAATTGAGGATTTCTTAATTTGTTTTCATGCACATCATTCCCCACTTCTTGGTGACAAACCCCTGGAGAGAAAAGACTGCTTCCTATTTCTTGAAGCTTCTGTAGTACATTGCCCTGTTCTTTGCAGCGAGTAGGAGCTCAACACATTTTTTTTCAATTGAATTCTATAAAACAATTATTAATATTAATGACCTTTCTCTGAAATATTGTGAGAATAGCAACTTTTGACTTTGTACATAAAGAATGTAGGGTAAATAATAAAATGAAGGTTAGTAAGGTTCTATGCCTGATTTATCACTATTGTGAAATAATCTCAATTAATTTGATTACATCCATATTCCTTGACATGTTGTTATAGTTTTTTATGTCCCTGTTAATGAAGTTTTATCTTTGCAAAGTAATAAAAAATATACCCTGTGATCTTAGGGTATATTTTATTAATATTCCTCTTTAAAGAAGATCTAAATTACATCGATTTCTTGACATCAGTAGTATATTTTACTCAATTTCTATTATTAGTTCCTTCAGGGTTATTCTCATCAAAAGAGTGGTTGGATTTTTTTATTTTTTATTTTTTTTTGCTTGAAGGATTTAACAGTCCTTGGTGTCAGTAGTGGATACTTTGTTGTCTATTCCCAAGGAATGTTAACTTGCTCAGCACCCAGAGTGAATTACCTCAGGACAACCAGCTCTTTTGATGTGGTTCTAACTCTTTTTATCTTTTCTTTCAGCTAGAAAACTTAGAAGAAAATGAAACATGCTAAAATTTTGGTTGCTAATTAGCTAGCTGCTTATGATATAAATGGTTTCTTTGGTAGAGGAACCCTTTTCTTCCACTGATGACTGAGGTATCTTAGCCCATATTTAATCTAACTGCTTTGTGCACGATGTGATTCAGTGGCACATGCGTTACATGAAATGTCTTCTGGAATGAATATATCTGTGATCCAACCACCTTGTGGTATGTGACAACTTTTGTTAACACCTTTATACAATCGTAGGAATGCAGAAAGGAAATCCAACATAAAAAACTATTTTTCCTAAAAATTGGGTATAGAATGGGAGTTAACTGATAAAGAAAAAAAAAAAACCCAATATGTGTCAGACACTGTTCTAGGCATTTGGGACAAGTCTGTGGACAAGAACAAAGATCTCTGTTTTTATGGAACATCTATGCTAGCATAAAGGAGGGAGATTTGTAATTTTTTCAAACTTATATTTTCAAGTGGTTGGTTCTCTTATTATTCTGAGTCCTCCTATGGTAATAAAAGTGGATGTTTTCTGAGGAGGCCTGAGAAAACTCACATGTTACGAAGCAAGTGACACCGTCTCAGGCAAAACAATTTAGAATTGGTCTTGTTTATTCAACAAACAGATTTTGAGTACCCAGCATGCTCCAGATACCATGAAGTTTGCTGAGGATGCAACACTGGACAACACATGCATGGTCCTTGCTCTCATGGAATGTGCCTTCATAATGTGGTTGGACATTTTTTATAGATAAAGTGTTTGATTTTGAAGTATAAGATTGAAAAAAGTACAAATCTCCCTCCTTTATGCTAGCATAGATGTTTGCTAAAACAGGGATCTTTGTTCTTGTTCACAGACTTATCCCAAGTGCCTAGAACAGTGTCTGACATATATTAGATTCTCAATAAATATTTGTTGAATGATAAATACTTGCAGCAAAATCTACCTTTGATTAAATTTCTTTTATGTACTAAGCATTTTATAAGACCACATTGTCCTCTAGATATTACTGGTGGGGGTTGGCATAATTTTGTCATATTAACATTGGAAAGTCATATTTTCCTGACTCCTACTCTTACCTGCCTTACTCTCCAAACCCTCTCAAAATTTCACTGATATTTTTTTGGGAAATTCCTCAGAATGTGTCATCACACACTTCTGACAGATTCTTCCCTTTGTGGCCCAGATCTGCTCACTGGCGTCCTCTGTCCGTGAAGCAGCCAGAGGGTGCTCGTCATTGACTTACTGCTGGGCACTCGGCCTCCACCAGGGTGATCATGGGCTGTGTACACGTGTACCATCTCCTCTTGCTCTGGATCCCTTAGTCTCCCTTTTGACCAGAATATCTTCAGATTCTGTGAATGGTGCTCTTTTTATAGAGCTCTGACATAAGTTACTAAGTAGAGAGGGGACACAAGGTGGATCTTGCTGTCCCCTCGCATTGCTCTTCTCTTCCTTTTGTAAACTGATGTCAGATGTGGTGGATGCAGTGTGGCCCAAGGCTGGACAGGCAGAATGAACTTGATAGCAACAGGCTCAAAGAGTAAATTACGACACTAGAATATAACAAGGGACAATACTGTTATCATCATGATGGCAGCAATTTCTTTTTTCAATTTTTTTTTGTGTTTATTTATTTTTGAGAGACAGAAAGACAGAGTGTGAGCAGAGGAGAGACAGAGAGAGAGGGAGACACAGAATCTCAAGCAGGCTCCAGGCTCTGAGCTGTCAGCACAGGGCCCCATGCAGGACTTGAACCCATAAACTGGGAGATCATACCTGAGCCAAAGTTGGAGACTTAACCAACTGAGCCACCCAGGTGCTCCTGCAATTTCTAATCTAAATTCTGTCGATGAATCTGACCATCTCTACAAAATGTATTTTTCCTAATTTCAGAAAAGTGAGTGCTTGTATACTTAAATGAGCAAACCATCTGAATAGGTAAAGAGGATGTAAACATAAATACACTGTAAGGTTTCTGGCTACATGTTATCCTATTAAAAACCAGGTCGAATAAAATTGTTAATTTATTAGGTATTACTTGTATCTGGCAGTGTTAAGTATGAAAGTAGAAGATAAATTTCTTCTTAACTTGGGAGTTATTTTTTGGAAGAAGGGGTAGAAAAATCCCAAACTGCAGATAGGTATTAGTAGAGTGTACAAGTATATATGTAGAGATTTTCAATTTTTTTTTTCTTAATTTTTTTAAGCGGGCTCCAACACTGGTGCCCACATGGGGCTTGAACTCGTGCCCTTGAGATCAAGACCTGAGCTGAAATCAAGAGCCAGATGCTTAACCAACTGAGCCACTCAGGAACCCCAGTGATCTTTGAGTTTTTAAGCTGATCCTGTGAACCCCACAATACTTCCTGGATCTTTGTGCTTATATTTGAAATAATATAGAAACACATTTTTCAATTTCAGTTAGTTCCATGTAAGCTTGCCACAAAGGAATTAACACATTAAATATTCCCTTAAAGGGTTTTTTTTGTGGGATTGGGCACATCTTGGGCAAGTCATTGAAACTCACTGGGTTTTCTTGTTCTAATATGTGAAATGAATAGGGTGCATATAGAAATTTTCTGGACCAGTTCTAAAATCTTGTGAATCAAATGGCTAGGTTATATGGAAAGATCAGTGGTGGCTGGAATAGTCTGCAGGCTTTGTGGAAAGGCAAGTACTATAGACTGAATGTTCATGTTTCATCTGCCCCAAGTATTATGCTGAAACCTAATTCCCAGTATTTTAGAATTTGGGGGTGATGCTCTTAGGAGATGATTGGGTCATGAGGGCAATGCCTTATTAAAGAGATCGCAGTTGCTCCCTTATTCCTTGTGCCATGGGAGGACACAGCAAGAAGAAGCCTGGCTATGAACCAGGAAGAGAGTTCTCACTAGATACCAAATCTGCCAGCAAGTTTATCTTGGACTTTCCAGCATCCAACACTATCAGAACTGTAAGAAATAAATTTCTGTTGATTATAAGCCATCAAGTCTATGGTATTTGGTTATAGCAGCCCAAATAGAATAAGAGACTAAATCTAGAGCTGGATCATCAACAAGTACAGTAAAAAGGCTCTACACCAAATTTCCAATGTGTGTGGAGTATCCCCACAGCACCAAGCAATTCTTGGACACAAGTTTGGTGTCCTGTGATCCAGGTCAATTCTGACACTATGTACCTGGAGATGGCATCAGACACCACAGGTTAGGGCTCGGTCCTACAAGACTACCCCCTTTCCCTCTTTCCAAACACATACACTTCAGACACCTGTTGCAAGCCCAGGGCTTCCGGCTGAGCAGTAACAGATTAGAGGTTCCAATGACCCTCCTCCAACACAGGATGCCCATGGCAAGTGAAGGTTGTTACCTGGACATCTGACAGCTGGCTTTAAATCAGAGCTTCTCATAACTCCCTTCTTGGGTTTAATTAATTTGCTAGAGTGGCTCACAGAACTTAGAGAAACATCTTATGAGTTCACTGGGTTTTTTTTCTTTTCTTTTTTTATAAAAGGATATAACTCTGGAATAGGCAGATAGAGGAGGTGCATAGAGCAAGGTTTGTGGGAAAGGGCATGAAACTTCCATGCCCTCAGAGCATGCCACCCTCCCTAAGTCTCCACGTGTTTACCAACCCAGGAGCTTTCTGAATCGCATCCTTTTAGGTTTTTATGAAGGCTTCATTACATAAGCACAAGGGATTAAATCGTTGGATTTTGGTGATTGGACTTAATCTCAATTCCCCCACCCCGACCCTGGGGAAGTGCAGGGGTAGTTAAGTGATGGGGTGGAAAGTGGGATTGAAAATTTCAACTCTTTAATCACATGGTTAGCTCCTGAGAGCCAGACCCCTTCTTAGGCATGGTCCAAAAGTCACCTCAAGAACATAACAAAAGACACCTTTACAGTTCTTACCACTTAGGAAATTTCAAGGGATTCAAGAGCTCTGTGTCAGAAATGTAGACAAAGATCAAATCTATATTTCTTATTAAAAATCACAGTATCTCATACAGGAAGAAGATTATTGGTGGAAGAGAAGGGGAAGAACTTCCTGTAAGAAGGACCTCAAGGCTGGAACAAAATGCAAATTGCAGGTCTCAAAGAAAGTGGTCTGATTGACAGAAGGTCAGATTGGTTGTAATAATACTGCTGCATTTTCTAGAATGATCTTTATGATTCCAATTCCAATTACTCTTCTGCAAGTTTTACCATGAAATTTTAAATCCCTACCCTCTTTCCTATTGTTCACACCATGCCAACTCTCTAATTCCCTTAAAATGCCCACTTCAACTGCACGTTTGTTTCAATCACTAATATCTTGATTTTTGTTGTTCTAGTTTCAATGACTGAGGTGTCCTTTCTCTTGGGCAAAGGCAAGGAGCCTTAATGGGTTCTCACTTTTTGTAGCAGGAAATCTTAACTTGAGACTGCACTTCAGGCTGCAAGGCATATTCTGTGCATCTGCATTTTTCTACTCCTTTCCCTCACGCTGGGCTGGATTTTTCTTATCTCTGCTCTCATAATAACCTATGCATTCTTCTATTGTATGAGTGATATTTAAATATCTGTATATGTGCCTTTCTTCTCACCAAACTCTGAGTTTCTTCAGGACTAATTTCTTTTTTCAGTCTTCAGGTCTAACACAGTGAACAAGACACCGTAACAATCCACCTGCGTGAGTGAATGAGTTACTTGTTAAGCTATAGGTTCTATGTTTTGTAATGGAAAATGCCATCTTGATGTCAGAAACTGAAAGAACTTTTGAGCCCAGCCAGGTTTTCATATTATCCTGCCCTCAATTTTTGCCCTAATATTCTTTAGACTCCAGCTACATCTCTTAGCAACTGGAAAAAAAAATGCGAAGCTCTATTAGTAAAGAGAAAATATTCAGACCTAGAAGACCTCAAATAGAAGATCAATAGGCTGTGAAGCCAATTATCTAATTCATCTGGGTCACCCTCACCTTTATTGCTAGAAGAACTGGCTTTATTTCAATTCAGTCATAAAACCAGTGGGTTATTAGCAAGAAAACAGGCAAGCAGTTCTTCGACTATAGCTACAGTTAAGAACAATTATGGTATTAAGTTCATGGATACTGAAGAGATTAATAGACTTTTCAAGGAGTTTTATGGACAATTATATATGAATGATAACAGCACTATATGTTAAGGGAAAGCCCATATATCTGCATTTTCTTAAATGTGAACAAATTTTAGAAGGAAAAGGAACCTTCTTGAATAAAGCTATTCTTCCTACTTAAGACTGCAAAAGTCCTAAAAAAGTCTAGGTAAGGTCAGGATGCAGCCAGCTCCATTAATGCTTTGCATTAAAGGTTTCATTAATCTTTTATAGATTGCATGATAATAAGTCTATTTTATCTCAAATGATCCTGGCCTGGATTTTGCTTGACACGTGTTTTATTAAGTGCTCTTATCTGCCATCTTAATAATCCAGTGCTGGTATTTATTAAAAGATTTTTCGTTAAATCACATTTTTTTTCTATGCAGTTCTTTCATTTGAAGAAGTTGAAAGTGTTTTATGGTTGCTTTATTAATATGTGCTGTCTTTCTCGGCTGAAGATGTATAGACAACATTTTTCTTTCCATTATCCTATCACGCCCTTCTGCTGTGCGTTACCTCTGGTTGTTACGTTTCTCCCAAGTGTCGGAGGCCGCGCCGGCTCCGACAGGTCCAGGGGTCCCTGAAGGATAGACGGTGTCAGCGAAAGAGAATGAGAGAACCCCGAGATTCTTTCTGATCACCAGGCAGGCATTTCTGTCCTGTCGGTTTTGGTATCTTTATTTTAAGGTTCAGCAACAAGATGAAGTCATAGAAAGGAATTTCTTACAATGGGAGGCATTTTGTGATATCAATTAACAGAATGTTCATAGAGAAAAACAGCATAACATACAAGTTAAATTGTATATAGATAAGCTAGGAGTTATTCTGTCTGGCCCTCAAGAAGATAAATGTTTCTGAATTGGTTTATTTGTGGAAACTAACATGGGGGCCCTAAATGTGTCCATCTTTGCACCTGGGTTTATGCTTTAGCTACTCTTCTCTATCCTCATCCCAGTTGCCAGTGTAAGGGAGGGTGTTTGTGGAATGTAGGCCTTGAGGAAGGGACTGCTATGCTTCACCAATTAGCAAAGATATATGTAGTAACTTATGTTCTGCCCTGAAATAGGCTGTTTGTCTCAGGGCCAGGCTCAGTTGTAACTCTTGTGTTCTTAACCCCTTAAGTCTTGGATCTGCAAGGCCCATAGGAAGAGCCTTTTGACAATTGCCCATAGAGCTTTCATCTAAAGTCTCTTTTGTAAAGGCAGGAATATGCTTTTCCTTATGAGGTATCTGTATTCAGAATATGGGTCTGATATGGAATATTGTGAGGCCTGGTCAATACCAGCAGGCTCATTTCCAGCATGAGCCTGTAGTAGCAGGAGATAATAGTCTTCATTTCTCATGGCAGAAGCTGTGCAAACTTGCCATTTCCTTGCTGTGATTGCCATCTAGAGAGGCCGGTGCGGCTCCCGGCACCCAAGATAGGGTCTTGGTAAGAAAGGCAAGTAAAGGCAAGATGAAGATTTTTCTCTGTTGGGCTCAGGGATCTGCTCAATAATGGCTCCTTATTTAAAAGAAAATTGGGGCGCCTGGGTGGCTCAGTTGGTTGAGAGTCCGACTTTGGCTCAGGTCTTGATCTCACGGTTTGTGGGATGGAGCCCCGTATCTGGCTCTGTGTTGACAGCCAGCTCAAAGCCTGGAGCCTGTTTCAAATTCTGTGTCTCCCTCTCTCTCTGACCCTCCCCTGCTCACACTGTCTCTCTTTTTTTCTCTCTCTCTTTCTCAGAAATAAATAAAACATTAAAAAATTTATTAAAAAAATAAAAGAAAGTTAGAGGAATCATACAATCCACAGAGAATTATCTGGAAAAGAAATAAACTTTGAACCCTTTTAAAGAATAAGTGGATTTTTTTTCTTTAATGTCTCAAGGAAAGGCTTTTAGTTATTCTAATACAAATCGGGCTTTTATTTGAATGATACATTTTGTAAAAAGTAAATATGGAAAAAGTATGAATGTCATTGGTGAGCTGGTTTAGGTGGTTTCGAGGGATTGTTTTAGTTAAGAGTTCATTTTCCTACAGGATAGAATCCACAAAGTTTGAAAGAGTAATTAGGTGCCATGGAACAGATTCACTTTTCAAATTCAACAGATTGATCTTATAAAGCATTGTGACAATTTATTAATTTGTTATATGGAGTAGGACTTATTACTGAACACAGTATAAAAGAATATACAACAAAACGCACTAGAATATTACATGAAATAATGTATATTAAAATTCTCAGCCGAACCCGTGGCATGTAAAGGATACATAAGAAATGTTAGCTACATCTGAGGTAACAAGACACCTGGGGAAAAGACATGAATAACCAGAGGTTGTATTTGAAGTGAGTAGCCTTTCTGAGGGATCCATGAAGGGCCTTGCTCGGTTACATGGCACAAGTCTGCACAATGTGAAGTATACTTAAAAAACCTGTTGACTTTCAGATTACAAAATATTTCCATGCCTCTTAACCCTGTTCTGCTGATAAAGATATTATGTTAATTGGCTACCCACTCTCTTTTGGACAGTGTTATGTAAACACTGACAAATGTTTCTCCCAATTCTCAATATTGCAACATATGAGGAAATAGTTCTCCAGTTTCTGTGGTCTTTTCTGTTTTGAAAATTTTTTCTTTGAAATCTTCCTGGTGCTGGAGATTTTATTCTCATCAGTAAGTTATTTCCAATTTCCAAAAGTATTAATGTATTACTTTCGGGAGCTTTCCTCTCGATGGCTAAGCATACCCAGGGGTCACATATTCTTGTTTGCCTCAGTCATATCGGAGAGTCACTTAGTCACTTGAACCCCCTTTCCTTCTCCAGGCCTTCTCTTTAGATTGGGGAGAAAAGTTTGCTCTTGGTTTAGAACTATTTTAGTGATATTCCCGCAAACATCAATTTGCCACCTACCTGAAATCTCCTAACAACCCCAAATCATCTAAAATGAAACACTCACACCCTACAGGCTTAGCTGTGTCCAAACTCTGAGCCAGAGAGAAACAACAGTGCTTGCTTTTATATTAGGAGTTCCATCTTCATTCGTCGGGTGAACCTAGAAGTCAGCTGCTTCTATGCCACTGTTTCTCGCTCTCCTCTGAAAATAGGTGACGTCTTCCTATCTAGTCACCCTTACCATATGGCAGACGGGCTGCTTAGGCTTCTCATTCCATTTGGAATTGGGACCTTGTCCTGGTTCTCCTGTATTTACTTCTTGATATGAATTTTATTTCCATATCAAGGAACTGAACCTGGAACGTTCTTGACCCATATCTTGGATTATCTGAAACTGAGAATTTCTACCTTCCCCTGCCTGAGAACTTCTACAGCAGTGTCCTGTTTCACACTGGGTCCTTCAACCAGGGATGCCATCTGCATAAGGCTAAGCATCCTCTCTAAACGTGTCAGTATGAAATGCTGCTTCTTTCTAAAGAGGGTCTACCCTATTCAATTTTCCTAAATTGTAGCTGACGTGGTCCCATGGTAGCTTTAGATTTTATGTTGTTAAAGCCCTGGAGAAGCTCTGTTATATATCAGTCAATGCTACCACGTCTCTTTTGAGCTAGAAAAATAGCACTCATGTTTTCTAAGAAGTTTTGGGCATAAACTATCTACCTCACTCTCAGACAATGTCCATGCTATTGACTAATAGGAAGACACCAATTTTTTTTTTCCAACCATGCTATTGACTAATAGGAAGACACCAAATTTTTTTTTTCCAACATCGGCTTTCTTTCTTTTATTAGCTAAATCCTTGGTGATATACTGCTAACTTTGGTATGTGGTTTTACCCTAAGAAATAAAGTAGATAAACTTTTGAACCAATCTAATGCCATGATTATTATAATTTTATTTTTCTTTCTTTCTTTCTTTCTTTCTTTCTTTCTTTCTTTCTTTCTTTCTTTCTTTCTTCTATTTACATCTAAGTTAGTTATCATATAGTGCAATAATGATTTCAGGAGTAGAATCCAGTGATTCATTCCCTACAAATAACACCCAATGCTCATCCCAACAAGTGTTTTCCCTTTTTTAAAATGTTTTTATTTATTTTTGAGAGAAAGAGAGAGAGCCAGAGACAGAGACAGAGCACGAATCAGGGAGGAGCAGTTAGAGAGGGAAACAAAGAATCCAAAGCAGGCTCCAGGTTCCTGGCTGTCAGCACAGAACCCAACGCAGGGCACAAGCCCACAAACTGTGAGATAGTGACCTGAGCCAAAGTCGGATGCTTAACCAGCTGAGCCACTCAGGAACCCCAACAACTGCCTTCCTTAATGTCCCTTGCCCATTTAGCCCATCCCCTCACTCTCAACCCCTCCAGCAACCCTTAGTTTGTTCTTTATATTTAAGAGTCTCTTATGTTTTGTCCGTCTTCTTGCTTTTATGTTATTTTGTTTCCCTTCCCTTATGTTCATCTGTTTTACATCTCAAATTCCACATATGAATGGAGTCATATGATATTTGTCTTTCTCTGACTGTCTACTTTTGCTTAGCATTATGCACTCTAGTTCCATCCACTGGCAAGATTTCATTCTTTTTGATTGCCGTGTAATACTTCATTGTGATGTGTGTGTGTATTATACATTCATCAATAGATATTTGGGCTCTTTCCATTCTTTGGCTATTGTTAATAGCGCTGCTCTAAGCACTGGGGTGCATGTGCCCCTTCAAAATAGCACACCTGTATCTCTTGGATAAATACCTAGTAGTGCAATTGCTGGGTTGTAGGGTCATGTAGAGTTCCACAAGACCTGGAAATGCTAAGGTTTCCTGATCTTTTGGATCACTTTTTTCAGACTCAGTCCCTTGGATAAACTGCAAAATGTTCTGCTTAAAGAACCTCTGGGCCAAATCCAGTACATTTTTTCCATTATCATTGAAGGCTTTTAGAGCCTGTGTGGTGGTGTTCATTCTACTGATAGGAATTTTAAACAGTGAAGGTGACCTTCCATGGCTGCTAAGTGAACTGAAAGGTTTCCATTGTAATCCACATCTTCTATGTCACATTCCCATTTAACTAGAAGCTACAAAGAGCTGAGCCTCCCGTGAAAAGCTGCATGGTGCACAGGTTTCCATTCTCTCTTATCAGCCACACTGAGATCCACTCCACTTTGAAGCATTATTTATAAAGTGAAAGAATGTCCGTGTATTGCAACAAGGTGTAAAGGAGGACGTCCATGATCATCTTGAGTTGCCAGATTTGCCCCATTGATTATGAGAGCCTGCATACAAGCATCTTGGCCTCTGATTGCAGCTATGTGAGCTACTGTCCAACCTCTCATTGTTACTTGTGTGATATCAGCTCCATACCAGAGGAGCCAATGAAGACACTCCAAACTATTTTTAGTTATTTTGAGGAACCTCCATAGTGTTCTCCAGAGTGGCTGCACCGGTTTACATTCTCACCAGCAATGCAAAAGGATTCCTTTTTCTCAGTGTCCTCACCAACATCTGTTGTTGCCTGAGTTGTTAATTTTAGCCATTCTGACAGGTGTGCGGCAGTATCTCATCGTGGGTTTGATTTGTGTTTCCCTGATGATGAGTGATGTTGAGCATCTTTTCATATGTCTGTTAGCCATCTGGATGTCTTCTTTGGAAAAGTCTCTTTTCATGTCTTTTGCCCATTTCTTCACTGGATTACTTGTTTTCTGGGTGTTGAGTTTGATAAGTTTTTCATAGATTTTGGATACTAACCCTTTATCTGATAAGGTATTTGCAAATATCTTCTCCCATACCATCAGTTGCCTTTTAGCTCTGCTGATTGTTTCCTTCACTGTGAAGAAGATTTTTATCTTGATGAGGTCCCAATACCAATAGTTCATTTTTGCTTTTGTTTCCCTTGCCTCTGGAGATGTGTCTAGTAAGAAGTTGCTGTGGCCGAGGTCAAAGAGGTTTTTGCCTGCTTTCTCCTCTAGGATTTTGGTGGCTTTCTGTCTTACATTTAGGTCTTTCATCCATTTTGAGTTTATTTTTGTAGATAGTGTAAGAAAGTGATCCAGGTTCTATCTTCTGCATGTCACTGTCCAGTTTTCCCAACACCATTTGCTGAAGAGACTGTATTTATTCTATTGGATATTCATCCTGCTTTGTCAAAGATTAGCTGGCCATACACTTGTGAGTCCATTTCTGGGTTCTCAATTCTGTTCCATTGATATAAGTGTCTGTTTTTGTACCGGTACCATACTGTCTTGATGCTTATCGCTTTGTAATACATCTTGAAGTCCAGAATTGTGATGCCTTTAGCTTTAGTTTCTTTTTCAGGATTGCTTTGGCTATTCGGGGTCTTTTCTGGTTCCATACAAATTGTAAGATTGTCTGTTCTAGCTCTGTGAAGCATGCTGGTGTTGTTTTGATAGGGATTGCATTGAATATATAGATTGCTTTGGGTAGTATTGACATTTTAACGATATTTGTTCTTCCAATCTATGAGCATGGAATATTTTCCCTTTTTTTGTGTGTCTTCTCCAATTTCTTTCATAAACTTTCTAGGGTTTTCAGTGTATAGATTTTAACCTCTTTGGTTATGTTTATTCCGAGGTATTTTATGGTTTTTGGTGCAATTGTAAATGGGATCAATTTCTGATTTCTCTTTCTCATGCTTCATTATTGGTTTATAGATGTCTATTGTAATTTTCTAAGAGAGGGACCCATTTTTTTTTACCACTTTTTCTAAGCAAATGTGACAGAAACAACATCAGAACAAATAGCAATTATAAAATAATGTTTTTCTACAAGCACAAATAAAGCCTTTTAAAATTTCTAGATCCTTTCTGACCAATCCCAACTGAGACTAACTGGTTCAGAGAGACCGTTGCAATTATATCTAAGTCTCAAATTTTAAGGAGACATTAATTGCTCATATAAAGTGCCAAGTGAAATACAACCATTGGGTAGAATGAGCTAATTGCACAACTCTAAAGGATCATAAAACTTAGAATGCATAATTATTACCTGGAATGCTTTGTCATAAGCCAAATTCCTTGATCCAGTCCAGAGATTCTGAGCCAGCCTCTTGGAATGGTATTTGAGAGTCTTCCTGTTTCACAAGTAGCTTTGGAAATCTGATCCAGGAGTTTCCAGAATCCCATTTAAAAAACTGAGCCAGAGTATGTGGATAGCACAGGAAGATAGAGAAAGATAATCTTTGCTCTGGGATGGGATGTTTGGAAGAGAGGGGAGTGTTTTTCAAGGTTAGTTTTCTGACCAGCTCCCATGTTTTCTGGTCTGAGTCTGAGGAAAAGTGGGAATGAAGGAAGGAACAGACACGGTGGCTTTCACACTCAGTATTTAGAGAAAATTTTCCCTTGTGACTTAACATTTGGCATCATTGTGGCAGAGTATGACACAAAGTCATCTGAGGGTCGAGGCGGAAGTGATTCTTTCCACATGAGAGGGCCAGCTTCCGTGCCTCGTGGTACTGGCACAACGTGACTGATGCACCAGCAGCAGGAGGGACATTGAGCAGTCGTCCTGCTGAGGCATGGTCTCTTGTGCTGATGATTGTCGGAGTAGAAGGGAGAGGAACTGATGTCATGCTGAAGATGGAAAGTATTTAATGACTTTAGAAGAATTATGAAGATTTCCTTGATGGGGAAAGGAGGTCTTACAACTAGAGGAGATAGAGTTAGAAATATATTTTTGAGGGTGCGTGGGTGTTTCAGTTGATTAATCATCCTACTGTTGATTTCGGCTCAGGTCATGATCTTATGGTTCTTGGGTTCCATGCTGGCAGTGCGGAGCTTGCTTAGGATTCTCTCTCTCTCTCTTTCTCTCTCTGTCTCTCTGTCTCCTCCTCCTCTCCCAATTACATTTCTTCTCTCTCAATATAAATAAATAAACTTAAAAAGTATATTTAAAAAAAATATATTTCACACATCTTAGGACATAAAGCATTATGTTTCCTGTGTACGTCATTTGCACAAAGACACGTTTTTCAATATATTTAAACTAGGGCGGCATGCATTTGTAGCTGTGAGAATGTGAGCATTTTTAAAACCCATTTGTGTGAATGATTTCTATATACAAAGTGATATTCTCACTTAATTTAGGTGATTTCTACAGATACGTGATAACAGATTTGATGTAACTGTTAGGAAAATTCAAATCCTTTCGTACCTTTATCTAATTCATTTACACAGTTATATTGACGGGGCCTGAAGTCTGTCAAATTTACTTGGAAGTCTGGTTTGTTACCAATATCTGGGTCAGGTCTATGTGTGGACTTGGCTTTGTTGCCCTCCCTTGTTATGTCTTGGCCCTACCTCTCTTCCGTTCGAATGCAATGAGAAGCTGTTTTCGTGCCCCTTTCTTCAAAGCTGTGCTTCTCAAAGTGTACTCTGTGGTCCATCTCATCACAGTCACTTGCACAGCTTGTTAAGTATGCGAGTTCCTAAGTTCTATCCCTACCTCTGAAAACAATGTCTAGGAATAAGTTAGGATCTGCATTTTTGATATGTTCTTAATTGAGTCACTGATCCACAAAAGGATGAAACAGACACATCCTATGTTCTGTCTCAGGTTCTCTTGTCCCCTTAAGTCTGTAGAGTCCCTGATTATTCTCCTACCTGACAAAGTCCTTGGCAATCTACCCTGCGTGGGATCTGTAGACACTACTGCAGTAAACAACTCTGCACATCTGCTCAGTGCAGCCATCAGAAGCCACTAGGATTTCAGAGTCCTCCCACAACTGCAAGACTCAGAGGGAAGTCCCTTTTGGATTCACTGATGGAGTGGATTGCCTGCCTCTTATCATCCCTTCTGCCCTCTTTCTTGTATGTTTAATAAGCATTTATTGTCTGTGTTTATATTCCTTCACAAAATGTATTGTTCTACTTGAAATTACTTGAAATTAAGTAGCAAATTACAAATCCAGGGGCTCTCAAAGCATTGTCCTGAGTGTCAGAGAACTTCTTAGGCTATAAGGGACTCTTAGTTTCTCCCTGAGTTTTTCATTCCTTCACAGGTTAGCCCTCTACTTTGCTTCTAAAATTGTTGTCTGATCTCTGGTCCCAATCAAACAATTAAATCCTTGATAATTTAATACCCGACTTTCCTTAATTTGTAAGGATAACTCTGTTTTATAATGTTTATTTGTTTTGAGAGAGAGTGAGAAAGGTATGGGGGAGGGACAGAGAGAGGTAGGGAGAGAATCCTAAGCAGGATCCACACTCAGATCATGACCTGAGCTGAAACCAAGAGTTGGTCGCTTAACCAACTGAGCCACCCAGATACCCCAATCTCTCTTTTCATGTTTTTTTAAATCAATTTCTAAAGCTGGGTGTTGATCCTGACAAGACACTACCATTCTCAAGCATCTACATTACATTTAATATGTATCGAGTAGCAATTTGTCCTACAGAACAGTAGCATAGTTAATATACATATAACTGGAGAGAGGGCTATGTCATGACATTCTGGAATCAGTACAGGTGTGAGATATCCACAGAACAACAATAGGACTGGAAAAGCAAAAAGAGACTTACTAGGTTTCTAATTTCAATAGTTATTCAGTATCTTCTTAACTCTTCTCTCTGCCCACAAAGGCATTTGTGCTCTGCATTACACATCCTCTGGACTTTTTACTTTTCACTGATATTTCCTCTTGGTTTCATGGGATATGGCTCAGAATGCACACAAGAGGATTAGTGGTTTTTTAAGTCCTTCTGTACCCTAAGATTTTATGAGTCTGTGATTGCTGTGGATCAGTGAATGGCCATCGGAATAAAGTTGGGCTATAAAGAAAAAACAACTCAGAATAACATAACAGATAAAGAAAGCTCTTTCGTGCTGTACTGACTATTCTCTGAGTCACCAGAGACTGTAGCAAATCATTGGAAAGAAAAAGGCAAAGAGAGGAGAGATAAGAGAATTGTACTATCTGGTTTTCAATAAAAAGTCTTGTTTAGTTTTTTCTTTTCAGGGTTTAGTTAACAAAATTAGTGCAGGAACATATATCTGGACAAATTATCAAATACCTTGCCCACTTCTTTTTGACACCTCCTTCCTTTTCTTTATTTCAATGTGAATTGTTCTTTTTCATCAAGTGGGTCCATGAAATCTGGTTGCTAATTTGTTTGACTAGGACTCATTATATCTGATGAAAAAGATTCCAGTGCTTTCTACAAGCATGCTGAACATGCTTGTGACAGAAAAGTCACATGCACTTGGATTAAGTGATATTTACTGGATGACATACTCTTAAAATGGAAGGAAATTCCTTCCTCCCATACCTATTTCTCTGACAGTCTTTTCCTTTCTTTTCTGTTTTTGTTTTCAAAAACTGGGTATCTTTTTCCTGAATGGACTCCGATAACATGTCAGTGTGAAGAACTAGTCCATATCGTGGTGATGGAAGGTCTATTCTTATCCTAGCCTGTTGGGAAATACCCTCTGACCTGTCACTCTTCTTTATAAAACTGAGACTAATTTAAAGATAAATTGTCCAGAGCTACTGTGAAGCAGAAGCAAAGATAAAGTTAATGGGAATGTGATTCAATTTATAAAAATCTGATTTACGCACAACTTTTCAGTAGCACATTTATAACATCAAATGAGGAACATCTGTACTAAAGGAAACAACAAATTCCTTGAGCTTTCATTACAAAAAGAAATCAAATTGTGAGGAAAGACAAGATATATAGGCAATTACTCAATATCAACATGGCTGACAAGTTCAACTATAGCTGGTTAGAAGAAAATAATTAAATTCCTTGAACCATAAGCTCGTTCACTTTTTATCTTGACTGACTGGGGGCGGAGGTGGAACAGTGATTGTATATTGTGAAGAAAGGGCAGGCTTTTGTTACTGGGAACTTCATGTCTTTCAGAAGAGCTGCGATGGCCAAAGTTACACTTGACTATTTGATGACAGTCGCCTCTTAGCAGGGACACTTATTGTTCACCAAGCATTCTTGTGCTTTCTCACATTCTGGCCTCTCTTCCAGTTACATGCAATCATATGACTTTCTAGCCAACAGGTTGGAGAGGAGGTGACCTTGTTATTCTGGGCTAAGGCATTTTGAGACAGATGGAAGCTCTCTACTCTTCTGCCACTGTGAGTTCTAAAGTGGACTCTTCACCTGCTGGGACCCCCAAAGGAGTATATAGGAACAGGAGCCTTCACTGGCTTGCACTAACCTTTAGATGAATCAGAAGTAAACTGTGGTTGTATTTAATTTGTTCCTGTGGCATAAATCAGTGTATACTAATTAATATGGATACTTTATCAATGGAGCCATCCAGGTGCCCTTATTTAACTTTATTTTAAAGCCTTTGTTTTTGCTTCAGGGATTGTTTAATGGGATCATAGTCAACACCACTAGATACAAGTAAAAATGAGCACTTCTGCCAGGGCATTACTATTTTCTAGAAATTTCATTAATTGGACATTTTATTTCTTTAGGTAGAAACATCTTTCAATCAAATCAGTTTATAGGCTCCAGGATTGGTATTATATTTATGGAAGAGATAGGAAAATTGTTTTTAAAAAAAAGACTTGACAGTTTATAAACAAGCACTGCATTAGTAATTTCAAGCCAAGTGAGAGAATATATAGTCCTGCTAAATTTATATTTCAAATGTTTTAGTAAACATAGCTACTATTTACATGTGAATTTTTATTCTAATGCTGGTAGAGCTTGGAATTGAAGAAGTGATTTGTAGCACAAAATCTGAAGTAAAAGGCAAAACTTTGACACAACAATTTAAAGTGTGAATGCAATGTATATCCAACAAATTTAGCAATGTTGGGCTGCAAATTGTGCATTTAATTCGTTAATTTACAAGTATTTCTTGAAATCCTCAAGAGTGGTAATTATTTAAATTCATCATCATCAAATTATTATGAAGTTCAAAGTCAGGGCTATATGTGCAATGATTCTTTAAATTTCATAACAGCCCTATGAAAAATTTACTATCATTATCCTTAAGTTCAAATGAAGAACTTGAAGCAGGGGGAAGCGTCGTAACTTGCCTTAGGCCACATGGCTAAGCCCCAGTGCTTAGGAACGCATTCAGGCCTTGAATCCAGAATATCCAGTTCCAGAGCCCTCTCTCTTAATCCCTACACCTTACTAAGTTTAATATTACTTGTCAGGTATTGTACTACCCATGACATGGATAATATTTCAATTACTTCATGGTACTTACGAGGTATGTACTATCCTAACTTTCACAAGCAAAAAGACTAAGGAAAAGAAATGTGAAGTAATGGAGCCCCAATAATACAACAGCAAGGATGGTGCTACTGTTGATCAAAGAGGAACTTGATGTTTGAATGATGGTGCAGACAGAACCTATCTGTTCAGGGACACCTGGGTGGCTCAGTCGGTTAAGTCTCTGACTTCGACTCAGGTCATGACCTCACGGTTCATAGGTTGAGCCCCATATCGGGTTGTGTACTGACAGTTTAGACCTTGGACCCTGTTTCTGATTCTCTGTCTCCCTGGCTCACTGTCCTTCCCTTGCTCAAGCTCTGTCTCTCTCTCTCTCAAAAATAAAAGATGTAAAAAAATAAAAAATACTATCTGTTCAAACATAGACACACAATACAGTGCAAGGTCTAGTGCGTAGGATAAATTTGGCAATGTCTTGGTGGCTCTCTAAGCTAAAACAGTGTAGTCCCATAGATTTTTGGTTAAGGCTGTCAGATTTAGGAAAAAAGCAAAACAAAACTGGACTCTCAGTTAAATTTGAACTTCAGATGAACACAACTTACTTGTTTTAGTATAACAATGTCTCATGCAACATTTGGGACACACTTAACACTGAATAATGATTTATTATTTATCTGAAATTCAAATTTAACTAGACCCCTTCCATTTTATGTAATGATCCTATTTTCTAGAAGTTTCTTCACTTGTACTTCTGGTTCATAATTATTTCCCACATTCAAGACACAGTTTTATTTTGTTATATCTTTGTAAGTACAGTGAAGTAAAAATGTATAGTTCATTACTGCTATTTATTTACCTAGAACCAGTAGGGGAGATGAGATGAGATAGTTTTTAATACTTTTTCTAGTGTACAGGATACATTAGCATGGACATTTATATAAATTAATTTTTGTATCATTCTCTAGTTATGATGTATTAATTCCTCCTCCTTCTACTTATAAAATGTAGACATAGAAGCTCATAGAGCTGACAACCACATCTTTATTGGTATTTCATACACATATACTTGAAAGATAGCCCCAAACTCCTTAAAACAGACACATATAGCAATAGATATTATTAGTTTAGACTTTTGACAGTCTTGGTGTCATTTTGAAAGCATCACTCAGAATTTTGTTTACAAATCAGATTCTGAGATTATCTCTCAGTTTGAATATAAATTTACTTGGAAATCTTTTTTTTTTAATTTTTTTATGTTTTATTTATTTCTAGGAGAGAGAGAGAGACAGCGTGAGCAGGGGAGGGTCAGAGAGAGAGGGAGTCACAGACTGAAACAGGCTCCAGGCTCTGAGCTGGCAGTCAGCACAGAGCCCAACGCGGGGCCCGAACCCACGAACCGTGAGATCATGACCTGAGCGAAAGTCGGACGCTTAACCGACTAAGCCACCCAGGCGCCCCAAATTTACTTGGAAATCTTAACTGCCATATTGCATTCTCTCTTCTTCATTCCTGACAAATCACAGGGTAGGCTGAATATGAAAACACTTCTGAAAGTTTGATGCAGAATGGTAAGTTGTCATTATTCTGGTATTTTTCTTTATTTCAAAACTTGTTTCTTCCCAAGGCACCTGGGTGGCTTAGTTGGTTAAGCGTAGGACTTTGGCTCAGGTCATGATCTCATGTAGTGAGTTAGAGCCCCATGTGGGGCTCTGTGCTGACAGCTCAGAGCCTGGAGTTTGCTTCAGATTCTGCATCTCCGTCTCTCTCTGCCCCTCCTCCACTGATGCTCTGTCTCTCAAAAATGAATAAGCATTAAAAAAAATTAAAAATTAAAACAAAACTAAGCCTGTCTCTGCTTAGGATTCCTTCCTTTCTTGGGCTGTAGAGAGCACTAATGCCTGTGTCACAAGCCACTGAAGACCAAAATTCCTTTCCAGGAAATGAGACTGGAGACTCATGGTTGTTTTTGAGAAACAGTCTCCAAGGTGTGCCTCACTCCTCTCCAGCAATTATGAAAGTCAGCTGACTGACCCTGTGACGGGAGTGACTTTTTTCCAGCTTTTATTCGTTCTGGCTCATCTTCCCTCAAGTTCCTTGTTTATGTGTGAAAATCACTTGCAATGCTTTTTTCATTTTCAGCAGAATAATTACACTCATTGCTTGGGCTGATGCAAAGTTTGTGAAAAGGCCCACATTATACCATGTAGATGTGAATTGTATAATAATGAAGGTACATGAGGAAAGAGGAAGAGAACTCCCATTTTGTCACTGCAGAAGTAAGAAAGGGAAAGAGGGAAGCAATCTTTTATTCCCAGTGAGTTTTGCCTCCTTCCATCATCTGCTCCCCATTTGGGTGCTCTTGGGGCTGGGGGAGGCTTTTGGTGGGCTTTCTTCTTCTCTTCATAGACTTAAAACTCCATAAGCATAGAACCAGAAGACCCTCCTCCCTATTTCCTTGGTGGACTTTAAGATGGATTGGCCTGAAACCAGAATCCAGAAAAGTTACTTACCCAAGAAAAATATCTGAAAATAAGCTTTCTTTTTTTTAATTACAGAATAAAATATATCTAAATGTATTTTTGTATTATTGGCCATCACAAGATTATGCTTTAGCTCCACTTTGTATTTCCTTATAACAGTGAGTTTGATAGGAAGAAGTCTAATGATGTTTGACCTACTTGAGTCAGAGAAAAACATCCCAAGAACAGCGTTTGAGAACATTTCTCTAAAAAAATGGAGAAACCCCTATCAGATACAATTGGTAGGAAGGAGTGTCTTAGGCTATTCTCTTCACTAATTCCAGGCAAATTGGTCAGGAAGGAGGTTCAATTTCATGGTTACATGTTGATACCAAAGCTTTATCATCTGGATTTTGTCATACTCAATGCAGAGTTATATAAACCTTTTCTACTCTGAAAGGACTCTTAACATTAAAAAAGTAGTGGAAGAATTCATCCTCATTACTTCTTAAGAGAACTTTTCTACTTCTGTGACCCAGTTAGTGGGCTTCATTGCAGCACATTGGAGAATGACAGAATTCAGGAAATTCACTTCCAAATGCATGGACTAGAGTAATCTTTTCAAGTCAGAGTACATTGGTACCTGGGGAAACATCACATGAAATCATGTGCACTGGATAGCTTTTATGGAGCTCATTATCAAATGGGAACATTAGGCAGGAATCTGGCAGAGAAAATGTAATCAGGATTTATAATTAAGTGAGCACAGAATTTATAAACTTGATTATAATTGTAGGGTTTCTAGGCCCTTTTCCAAATATCAGCCACATGCACTGCAAATGTAAAATAAGAATTTGTATACTAAGAATTCTTTATTATGATTTCAGTCGCAGTTCTGGAACCTTCAACAGGTTTAATCTCCATTGGAAAAATTTGCAATCCTTCCAAAGAAAGTTTGGTTAAAGGATATTTCTTGTAGATCCAGGCTAGAAAGATTGAAAATAATTGACATAACCCCAAATTACTCCTCAAACAAAAATTCATTGCTTTCTTTGAAAATGTTAGTACAGCTTTCTTTTTAGATGAAAGAATCTTTGAACGATAAAGCCCCAGAGCAGAAGTTTGCTTATTTTGCAGGTACCTCTTATCCTGGTTAGACCTAAAGGGAGCGCCTTTTCATTCTTTCATTGTTTTATTGCTGATCCTCTTAGGAGTGTGGAAACAACAATAGAGGTTTCTAGAACTAGCAGCCAGGGAGGGAGTCCTGGGCTTTGGGTGTTGTGGCTGCTGAGAAAGGCAGATAAGCACAGTAGTGACTAGCTTCTACAGAAGGGCTTAGAATTTGTCACTGCTCATTGGTGACAGCCTATTGTATACAGCATTTGCCACTGTGGAACAGGGAGAGTATAATGGTTGAGACTTGGGTTTTATACCTTGCCTGATCTGGATGTAAACCCTGGGTGTCTGATTTGCTAGCTGTGAGAATACGAGTGCTACTAAACTTGAGAGTCAGTTTCCTCAACTATAAAATGAGGCTATTCAAGCCAATTCAATGATTTTTATGGGGTTTAAAATTAATATGTAAACATATGTCCCTGATACATAGTGAAAGCTCAAATAATGGTATCTATTTTCATTTCTATTATTTTACTGAAAAGTTCTTAGCTGTGTTTTTTGCCATGGGTAAATCTATGTATTCTTTTTCTTCCCTTTTTTAAACGTTTATTATTGTGTGTGTGTGTGTGTATGTGTGTGAGAGAGAGCAAGGAGGAGTGGGTGAGGGGCAGAGAGAGAGAGAGAGAGAGAGAGAATCCCAAGCAGGTACTGTGCTGTCAGTTTAGAGCCTGATGCCAGGCTTGATCCCATCAACCATGAGATAATTACCTGAGCCAAAATCAAGAGTCAGAGGCTTAACCGACTGAGCCACCTAGGGGCCCCTATCTATGCATTCTATTAAAGGATACTCCAAATCGTCTGTGCTACATTTAATGTGCTCCTGTACCTCCTTGTTAAATTCTACAAGCAGGGAGTTGTGTTTCACAGTGGGGACAGAGTAATAAGTACAGACAGTAATTATGGACTTGTTTTTAGGTTAACTACAGAAAACGTTTTTAAAACTTAAAATCCCTGATTTTGATTGTAAATAAAGTAAAAGTTATTGACCACCTCAAAGTACTCTGACTTCAAGAGCCTTAAAAATCTATTTAGTGAGGCAGGAGGCATGGACTCATGAAAAGTTAAAACTGACAGAATAAGACAGTGCATTACTGATGGCCACGGGAGTGAGGAGGAGTGAGAGACCTGCATGGCTACAGGCAGAGCCCTGGGCTAGAGGAGCCTGGGGCCCTCATGACAGCCCTGAACTTTCATCTCTACTGGGGAATGTGGGTAAGCATGTGGAAATCGGGCAGAGATGTTTTCTCAGAGAGCCACTGCCCTGCAACAGTGAAGGAGGTCGGACATTCATGGTACAAAACCATAACGTAACCGATCATGCAAATCTAAATAAATGTTATGGAAATTAACGAAAACTCTACCAGCCCTCTCTTGAAAAAGGAATGTCAAGTCATGCATTTGGAAAATATTTTTTATGGCCTATCTTAAAACCTGATACTAAAAGCACAGTGTTTGGAAAGGGAGTCCTGGCAGCTCTGACTGCAGATGGCAACGCCAGTGGATAATAGGAATTCCGGTGGTAGAGGTGGTGGTGGGGGGGGGGTCCACTGGCCGGGAGCCATTGCCAAGGGGTAGTGCTGTGGGCTTTGCTGACTGTCATACTTTACTCATAGGATTCCTTTTATCAAAAGAAGAAAATGCTATGATGAATCTTTTGTTTTGTTTGGCTACCAGGCATGGAGCATTAAATTATAAAGAACATGTTGACTTGAGTTTGTCGTTTGTCTTTCCTGTTTCTCGAGGGTAGTAATGATCCCCTTCTATTATCATTGTAACACACAGATACACACCCACATAGAATATACATATTATGAATAATCTGTTAGATAGGCAGTTGTGAGGACGGCAGAAATAATAAGGAAGATCCTCTGGAGTTTTGATTGGTCTGTATTTGAGCCAGTGAGGATTCTGTGCTTGAGTTCTTTCAGGGAAGATCTGTATCTTCTTCAACGTTGTATCCCAGCACCTAACACAGGCTTGACACGTGGCAAGTACTCAACAATGCAGCAACAATAATGGAAATACATTTTAATGTAGTAAGTCACCAATAAATGAACAAAATAATAATTAACATTCACTGAATTCTTACTACGGGTGGCTTCTGTGTAACATGACATGGGCATGTGATTTCATTTAATCTTGAGAAAACCTTTATGAGGTAGGTAGTCTTTCTGACCAAACTTAAATGGTTAAGTAATTGAGGTGCAGAGTGGTTAATTAGCTTGTCTGTCAAAACATAACTAGGTCGCGCCAGAGGAAGATGGGAACTCAGCCAGTTCTACCAGAGGGCCCTGGACTTAACCAGGCAAACTCTGCCTCCCTGAATGGATAAAGGGATCCATTAGTGAATCTAATATTGTAGAGGAGGTTTTGTTCATTCCTATATCCTCAACTTCTCTGGAGTGAAACCAGGTAGGAGTCCAAGCAAAAAGACAATTAAAAATATTGTCACTTTTTTTTTTTTCCAATGAAACAGGGTTATGCTTTCCGTTGTTACTGAAAGTCAAGTTTTAAAACACTTTACTTTAGGACAATATACATTCCAGTTTATTATGTTGACTTCTATGTTAATATGAGCTGAAGTTTGTGTTATTCATGTCGACACTGCTTTTATGTCTGTGTATATGCAGATATACACCCACAAACACATGAATGTATGCATATATTATATATATATATATTTATATGGGGGTATGGGTGAGGAAAATGTATGAAAGTATACATGTATTTGTATGAATAACCTCCCTAAAAAGACATAGACCAAGGGCTCCCCTTTAAGTGGCATTAAATTGAGAAGAATGATGAAAAAAGGAAAACAGGAGGTAAGAATATTTGTATAGTCTGCTTTGGTTGCTCACATTTCAGTTGAATATTTAGAGATATGAGTAGGTATAGCATGATATATTCGTAATTACTCTTTTCTCTAGGTCTTTCTGTGTGAACAGAGGTGAAGATTATGAGGAGGTTTATTTTAAGCTCCAAATCCAGAAGCCTCTATAATCTAGAAGGAGGTATGTAATTCTTCCATTAGTCACGTGAGTGATCATAGCCTTTTTCCTTCCATATAGTTCTGCATCTGTACTGGGCCAAGGCCATTCAGTGAGCAACCACTCATGTTGCTTGGCACAGTAGCTTGATATTGATGACATATTTTTCTCTCTCTACTGATCTCATATGGCACCTCATTCATATATTTTATATCCTGTGAAACAATTCTATTTGTATTAAATAGACACTTGAGTGTCTTGCTATTTCCTCTGCCTTCTATCTTACTTGAATATTTCTTTTTATTTCTGCTCAGGTGACTGGCTAATATTTGGTTACCCATTGGAGAAATAAATATTGTTTTTGACATGGACAATAATTGTTCTATATTACCACACATTGCAATGTTTTAAAGTATCCTATAATGATTACTTTTGCCTTTAGCTTTAGAGCAGAATACAGATTACTTGGAGAAAGAGATTCATCAGTTTCTTTATTTCTATTGGATAATTGCCTTAAGTATTGAAAAATAAATTCTCTCTTCCTCACATCCTCTTTGGTTAATAATCCATTTATCTTCTTCTCTTTACCAAAAATCTTTAGGAAATAGGTGTCTGGGTCTCTGCCTGCACTTCCTCATCAATTGGACTTTTATCCCATCTACTCCACTGGTTCTGCTCTGCTCAATGGTACCGATAATTTCTCACCAATCTCTCATACAGTAAATTACTCTGCTTTTCTTGGAACATATTCTTTTTTCTTTTAGATTCTAGAACATGACAGTCTCTGTGTTTTCTATCTCATTGGCTACTTCATCTAAGTTGTATTTGCTGGCTCTGCTGTCTGGCCTTGATTTCTCTCAGGTTACTATGGGACTATTAGGTTACTAATCCTACACCATCTCCCTCATTTTCCTTCACTGTCTATCCTCTAGCTGAGTGGACTTATGAATCCCATAGATTTCACTGCCATCTACATCCTCAAAACTACACTTTTAGTCATTGCCTGCACCCCATTTCAAGAGGTAAAAATATCTTACTGTGTATTGGACATCTTTATATGCTTCTACGTTAACACAGCCAGCCAGAACTTTTAGTCTTTTCCCATGACTTGTTCTTCTCTCAGTCTTTTGCATCTCATTAAATATAACACAATGTACCCAGTTAGCTACTCAAGGAACAAACCTAGGACTGACTCTCAATTCTTTGCTTTTTCTTCTAGCCCTACATCAAATCCTCAGTAGGTTCTGTTGTTTTTCTCTCAAAACATACCTTTATTTTTTCACTGTAAATAACACTACCTTCCTAGTCTGAAGCCACCTTCATCTCTTTTCTGGGTTACTCCATTATTCTCTTAATCACTTTCCCTGCCTCCATTTTCCTTACTCTCACTCACTAAAGTATTAGGAGTAATCTTTTAAAATGATTAATAAGCTCATGTCACTCCCCTGTTTAAATACCCCAAAGGCTCTCATCAGTCTTAGAATAAAAGTCAAACTCTGTCTCTCCTAGCTTATAACATCCTATATAAATCTGCTCCCTGCCTGCCATGTTTACTTCATGTCATATTAATAAGCAACCTTCTTGTCCCACCCCTCTCCCTTGTCACATACCTTGGGTCACACTGATTTTCTTATTGTTCCTCAAATATGCCAGGTCTGCCTGAATTAAGGCCTAAACAAGCTATTTCTTGAGTTTGAATGTTCTCTCACTTTATTTTTGCTTTTGCAGCTTCTTGTCATTCAGATGTCATCTTAAACATCATTAGTGCTGAGAAGTCTTCTCTGACCACCCAGACTTAACTATACACCCAGTTAATAACTCCTTCTTATACTGTGCTATTTGAATGCTCTCCATGACACTTAACACATTCTGAGAATTTTTTATTCATATTACTTACCTGTATTTTTGTTTACATATTCTTTGCTATCTCCACTAGAATGTGAACATCTTGAGAGCACAGACCTATCTATCTTGTTCATGGCAGTACCTAAAGGCCTAGAACATTTTGGAGTAGGCTCTTGGTGTGTATATTTTAAATGCTGATAGAATGAAGCCTTGTGTATTGAATTCAAGATATTTTTAAATGCATCTTTTGTAGCTCTTAGCTGGCTCAAACTGTTTAAAGTATGGATCTTGGTTTATAAAGGAAGAGTTGGATGTGTTTTCTGGCAGGTACTACTCATCCTACTGAGTAACACCACAGCTTGGGAGGAGCTAATAAACAGTTTGCCTTATGTTGGCTTGAAAGGCCAGAGATAGTTCTTACCTGATCCACCCATAGTTCTTGGCATCTGGAGTGCAGAATGAGAAAATAATGGCAACAGAATTTATATTTATTAAGTATTATGTACTAATATAATATCTGAGGGAATTTATAATGATAAGCACCTTGATTCCAAATCCTCATGGTTCATCTCTCTAGGAATTCAAGCACACAGACAAGCAAACAAACTTCATTGCCAACATACTGATACTGAAGAATCTATCTACTGTATTCTTAGTAAGAATTGATTAAAATGAAGTTCTGTCATAAGTAGAATTTGAGGAGGCCTTTGACACTTTCTAGTGGTCTTGTTTAGTCCTGTTATGTTTTTCTTACATGGCCAAAAGAATCAGGTAGATAAAGAATCAGTGGATTTAAGATTGAGGGGTTATTTAGATGGGCCTCGTCTAACCCCATGGGCCTTTTCATAGCAAGGAGTGGTAGCAAAAGGAGAAGTCAGAAAGATTCAAAATATAAATAGGACTTGATCCCCCATAGCTGAAGATGGGGGGGGTGCATGAGCAGAATCTGTGTGGCTTCCACAAAGAGAGAGACATCTTCAGCTTATAGCCAGCTAGGAAACAAGCATCTAAGTTTTATAGCTGCAAAGAATTTATGGCTAATCTCCTGTCCCCCACCTGCACTCTGAAGGGTGGCCTATTGCTTGCCAGAAGCTATATACCTGCTCTAGCCTAGCCAAACCAGCAAACTTTTCAACAATCTGGTGGGCTTGACCACATCTACTCCACCCCTTCCAAGTTTATCCTTCCCTTGGTACCCTTCCTCAGCCCTAGCATACTATATGAGTGCCCTCATAACTTATTCTTTCATCATAGTTAATCCTTTATATTAAACTTCCACTATTTAACCTACTGTGTGAGGTCTAACTCTTGATGGACCCAGATTGCCACAGTTGACTGCTATGGTCACTCCTTTTTGGCCAGGTACTGCTCACACTTGAATATATGATTTACTCAAACCCACATATAAAGTTCCTCTGTGTCACTGTCCACTTTCTTACCCTGGCAGCCAGAGTTCAAATTATACAGATTTTATCACAGGGAAAGAACTACTTTTGTATTTAACTTTTTTTCAGAAGGTATTTTATGTCATTTCATAAAAGATCACATTAACTGTATCACCTGTATAGCAAAAATTTCCATGCCTATTCCTACAATGAAAGGCAAATTTTCAGAACTAATACATAAGTAATTGTTGATGTTTAGAAAGTAGCTTAGCTTACTTAGTAGGCATAATTTCCAGGTTCTATTAATCTTATAACAAAGTACTTCTTACTTTAGAGTATCAAGTAATGATTATTTTAGGTAAAATGGCTTTTACTGCATTTTAATATTCACATTTTAAAATTTATTTACTCTTATTTTTAACTTATTCTCTTGGTTGATTTCCCACTTTTAATGTTTAAAGTAAGAATAATTAATGTCAATTCTTCTTATAGCATTTTGTGGTTAATACTCAGAATTCTTTGTGTTCACTCAAATGTACATACCTATTACCTGGAGCTGAAGATGTCTAGCTGGGGAGGAGCTTACATGTATCAGATGGGCTAATCCATTCCATCTTCACTGAGATGGGTAACATTTTTTTTTATTTAAAAATTTTTTTTAATGTTTTGTTTATTTCTGAGAGAGAGCATGAGCAGAGGAGGGTCAGAGAGAGAGACACAGAATCTAAAACAGGCTCCAGGCTCTTAGCTGACTGTCAGCACAGAGCCCCACGCGGAGCCGGAACCCATGAACCGTGAGATCATGACCTGATATGAAGTCGGACGCTCAACCGACTGAGCCACCCAGGCACCCTGAGATGGGTAACATTCTTAAGGCATGCCCACAGGTGCATCCTGAATTATGCTCTGATCTAAAGAGGATATACAGACAAATGGAATTTCAACATAACTCAAGTCTTCCCTTTGAACTTCTTGATCATCATGAAGGAAGCACTCAATGTCTATTAATATTTCTTACCACCTCCCTTTTAGTTTTTCCTCTCCATCACCCCTGTTTATTATATTTCTGCTCTCAACTCTTCACTTCCAATTTCTCCTCTAAGAATTCTCTAGTTTTTATAACTGTTGTCTCTTGTTCTCTCCACCATCTTCCTTTTTGATTATTCATTTAAACAAGGGATCACCTTAATGGAAGGTGGGAAAGAAGAAAAATTTGAAGTTGGCAAAGTCAAAATCTTCTTTCGTGGCAGAAGTTTAACTTAGGCTGGAAGATCTCATTTATTATTTTTTAAAAAATTCCATCACTGTTGTTCACCAATAGTACCAAATCCAATAAAAGACAACTGAAAAGTAACTTTCCAGAGTCTCTATTTAGTCAAAGTTCTAAAGCAGGAATACATAGTGTTTCTAAACTAGATAATCTATAGTCACAAATTGAATTCCCTGGGAAACAGATTTTGGAATGGAGATTAATGAACAGGACATTTATAAGGGATTGCTATTGGGTTGTGACAGGGAGTTGAAGGAAGCAGGATTGGTTAGGAAGAAGTTGAGCTTCAATCAGTATCCATAGTTGTGTTAGCTGATCTTGTGGGAGCTCTGGAGCTGGATGGCCCTTGAGAACAACTTCTTGAGTTGGGATGAAGGAGCAGGGTCTTCATATTCTAACAGTGATGTATGAATGCAAGCTGCCCCTGGAAAGACGTATTACCCTAAACAGGGCAATTTTCTTCAGCCAAGTTAGTCCTCACTTGAGGGCTAGCGATTAAAGACCATCTTCTATCAGTATTCTCAACAGCTGGGAGGACAGTCCTTCATTCCTTGAGAGGGATCTAGGCAGTGTATCAGTGCATCCACCACATAAGATCATATGGTGTCATGTGTCTGCCAGGGAGGTGCTCAAACATGTCGTTGGCTACCACTTGCAGGGATTCTCAATAGAGATTTATCATAAGACTCTTCAGAGAAATAAGACTTTGTTTCCAGCCGTCAAGAAAAATTATAGGACAGTTCACCTCTGCTGACACAGTTGTAGAGTCAGAGAAGCTACTTTAAGCTTGGAATGGAGAAATTGGCAAGATAAGGATATAAATGAACATGGACTGTGTCTGAAGTCCAAAGACTCAAAGATCATTGGAAGTACTGCTTGTGCAGTTGGAATGGTGAGGGATGACAGAGAGCAATGTTCCTAATTTTGGAAATTTTCTTTCTTTTATGGCTTATCAGGTGACTCCTGTGTCTCCACAGAAATTTCCTATTGCAAATAAGCAAGGATTGGCGATTTAGGTGGAGGTACGGTATCTCATCTCCATTAGCAGGAGAAATGGGCACTTAGGGAAAATAAAAATAATAAATATACCTTTGTCTGCTCCCATCTTATATCGCTGAAAACTTTGTTAGTAATTTTGAGTGACTGTCATGTGTTGGAAAATATGCTCTAACATTTTGAGGTCTAAATCTTTCTCACAGAGCTATTGGAAGACACATCATAATCAATGGTTCTATAGACAGACTTTCTTGTTCAATTGGGACAGAAACCATGCTTCTGTTATTTTCTACACCTACTGACCAGCATTCCAAGCAGAGAATAGATTTTCATCAATGTTTGTTCAATAATTGGGGATGTAAATGAATGGTGTCTCTATGTTGTTGTTATGGTCTTCCTAGTCAGTACAGTTTATTCCTGAGAAACTAAAATTATTTTAGGAATGCCTGGGTGGCTCAGCTGGTTAAGGATCTGACTTCAGTTCAGGTCATTATCTCGCACTTTGTGAGTTTGAGCCCCGTTTTGGGCTCTGTGCTGACAGTTCAAAGCCTGGAGCTTGCTTCAATTCTGTGTCCCTCTCTTGCTCTGCCTCTCCCCTACTCATGCCCTCTCTCTGTCTCTGTCTCTATCTCTCTCAAAAACAAATAAACATTTAAAAAAGTTAAAAAAGAATTTTTTTTATTAAGTAGCCCTTAGCCTCCTATGAAACAGACACCTATATTGGAGCTTAATATCAAAACTTATCAGGCATGTGTATTATGTATCTAATTTAATTGGGAGTAGAGTGTCTTTAAATACTATCTGCATTTTTTAAGAGCAGAGGGAGCTTGTGTAGTTGAAGCCTCCAGATTCTAATCCAATTAGGCACCAGGCTGAAGGGAGCTGTAATTGGAATCTAATAAGGCCATCAATATTGGTAAGAATAGCAATCAGTCAGAGCAACCACATCACCCTGAAGAACAGAGAGAGTCTGTGTTTGACCTTTATTTAACTGGAAGGCAATTGTGTTGCAGCAGAACATGGTGAAGAAGCTCTGTGTGGTTGTGAGAGAAAGTGGAGAGCAAAGTAAAAACTGCAGATGTGAATGCAAACAGAAAGACCAAACTCTGCTGGAAAGGACTGACAGTAAATATAAACTAAGTTTGAAGTGACTAACCAAATGTGAATGGCAAAGGTGGTAAGGTGGTCCTTTTTTCTTATATTGGTCACCTAGAATACCTTTGGGTTTTCTTATGTCTTTTTAGTTTACATTGATGTAATTGTCTTGGTATTTACCTATATATATCTAAATAACATGCTTTATTGCTACCCCCACCCCCCAACAAGGTTATAGTTTGTATTTACTGACTTTTGAGTATAGAAGATAAGGATTTAGCCCTCTTTCATTGCTCTGCCCCTTTACAACATGAATAGATGTGTAAAAACACTAATTTTAGTTAGATCAATATACAGCTTTGATATTATTTTGATATCTTGATGTAACAAGATTCACAATGAAGCCATGGAATACACAATGGAGCCATGGAGCACACTGTGATAAATTTCCTTTTCTGTGTATAATCTATCCCTCAGCCTCTGACCCTAGGCTAATATTTGTCATAGATTTCTTTTATCTGCCAATTTCTTTGCAACTCTTAAAATCTACCCTTAACATTTTCAAACACATTAAGTACCCTGTCAATTTCATTTCTTTGAATACTTTTCACTGGCTGATTGATTTCTCAGGCTTCTGCTCAGGGTCATCTCATAAAGTATCTGTGTCTTTGCCTTTCTCTTTGGTCTAATCTCCATTTCCTAGATCCCATGTCTATCTCCTTCTAGGTTTACTCCCTCATTTTGGAAGTTCACATTCTTCATAACCTGCTGAGAATGGATGCATGGAAGGTGTATTTTTTGAGATCTTGACTGTTTGAGATGTCTTTATTTACTGTTGCTTTTGATTAGTGATTTGGCTGGATTTGTATGTTGGAAATAATTTTATTTCAAATTGCTGTTGAGTAGTGTGATGATGTTCTGATTCTCCTTTTCCCTTAGATTTATTGAGATATAATTGACATATAATATTGTATAAGTTTAAGGTGTACCACAGTGTTGATTTGATACATAAGTATTTTGCAAAATGATTGCTATCATAGCCTTCACGAACACCTTCGTTATGTCACATAATTACGATTTATTTTTTATGGTGAGAATACTTACCATCTACTCTCTTAGCCAGCATATAATATAGTGTCAGTAACGATTATCACCATGCTATTCATTAGGTCCCCTCTGCTCCTTGGCCATTTATTTTATTTTCTCTGGGAGCGTATATTACCTTGTAGTTTTTCCAAAGTTATGAAATGTCATGATGATGAGCACCATTGTGAGTCCATTTTCCCCCCATAGGACTGAACTCTTCTCAAGTCAACTCAATGAGCCAACTCAGAGGCTTATTTCTGGGAAAATGCTTAAAATTGTTATTTGAAAAATTCACTCTCTTCATTTCCTGTTTTTTTTTTTAATTTTAAAAAATGTTTATTCACTTTTGAGAAAGAAAGAGAGACAGAGTGTGAGCAGGGGAGGGACACACAGAGAGAGAGAGAGATTGACAGAATCTGAAGCAAGGTCCAGGCTCTGAGCTGTCAGTGCAAAGCTTGATGCAGGACTTGAACCCATGAACTGCAAGATCATGACCTGAGTTGAAGTCGGACACTTAACTGATTGAGCCATCCAGGCACCCTTGTTTTTCATTTTGGGCTCTTTTTATCATCTTTTTCTACTTCCATATTACTGTCTTTTTACAACATATTCTTTATCTTCTAAACATGTGATTGGGATTGTTTTTCCTTTTTGCTATCATATTTTGAACTCCAAGAGTTCCTTTTGTTTTCTAAATACCTTCTTCCTCTTTTAAAAGTAGCATCCTCTTCTTCTTTCACAAATATATAATGTCTTTTCTTATTTCTTTCTGGCTACTATTGATAGTATTAAAAGATCTTTTTCTTTGTATAGTTTCTTTTGCCTCTAAGTTGCTTTCTTCTGCTCTGTTTTTCTCTTGGTTACCATCATTCATATTAGATGTTTTCTCAAATATGTGGTGATCTCTGCCTTATATTTAAAGATAGGACATGGGGTGCCTGAGGGGCTCCATCGATTAAGCGTCTGACTTTGGCTCAGGTCATGATCTTGCAGTTCCTAAGTTTGAGCCCCATGTCAGGCTCTGTGCTGACAACTCAGAGCCTGGAGCCTGCTTCAGGTTCTGTGTCTCCCTCTTTCTCTGTCCCTCTTCTGCTTCTGCTCTGTCTCTTTATCTCTCTCAAAAATAAATAACATTTTAAAAATAAAAAAATAAAAATGGCAAACAAGCTGATAAGAGCTCTATGCATGTGAGTGAGTGTCCTTAAATGTGATATTTACTCCTGTAGTGTTGAATCTAGCCCTTGCCTTCAGTAACTTGGTAAGCCTGAATGCCAGTTTCTTCAGATGCTTTTTCTTGAGCTGGTCAGATTTCTAAGAACAGTCTTCTTCAGTTTCTTGATTGGAGCATTTATATCTGATTTTTAGCATTCTTGGAGCTTAGAGGTGGAAAAAAGCTAAAGGCCTGAACTGTAGTAGCAGAGTGTATCTACTATGTTGTAAACTATTTGAAATTTTGGCCTCCTCCCCCCCTCTCCCCCTCCCCCCCCCCCCCCCCCCGTCACACTGACCTATGGCTATGGTTAGTGTATCACACTCCTGAGACCTTCTGTTACTATTCCAGAAAACAAACCTCCAGTCTTATGTCTGTGTGAGAGAGGGGAACTTGACTATGTGGAAACGTGTTTCTTAGACCTTCAACCAAGCTTTGTTTTTAGCTCCAACTCTATCCTAACTTTCCAAGATATCTGAAGCCACCAATGCCTGAGACCTTAAGAGTTCTACAATGTAAATAATTTTGTTCCTCAGCTTTCCAAATTTCAGATATTCTTTTATTTTAAAAAAAATTTTTTTTGTAATGTTTATTTTTGAAAGAGAGAGAGACAGAGAGAGACAGGGCATGAATTGAGGAGGGGCAGAGAGAGAAGGTGACACAGAATCTGAAGCAGGCTACAGGCTCTGAGCTGTCAGCACAAAGCCCTACGTGGGGCTCAAACTCTTGAACCATGAGATCATGACCTGAGGTTAAGTTGGTTGCTAAACCGACTGGGCCACCCAGGTGTCCTTGGAATATTGTTTTAAATCCCAGATTTGTAATGACAGTTACCACTCATTAATCTGCTTTTGAGTTTCTGGATCTCTCCCTTCCCCTTTGTCCTTGTGGGTTTATTCCCTTTAAAAATTTTACTTACAGTCATTTTAGGGTTAAATCTCTGTGATCAATGTACATATTTATCCAGAAGTTTTCATCTGTATTATTACTTCTTGTTACAAGTTATTTCTATAACTATAACGAAGACAACTTTCATATAAAATTTGTCATCCAAAACTATATGAGATATCACCAAATAAAAGAAATGAGTTCCTCTTTGGTTTTGCTGCTCTATGAACAAGGATAAGAGAATAAAAATGACTTTTTACTTTTCCTATGACACCATACTTATATTTTTGGTGCTGATATATTAATTCTTTTGTAAATAAAATAGAGTATCCTAGTCTCAATCTCCATCCATGTAAAGACCAAGATCATCCTGGCTGGAATCTGTGTCAGGAGAGTTGATGCTTGACACCAAGTCTTAAAGCCAAAAATTAAGGCAACATACTTTAGGTAGCTGGAGTCACAAGAAAAAAAAGAAAGATAATAAATATGTGAGTTAAAGTTCTTGTTACATGTTGAGGGCCAAAATCAGGTAAGCCAAAAGCAAATTATAAGTTCATAGGTTAAAAAATTGGCCTGGGATTATAACTGGGAAGCTTTAAGTTATACCATGAGGCTTAAATTTTAAATAGAAATGAAGAAGTATTCCTTTAATAAAGTCAACTTTAATGAAACTTAAAATATGGAACTGAATTTTTATGGTCCATTCAGAAACCCCAGATAAAAAATAATGGAACTGAGTATCAGGGTCCAGGTAGATCTAAAGTTCAGTGGAGATGGCATGGATGAATTTTCAGACTCTGGAATTTGCTTGGGATTATCCATTGACAAATTGTGAAAGGAGGGTTTGTCTGCTGACAAGCCAGATAAAAGTGGATTATTACATCTGAGATGTTGTCATCATGAATCTGAATGAGAACAGGTTTGTGATGTCAATTTAGGGCACTCTTGAATGTAAGATGCTTTTAGTCTTCAGCCTCACAGCTAGTGGAGACAGTAAAGGAATCTGAGACTTGTAGAAGAAGGGTGGGGGTAATCTGTCAGAGTTTTGAAGTGTGGTTCCTGGGGAGCTAATGGGCTATTTAATGTATCATTCATTAATTTTTTTACTCATTAATTCTTTTAAGAAATACATATCTAAACATTAATATTTGCCAGATACTGTCTTCCTTACTGGGGATATAGTAGCAAACAGAATATATCCTTTTGCCTGTAAAGACCTTATAATTTTGCTAAAGGCTCAGATATGGATCAAGTGAAGAGTACAATGGGGATTGAATCCAAAATATAGTAAGTAACAAAGGGAGTGCAGGGAGTGAGTGATATCCTGAGTGACACAGGCTAATGGCAGGGTCATGGGCTGGGAGGGCATTCTATTCATACCAGAACTCAGTCTAGTGGGCAGTGTTCATTTACTCTCCTTCATTCCTTTCCAACCTTTCCCTACTGAACATCTGATAGTGTAGCAGGCACTGTGCTAGGGCTTAGCATGTCAGAGAGAAATTGTTCAGTTACATATACATGAGATAATATAGTTCCCACTGCCAAGAGCTTGAAGTCTCAGAACAGAAACAAACACATAAACAATTTTAACACAGGGTGAGAAGTGCTCCAATGAGGGAGTATAGACTGTGCATGAAGACTCAGGAAGGACATTTAAACTCTACCTAGGGAAATCTGGTGTTTGGAGGAAATGGTATTTACGCTGAGACCTGAAGAATCAGAAGTTCCCGAGGTCTTGGTGCAAGGCAGTGAAGGAGGTTCCTAGCCACCCAAGACAGAAAAGCCACCCAAGTCAGAAGGGTATAAAATTTTCGGGAAGGAAAACACAGGTATTCAGTGCACAGTTCCAATCTTGATGGTCAAAGAAGGAAAACTGATGGCATTTTGTGTGGCCGTGGACAAGTCACTTTTCCTTCCTGGGCTTCAGTTTACTCATTTGTAAGATAAGAGCTCTAATGGAATGTACCTGATGGGGTTTGTTTGGAGAATCAAAGAAATGGTAAATGTAAACCACTTAGAACAGTATTGGCACTTAGTAAGCAGTCGGTACATTTTAGCTATAAATAATTTTTATTGCTAGTAGCATTGGTTGGGTCCAAAACATGCAAGGTGACAGGAGGCTGTATCTCAGAAATTATGTGGATGTCCAGAGCTTGTTCCTAGGGTGTCATGTGCCAAAGCCAATGTGTTAAAACTGATATTAGGTTCCCGTAGCTTGCAGGTTGACATTGCTTTCAATCTTCTTATTTTCTTAAGACTGTCTTGGAACAGCCAGTGGAGGGTTAGTGAGTCAATATCACTCAAGAAAGTATATTGAGTGTGTATTAGTTAACTTGGCTTGCTATAACCAATTACTGGGCCATAGACTGGGCAGATTCAATTATAAGTATTTATTTTTCAGTTTTTGAGGCTGGGAAGTCTAAGATCAAGGTTCTGGCAGATTTGGTATATGATGAAGGCTTTTTTCCTGGCTTGCCTTCTTGCTAAGACCTGAGATGGAGAGAGAAAGCTCTGATGTCTCTTCCTCTTGTGTAAGGGCACTAATCTGATGATGGAGTCTTTCCCATCATGACTTCATCTAAACCTATTTATGTCCCAAAGATCCTACCACCTAATACCATCACACTGAGGGATAAGACTCAACATAGGAATTTGGTGGTGAGGGGAACACAGACTTCAGTTCATAACAGTGCCATTGTGGGTCAGGCACCATTTTTCTTCCTGGAATACACTGAAAGAAAGGTACTCAGAGCTCGCCCTTAAAAAGCTCAAATTATATTGCCAGGTAAAAGCACGAGGCTGATGGAAACTTACTGACATATGTAAAGAAAGTTACATACATACTTTAAGATAGAATGGTTGGAAACGGGGGGATCTGTTTACTGGAAGTGATCTATGCCAAGGTTACCTATCCTGAATTGTGAATGATGAGAATAGAGTGGCCATGAAATGACCCAGAGGAGGAGGACTTCAGGCAGAAGAAAGAATGACCATTGCAAAGACACAGGGGTAGCTAGTCTTCACTCCTGCTGGGAGGGGTTGAGGAAGATACAGGGCTGAGAAATTTAGGTCTTGGAGTGTTGTTTGTAAGTTTACCATGTGTCCCTTTGACCAAGAACCTAAATGAAATGGCTGTGCAGACTGCCTTCACAAACCACACCACGCACCCTCTGCTCTGCTGGGACTCTCTGAATGCATCTGTCCCATGGCTCAGTGCTCCAGCAAGCTGTGTTCTCTCCTGAATACTCTCTTCTTACCTTCTGGTGAAGTTCAGTATCTGTCCAAAGTTTAAATACTTCTTCTTGACAAGTTTTTTTTTTTCTTTTCTTTTCTTTTCTCTTCTTTTCTTTTCTTTTCTTTTCTTTCTTTTCTTTTCCTTTTTTTACATAGAGCTATGCTAGAAACTTTGGTGTTAAGTACATATAAAAACAAATCTCTGCTTCAGAACGCACACAGTCTAGCTTAGACCCCAACCACCTAAGAACTTGAGAGAACACCAAGGGCACACTGCTGAGAACAATAGAAGTTTGGACAAGAGGATCCTGATATTTCTCTTCCCTTGCTTCTCCTCCTAATGGTAATGTGTCCCTTCTGGCTAATACAGCCATGGTAATGTGGTAGAGCATTCTTCATAAAAAGAAAACCAATTTTATCCAATGTATATTTAAGTTTATATCCTTCAAACTTTAAGGCAAGCACAGGGTTTTCTAGGTGCCTTAAATAGTGCAGAACAAATAAATCTGTTACATGCCTCATCATTTTAATACACATCTAAAAGATCAGGTCAAGAAAAGGGTACTCTTAAGTGTAGTTACTATACTTCATGAACATTTCATGAGCTATACTTTAGTTAATATACTTGAACAAACATTTGATGAGACTTTTGGAAAACAATTACAACAAAAGAAAATGCTATGTAAGTGATGTTTAATTATTGCTAGATCTGTTTGGTAACTATGAAGAGAAACCTGGTCTACACCATAGTGATGTCAAGGGGATTGTTTGGGGCACTTTGACAGTCCTAGCTTTCAATTCTCAACTAAGCATTTAAAGCAATGTGTTTACTATAGTAAATAATCCTGCTTCAAGTCAAGTCCTGATCTTCTGACCAGATAGCTGCCCATAAACTCTTTTTGTATGTGGAGCTGCCATGGAGTCTGCAGAGCATAAAACTTATGAAAGAATTTGTCTCAGCAGAAAATTCTCCAGTTTTTTTCTAATGGAGAGAATTCAAAAAAATACTCACCTACCAAAGCAGGTTTTAACGGATAAATCTGGTTTCCCAGAAATCTGATTCTAGAAAGTTTGCTTCCTGCTTCGAAGTTGTATTTATTGCCATTTTATTGTTTTCCCTTAACCTCATATTTTGTGTAAGATCTTTATCTTGCCAACCAAGTTTTGCTGATCATAGTACTTTTTAGCAATACAATTTTCTCAACAGAGGGACAATTACTAAATTTCTGACCTTGTCCACATGAGCTGAGGAAAAAGGTGGGGGCAGAATTGTAGGTGTAGAGTAGCTATTTAGAACAAAGGCATGCATATAATTGATATGACAGTCGACCCCCAGCCCTTTTCTTTGAGTCTTCCTAAATAATTTTATTCTTTTGTTAAAATATTAGTAAACAATGTAGAATAATTTAAAGTGAAGGACAAATAAAGGAGCGAGTTTACCTGGTACCCAGCACAGAAGCAACTTGAAAAACTTTCTGAAGCATTTTAGTTTTCCAAGACTCTCTGAACCTGTACTGCTCCTGTGAATCCTCTTTTCCCTGTCACCAGTCTCTCCCTCATTTGTCCCTGCACCTCACTGAATTGAATTTTTCCTGTCTTTGATTTCTTCATTCCAGAGAGCCTCTTCCTTCTGTCCCAGGAGAGATATACTCCAGCTCTTCCAATTTCCTCTTATCCCACCCATAGTGCAGAAAAGCCTCTTTCCCATAAAGCTCTTCTCTTTGCAAAGGATTTCAGTCAAGCCAGATGTGAAGATGGCTCTTGAGAAAAAGTCTAAACGTAGAAATGGACTAGGAAGAAATCTGGAGATTGAAACTTTTGCCTGACAGGCAAGCAATGAGACTGTAATGCTTACCCGAGTAGAAGTTGTGAGTGTTGAACATCCAGAGCTATTGAGAATCTGATCGTGGCCAAAGAGTCCCTGTTTATTGCTCTATCCAAACCCCATGCAGTTCTTTTTGAATGCTTCGAATTTAAAATTTTTTCATGTGAACCTTTGAGCTGAATGCAAAGTTCTTAAGAAATGGAGTCAGAATTTCTGAACCTCATTCAGAGTGATCAGGTTTGAATTCACTCCAGAACATCAGGAAATTGGAAAAACTGGAGCAGAGAGCAGAAGACTACCCAATTAGGAGGATGGACGTTATCTCCTTTCCACTTACGACCTAACCTCCCAGAACCAATAAAGAGAGTGTCCATGTTAAATAATATTTCAAGAACAAAGGAGAACACTTAGCTCATTTCGCTTTAAAACATCTAAATTTGGCAGTTTTCACATGACTTTCCTTTTTGATTGTCCTGCTTTGATTGTTATTTATTGAATTACTTTTTACAATTTCCATTTGTCTACTCTGTGCTTTTTTTGTACATTACTTAAATAGCTCTGAAATTATAACATATTGTGTGAAAGAAAATGGCAATTTGAATTTGCCCATGTAATGAGCATAAATTTCAAGGACAATAAATTGCCATAATCATTTCAAAACTCAGGAATATGGAAATTTAACAACAGGGACTTTTTTGTGACATATACACTTTTGTATTATACAGACATCTTAATGCTAACATCAATTTGGAGATGAAGCTCTCTATAAGAATATAGCATTTGCATGCATTTACTATCTGTAAGTATATGGCATTAATTTATAGAGGAAAAAAGAATAGCTTAATTTGTTGAAGAAATGGACAAGGAAGGAAATACTAATAAGTAATGTAAGTAAGTAATGTGATTCAGGTTACTAATTTCTTATTACCTTTATTAGCTTTTGTGTTCAAGAAGGTTCACCTCATGACCTCTTAGAATGCAAAGTTATTTGAGAAGTTCTATTGACCTTTTTCTAAAATGTTAGCATTAAGTAGTTAAGTGAAAGTAATCAACACATGCTGGAGTTCTGACCATTGCCTTTTTTCCTATTTTATTCTTTTTTAATCCTATTTTTTCCTCTGAAAATCTCAATTATTAAATATGCCCAACATTTTCTTACTGCTCATGACCTTGAAATCAGTTATAAGTTTCAGTGCTCAGAATTCACAAGTTATCAGCTAGAGTCTATGGAAATGTACTTCTTCACTACTTTTTCAGTGTCCACATTTTCTGTTAGAGCAGATGTGCTTGGCTAAGTGTCTATTCAGTAAAGGATGAGCAGTCTTTCTAATATCTGGAACTCGATATGTTTTCCAAATGGTCACTGAGGGCGTGAATTGCTAGGACACCAGGAGTGAAGTGGAGGCCAAATGATGGTTCAGACGTGATACAGGAAACAAATGCTCATTACTTTGCATACTTAACTTTGATAGGGTCTTTTTACTGCATGATCCAAGACAAGAAAAACAGTATTTCACTTACATGTTTTAGTAGGTTTTCACAGCACAGTTAGTGGAAATTTTAATTGACTTGAAATCAGCAGATAGGAGTTACATTTCTGACAGCATAATTTTCTGTCAGATCCCTGAACATATGAAGCCTGGTTAACTCATTTTCAGATCAGAAATAAGACATGCAAACCCGTGCAGAGTTTTAGTGAGATTTTAAGAAGATCATGACCATATAAATATTTTAAAATCTCGAGTATTGTGATATTTATTTACTGTAGAAACATTTCTATTCACTACTTCTCTTGATTTGAATGAGTCATTAAATTTTAAAGTATGAAAAAGAGCTACCATTTCTAGAGTGTAGAAAGCACTATACTAGGCACATGACCTGCGTTATTTGTCTTTAAAAATTTTGACTACGTCTTATACTGATAAACCAATCAAAAGACACAAAAATATTTACTGTATTAGTGAAAGCTCTTTCTTACAAAAAGGCTCACAACTGTTCTATTTTCTTGGTGACCTGAACTTTGCAATGGTTCTTATTGGGGTAAATATGAACACTGTAAAGTGCACAGATCTTCAGTGTATAACTAGAAGTTTTACATATATGCACAACCCATGTACACACCAAAAGATCACTTCAGAAGTCCACCTTATGCTCTTTCTTAGTTGCTGTTTTCATCTCTCATCAATATGCAGTATACTGACCCCTTTCACCATTGATTAGTTTTGTATGTCCCCGATTCACAAATAAATGGAATCACATATATACTCTTACGTCTGGCTTTTTATGATTCATCATTATGTCAGTGAGATTTATCCACATTGTTGCATTTATCATTAGCTGATGTTTTCTAAAATGCTACATAGTTTTCCCTTGTACAAATTTATAAGGATTTATTTATCCTCTTTCCTGTTGATGGACATCTAAGTTATTTCCAGATTTGGGTTATATAAAGATAAAGCTTATATCAACACCATGGTACTCACCTTTTAATGGATGTATACACTTATGACCCCAGAAAGAAGTAGACTTTTTAATCTAAATATATTTTTTTACACTTTCATCTCAAATTCTATTTAATATTGTTACCTTGGCCTATTACTCATTCTACTCATTTTCTTCTTCTAGAAATTCTACTACAATTGATGTTGGAATTCTGCCTTTATCTCTATACAATTTTCTTTCAAACTTATGCTTTTCATTTCTTTGTCCATTGGCATTGTCTTCTGAGAGAATTCCTTGACTTGGTTTTTCAGATTTCTAATTAAATCTTCAGCTGTGTGGGGTACCTGGGTGGCTTAGTCGGTTAAGCATTGGACTTCAGCTCATGTCATGATCTTGTGGTTCTGAGTTTGAGCCCCACAGACTCTATCTGCTATCTGTGTGGAGCCCACTTCAGATCCTCTGTCTCCCTCTCTCTGCCCTTCCCCCACTTGTGTGTGTGTACTTTTTTTTTCTCTCTCTCAAAAATAAACATTAAAAAATTAAAAGAAAAATAATGGCACCTGGGTGGCTCTGTCAGTTAAGCACCCAGATCTTGGTTCCAGTTCAAGTCATGATCTCATAGTTTGGGGATTCAAGTACAGTGTGGGGCTCTGCACTGACAGCCTGAAGCCTACTTGGGATTCTCTCCTTTTCTCTTTGTCCCTCCCCTGCCCATTCTGTCTTTCTCTCTCAAAATAAAAAAACTTAAAAAATACTTAAAAATAAAAAAAATCTTCCACTGTGTCAAATATATTTAGCATATGTCTATTTAATTCTTATTTCAGTAATTATGTTTTGAATTTTAAAGTACTCCACTTTTCCTTTTTCATTGCGGGTTGTTCTTTTATTATTATTTTCTAATGATAGCACTATCCTCTTGAATGTTAGTTTTTCTTGTCTTAATGTTTATTTTCTTATATTAACATTTTATTGTCACTTCACTTTCTTATTTCATATTTATTTGTTTATTTCATGTTGTTATTTCTCTTCAAATGTCTATTGATTCATGGTTGAAGATCCTAACTGATCAAAATTGTTGGCAAGACTATATTTTCTCTGCCCAAATGAGAATCTTTTCTCCAGGCAACAAATGTGAGTGTAGGAATGGGTTGGAGTGCCCCCAGCTCACACAATGGAATATGTGTGTTTATGCATCTTGGTGGATAACTTAAGTATGAACTGTTTTGACTTCTGACTAGGGACTCTTGGATGATGGTTATAAGCTACTTGGTAGTACTTTCTTTTTTTTTTTTCCTGCTCTATTGTTTATTCTATATGCCCAATGTCAGATATTCAGAAGGTAGAACCAAGAGTCAACTGCTCTGTTTTTCAGCCAACTACTGGTGAATTTCCCACTGACTCTTCCTTTTCAGAATTCTCTTTATTCATGCATGAGGTTATTTTTGAGTTCTGCTGTCAGCATTCGCTGTGAGATAGTGCTCTTATTTTTCTGTTGGAACATAGTTTTGTTGTTCTCTTGGCTCTCTTAGGTTTTTTTTTTTCTCCTTTAAAAATGTTCATTTATTTTTGATAGAGAGAGAGAGAGAGAGTGCATGAGCAGGAGGGAACAGAGAGAGACACACACACACAGAATCCAAAGCAGGCTCCAGGCTGAGTTGTCAGCACAGAGCCTGATGCAGAGGTCGAACTCACAAACTGTGAGATTATGATCTGAGCTGAAGTTGGAGGCTTAACTGAGCTACCCAGGTGCTCCTTTGTTAGGTTTTCTTATCCTGCTGTCATATGTCATATTTTCCAGAAAGTAGACTATTCTGATCAATTGGTAATACCATCCCAGACTTTCAGCATTACTAGGAGTTTATTATATGTTTTGCATCAGTTAAATGGAATCTGGTGTTGAGGAAAGATAAATGCTTGCCTAGTTAGTCGTCTTGAATCAAGTATATATTGTGTGTTGTTTCCAGTAGTTCTATCCATTGTATAACCTCAGAGAGACTAAATAACACACCAAAGTTTATATAGCTGCATGTGGAGAAGCCTGACTTATTTCAAAATAAAAATGTTTTTCTATACCTCCACTTTATTTTGAAATAGTAGAGAACCAAATGCCCAAAGGATCAGGTCGATGTGTTGTTTATTTAGGATTTTAAAATTTTATTTATCTTCTCCTTTCAGTAGCTTTGTGTTTTGTGCTGGGCTTACACTTTTATAAAATATAATTGGAGGTAATGGATCTGACAGCATGAGTGGATTAGTGTATTCAACAGTGGTTTGATCATTAGAGCGAAAAATACTAATTTAAAACTCTGCATTTCATTCTTTAAGTCCATTTCTTATGATTGTAATAATATAAACAGTTCATTCCCATTAAATATGATTTAAAGATGAAACTCTGTTTTGAAATTGAAGAAAGAGGAGAAGAAGGTTATTTGCTTTTTTCTTCTTCCAGGAGTTTTCTATTTAAAACCGTAAGATTAAGATATTATGAATAGGGCTCATAACATTGTTAAAATGTTGAAACTATATACAAATTTGTTTATGTAGAATAATACTATTTTTGACTAATATTTTTTCTTTTTAAATTACAGCAATTGAAATGCTAATTGGTGGTTTTATTTAAGCTTTGAATATTCCTCCCATTTTTCTTTGAGCAGAGGACTCCATAGGTGAAAAACTAATCACATCAAAAATGTTTGCTTTATTATAGTTATGTAAATAATACAATTGTAATTTTATTTGTTAGAATATTGAAATTATACCAGACACTTATTACCTGGTATGCTGATGTTGTAATTAAACAAAAATAGCAACATTTCTTAACTTAATTGCACTTGAACAATGAACAGAGAAGCAAATAGGTTTTCACTAGTAAAGCTGAACTTTGCATTTTCAAAGGACATGGATTATAAGACGGCAACGTCACTATAATAGATTGAAGCTTTGTTAAGTCACATTTTTCATAATGTCAGTTTCTGGTGATCACTGATGGTGGCAGTAATTACGGTGGGGGCACTATTTGACAATGAGACATGGAGCATCGAGGACTCCAGCTTTTTTCTTTATGCTAAACTTGGACTTGGAGTCAAGCCTTTTTTTGTGTGTGTGTGAGAATTTGATGTGAGGGCATTATTGAAAAGGACATTTTTCCATAATAATTTGCACAGTTATTAATAAAACATCTCCTATTACACAATAATTGAATACATTTAATTAAAGTTATGCAATGACAATAATAGAAAAAGACTTTTCCCTGATGAGTCAGATATGAGTGATGGTAATCAGTCTGGATTGTGCCAAAAAGGAAATAATTCCAGGAGATGAGCTTGATGGTCCTTCTTCAGTAACTCTTGGTTTCCTTATATAATGAAATTTTAGTAGGAAATGCTAAGTTATGCATTCTCCTCTTAATAAACAGTGACAGTAACTCAATATGTCATAATCTTTTCCATTATCTGACACATGTTGATGCAGAAGAGCAAATCCCTGACTTCCTTTCATCTTTCCCCTGGTTATTCTGGACAAACTCTGAAGATCTGTCTTTCTGCATCCCAAACAACCAACTAAAGACTCCAGCCTTCTATCTAGAAGGGATTATTTTCACTTGAAGGCCAAGAAAGTGTATCTAGAAACAATTAATGGTTGCACATTACTAAATTATCTGTTGCTAATGATGATCCTATTAGCTATAAAAGATTGTGATAATTATAAGCAGAGCAGATATATGAGCTCATGACAATGGGTGGCTTTAAATTTTCACTCATGGTTTCCCTTATAAAAGAATTCCAAATGATGATTGAGTATATTTCATTTTATATATTACCAGCATTTAGCAACCGTTTTGCATAGATATTGAAGAATCAAAATTGACTCAGTTCAGGAAGGGTGAATTCTCCAAAGTATACAGTGATGACCCATCTAATGAACTCTTGGTGATCTGATATTAAATGGACGTTACTATTAACTCTGAAGCAAAGAAAATGAACTTAGAAAAGAAGGAAAATGCTGTGTTGGAACATAGGTTAAAAAGCTAGCACACTTTAGGAAGACATTTTTTAATACTGTAAAATTATTTATATTTAACTTTCTTGGTCTTTTTTCCCCCATTGCACACTCACACGGCAACCTACACAAACAATTGCAGAACTCCAATGCATGTGACACACACAAGAATGTCACACTGTTACTCCTTGTCATACACTGACTTAAATATAATCATTTAAATAATAAGGAAACATTGGGGTGCTTGGCTGGCTCAATCGGTTGAGTGTTGGACTCTTGAATTTGGCTCAGGTTATGATCTCATGGTTGTGGGATTGATCTCCATGTTGGGCTGCATGCTGGGTGCAGAGCCTGCTTAAGATTTTCTCTTTCTTCCTTTTCCTCTCCTCTCCTTGCACACTCTCTTTCTTTCTCTCAAAATAAATGAACAAATAAATAAATCATAAGGAAGCATAATTTTATGAGATGATGACTGTGCTCTATTAGTGGATGAGAAACATCTGACTCCTGTCCTGCTTATGCTCTCCCCAGAACAGGTAGTGTTCCTTTCATTTCATGGCTCTTGAGAGTTTTTAGGAGGTATGGTCTTCAAATATATTAAACAATGTGAATTGAACAGAAAATGTTTCTAACTGCTTTTGCAGTTAGTAAGAATTTTTTAAAATTTATTTCTGAGAGAGAGACAGAGACACAGCATGAGCAGGGGAGGGTCAGAGAGAGAGGGAGACACAGAATCTGAAACAGGCTCCAGGCTCTGAGCTGGCTATCAGCACAGAGCCCAACGCGGGGCTGGAACCCACGAACCGTGAGATCATGACCTGAGCCAAAGTCGGTCGCTTAACCGACTGAGCCACCCAGGCACCCCAGTAAGATTATTTTTGTGCATGTTTTCACAGCAACATCATACTTGCTTGTGAAAACTTGCATGACTTAGATGTCAGTTGTGCCAGTGCAGCAGCTGCACGTTGGCCTGGGACCACAGGCCCTTGCGAAGAAGAATTTGACGGTCTAAATATGTGAAAGGCAGCATGGATACGGTGATATCTACAATACTTTGGACTGTGGTAGTCAAGTCTGTAAGGTGGCAGTAAGGCATGATGAGAGCCTCGTTATAGACTGGCTGAGATTGTTTTCCTTTGTGGAAGATGAACAGATATACCCAAGGTTAGTCTGGATGAATGTGATGAGAACTGGACTTTAGAAATCTGGCTTCACCATCTGGCTTTGTCTATCACTAGCCTCTTTTTTTTTTTTAACCAAATTACTTAATATTTAAGCCTGAGTTTTATCCTCTTAGATGTCTCACTTCAAAATTGCAGGATATTTAAAAAGTCATCATTTATAATATAAAGTGATTCAAAGGCAATTTAATAAAAAATAGTAATATTACTTTCATATATGGGAAACTTGGAGAGTGGTCACACTGTTTATTCTGAACACAAGCCTTTAGGGGCTTTAGGGACTTTTGAATAGACTCTATCATCCACGGTCCCACGACACCAGTAGGAAGGACTAGAGTTAGGTCTGGGCTTTCCCATTCCTTCAGTGTCTTCCTTTGTTAGTGCTCACATTAGGCATCACTAACAGAGCGAGCTCACCTGAGATAACAGTGAACCGCTATCAGTGGCATAAACCTGTAATTGTTGCATATATGGCTTGACTGAAAATCAGAAACCCTTTGAATTTTGAATCACAATAAAGAAATTTCTGTTCAATATGGTTCTTCATTAAAGCTTCTTGGGCCCTTTCCATAGAAATATAGAATGTTTGGATAAATTATGCTGAGTAGCCTAGCATTTTATAAACTCTTACAAGTATTTTCTGAGTCAAAATTAATTCTACTTTCTTCCTCACATGTCCCTGCAAGATAAAGCTTCTAGTCAAAACTTTGATGTGTACAATTCTGCAGAGAACAAGTTCGTTGATCAAGATACTGTAGTGGCTGCTTTCTAGAAGAGAAATAAGATTTCCTTTCTTTTTTAAAAATGTTTTTTATTTATTTCTGAGAGAGAAAGACAGCATGAACAGGGGAGGGTCAGAGAGAGAGGGAGACACAGAATCTGAAGCAGTCTCCAGGCTCTGAGCTAGCTGTCAGCACAGAGCCCAATGCAGGGCTTGAACCCACGAACTGTGAGATCATGACCTGAGCTGAAGTCCAACGCTTAACTGACTGAACCACCCAGGCACCCCAAGGTTCCTTTTCTTTTATATGCTATTAACTCATGCTAATGTCTTGTGACCAGTGTGATTCCTCAGGCACTTTCTTACCTTCTCAACCATCCACCTTCAGGCACAAGTCACTGATTTGATCAACCAGAGAGCTTGGTCAGGCATATCTTGTAACATTACAGTTTCTAATGGAAAGAATATACAACATAATTGGGAATGTGCCATGGCAGATGGCCCAGGGCATCAGCTTTCTAATATTGCTCTTCTAAGCTTGTAAGAGAAGCATGTAGTTGAGTGCACTGAACTAATCAAGGCCCAAGAGCGGCATATGTGCTGTCATAATTAACTGGAAAAAGGTAGTACACTCTTTCAAACCTTCATGCTATAAAGCTTTGCTTCTCATAGTGTGGTCCTTAGATCACAGTCCTCTGAGAGCTTCTTGTGAATGCAGACTTTCAGGCCCAACCTCAGATATATGGAATTAAACACCACATTTTGACAAGGTCCTCTGGTGCTTTATCTGAACACTGAAGTTTGAAAATCACCACTCTAAATTTGTGACACATGGTAACATAAAAGTTCGATTTTTAGTCTTCTTTAGTTATTTCATTTTAGCATTTTTTCCATTTTCTGTATTAGCTTGATTTTTATCTTCAATAATAATGGAGCTATAGACCTCTAATACTTAGATATCTTCTTTCATCTAATGTTAAAGCTTATATCAAAGTTTTTATAACATTCTAGCCACAATAGGCCAGGCTCTGGACCAACTCTTCAAGAGGGTTCTTGACTTTTAGTAAAACCAAAGCAACTAGCATCCAACATCTTGATGTCCTACTAATCCACTTTAACTTGATCTCTGCAATTTGGACAAATGGGGGGAAATGGTATAGATCTTTGCATAGGTCCTGCACATTTGAGGAGATGTGTACTAATTAGGAAAAATCTGACTTATGTCACATGTTATATTGTTTATATTGGCAATTACAGTTAAGTGGTATCTGACAAAACTATATATATCTGCCTGTGCTCTAATGTGTGCAGCTGATTATAAGCAATGAGATCAGGAAGAATTTCCTAGTGTATTTCAGCACACAGTTTGTGATAGAGTGGGGGAGAACCAGTCTATGTAATATCAACAGTTTGGACTTTGGAGATTTTTTAACACTTGAAGAATGAAAGAGAGGTAGAGGAGGAGCTGTGGGGTGGTGATGGAGATGATATTCTTTCTTCTTGAATGAAACGTAAGCTGCTTGAAAGGGGGGTAACACTATACAGAGATGGACTCTCTGTAGCCTAATAGGAAGGAATCTAGGAGAATTCAGTGACCTAATGTATCATGATGAGTGGCCTTTAGTTAATGTATTTAGCTCGGTCACTTGTTGCTGATTGTGGTGGTTTGAAGAAATGTGGCATAGCTGGAATGGTTATATTTTTCTTCTTCTTTTTAAAATGTTTATTTATTTTTGAGAGAGAGAGACAGAGTAAGAGTAGGGGAAGGGCAGAGAGAGGGAGACAGAATCTGAAGCAGGCTCCAGGATCTGAGCTGTCAGCACAGAGCCTGAACTCACGAACTATAAGATCATGACCTGAACCGAAGCCAGATGCTTAACCAACTGAGCCACTCAGGTGCCTGGGGATGGTTATATTTTTCTAAAGACTGAAAAAAAATTAATTCTCAACAGTACATGATACTCCAAGTTGAGGGTGTCTTTGCTTGCTGGCTAGAAACACAGTGATGCTGAGCATTTTATTAAGGTATTCCCATTAGCGTAGAAATAAATGGAAAAACAAAACTCCATTAAGATAAATTTTCCAGTTGAGGAGGTGCTCTGGCATAGCACTGATGTCCCTACCAGCTTCCATCAGGGAGCATAAACTATTTGCAAGTGATGGCAATTGTGTATTGGCAAGCTTTTTCAAAGCATGAGAGATTTTAATTACCTTGAGGGATGATGTTGAAACCGTTACTGGTCAAATGTCTTTTCTATTGCTCTTGGAGGATAGGAAACAAAATATGTCTGAACAAAGTATGAGTACAAGTCCAGAAAAGACTTTTTATCCCTTGTATTCAATTCCTGTGGCTGCTGTAACAAATCCTCAAAAACTTGGTGGCATAAAACAACAGAAATTTATTCTTTCACAGTTGTAGAGGCTAGACATCTGAAGTCAAGATCTCAGCAGGACCACGTTTCCCCTACAACTGTAGGAGAGTATTGTTTTCTTTTTTCTTCTAGCTTCTGGTGACTGACTTAGCATTCCTGGGCTTATGGTTGCATCACTGCAATCTCTGCCTCTGTGGTCACATTGCCTCCTGCTCTTCTCTGAATGTGTCATAACTCTGCGTTTCTTATATTATTTTTTTTAGTTTTTATTTTTTAATTTATTTCTGACAGAGAGGCAGTGTAAGAAGGGGAGGGTCAGAGAGAAAGGGAGACACAGAATCTGAAATAGGCTCCAGGCTCTGAGCTAGCTGTCAGCACAGAACCCGATGTGGGGCTCGAACCCACAATCTGGGAGATCATGACCTGAGCCGAAGTCAGATGCTTAACCAGCTGAGCCACCCGGGTGCCCCTCTGCCTTTCTTTTATAGCAGACACATGAAGGTATTTAGGTCCCCCCTTTGTAATCCAAGATAAACTCTTCCTCTCAAGAGGAATGATTAAGTTTCATTTCTTGGGAGATAATATCCACTCTTTAGTTATAAAAGGTAATATTCAAAGGTTCCATAGATTAGGAAATGGATATATCTCTTGGGGGGGACACTATTTGATCCATTATATCCCCTCCCACTGGTTTTATCTGAAAAACATTAAATAATTGTAAACATCTTGGAGGATTCATCAGTTACTATGAGTGGAGAGTCAAATGTCAGACGTATCTGCCGAAACATCTCACTTTTGACTCAAAGTTTGTGTCCTGGCACTCAGATCTTTTGTCAGACCAGGCTCAGCTTATGGCTTGGGAAGAAGATGTGGCACTGGCCTATGGACCTGGGGAAGTCCATCATTCTGGGAAACATAGGTCCCTGTGTTTTACACAGCTTGACACTCACATGGGTAGGCTAATGTAGAGGTATCTAAGAATCTTGGGGGAGGGGTGTGGCCTCTAGTCATTGTCTCTCTGATATGAAGTTTGATGTCTTATTTATAAACTTAATGTTTACTATTAAAGTGGTATATCATGCATAACTTAAAGGACTTTATTTGGGGTCTTCTTTCTCAGTGAGATCTGAAAAACCCCTCACAAATGTTCCATTACTAAATTTGATATTATAGGTAGAGTGAATGATTTTCTTAGAGGGTTATATTTTGCATATTGACCAGAGATGGCTTAAGTATCAGAGCTGTACATACTCTGTGTCAGAGGCCTCTTCATGTGGACTCAAACCATATCTAGTAGAGAGGGATATGACATATATGCCATCTGGGTTAACAAAAGGGCTGCTTATGGTAACAAAGAGAGAGATTAAGAGAGTGTGGCTGGGAGCTTTGGGCTATATCCCCCGAGCCATTGCCATAGCATTGGTGACTCATATTCCTCACTTTCTTTCTTGCTGTCCCCAGATGAGAGGAGAGAGCATGGAGAGAGTGAATACAGAGTACTGTGGGGGGGATTCAGAGCTGCAGCTATTTGTGGAAGGAAAAAAAGAACCCTGAAAGTGTCAGGATACAGGTATTTTTCCAACCTCAGGAGAGTCTGCTCTGTAAATGGATGGAAATATCACAAGTGAATAGTGAACTGTGTGTAGTGTTGCTGTGGATATAGATTTTCTTATCTTAGGTAACATGCTGTTGGTGCTGCATTAGACTTGGGTTTTTGAAGAAGGGAAGAGGCAAGAGAAAATTAGAGATAGCTTTTTCTTCTAACCCAAGAAGGTAAATAAAGAGGTTCAAGCAAAATATGTTACCTGTACCTGATGCATCCAGCCACATTTATTTTTCCCCAAATCAGTCTCCTTAAAAGTGACATATTCACATTCCACTTCTTTGTCTAAAAGTAGAAATTCAGAATATAAGCATTGCTGGTAATAGGCCATTTTACATGCTACATCAGAGAATTTTCCATCTAGACAGAAAGCATCACTGCAAGCATTCTGGAAAACTTCTCAGTTACATACAACATTCTCAGATCTAGATTTAGAAGTTTCCTGATCAGATGTCTTCTAAACAAAGAAGGAAAATGGAGAGTAAGTGGCTACAGGAAATTATTTCATTTGATAAAAATCATCAAAGGAGCTCAGAGATTTGGCAGAGCTGTTCAATTTTGGGAGGTTTAGTGATTATCTAATAGATGAACTAAGTACATGTGTATGCCACTAGCAAAGTGGAAACACTAAAACAATTTAGAAAAGGGCCAAAATAATACTAATAGAAAAGCAAGATTAAGTTGAACTTTATTTTGTATATACTTATCACTTTTATTTTGACTTATACGTGGGTGCTTTCATAATCTTTTTGTTGCTTAAGTCTTTTAAAAATCTAATTGTAGTATATTCTGGATTGCAGGAATTAAGCTGCTATTAGGAATAAACACATATGTGAGCGTCCTGTTTCATGCATACAGTGTTACTAGAATTATGTCACCAACTTTTCTCCTTGTTTATTGATATTTAAGATGGATCCAAAACACTCACTGGCCAACAGGGGAGGCCAAATGAATAGTTTTAACAGTTATGCAGTTAAAATGAGGAAAAACATTCCAGTTACTGAATACCATCGAATGCTTAGCACAGGCAGCCCAGTCTAATGCTGTGTTCCAGCAAAGATACCATCACTCTAGTGACAGACAAGGAAATGGAATCCAGAGAAGAGGTCTTACTGAAAATTTTAGATATTCATGGTAGATATAAGCTAGTAGATAACAGGCTTCTATCTAGTGGTGAAGTAGTTAAGATTCTTACAAGTTAATAATGTGGGATAGTTCCTCAGAAGTGAAGCTGTTAAGGTAATGGAACCCAACAACCATTTATAAATTAGGTAACTTATGGCAAGGTGGTGGTGATGGTAGAGGTGTTTGGTGATGGTAGACACCCATTGCTGCCTCCTGACACTAATGTTCATGATTGGATGGGCTGTCCCTCCTTCAATGGAGCAGATTAGCACTGGATAATAACCTAAAGGAGGGAGAGGGATCTGACAACTTATGGAGGTGGAGACCAATAATTCTTCATTTTTGAAGAGTTTCCAAAGAGGAATGAATACGCCCTAAAAATGGACAACTCTTTCCAAAGGGCACAAACATTTCCACCCATTGGAAGGCTTTCAAAATGCCTGAGAAGATGCTTCCTGTATGGGTAGGTATTTCCCATTAAGTGAATTGCCATAGTACGTCCAAGGGTGGATACTCTTCATAAAGAATGAATCTGCAGGAATTGTATAAAATACACTTTCTTTTATGCACAGTTTATTTTAGTGAGGAAGGGAGTCAGGGTTGTAATCACAACAACAACAACACAACAAATCCCCTTGTCATTTAAAAAGGGGAATTAACTCCTGTCATTTATAAACAGGAATTAACTAGTAAGAGAAGTAATAGCATACATTACTGACAGAAAAGAAAAAAAAAAAAATCCAAGCTAAGAAAAGATTAAGAACCAGGCAGCTCCAGGAATCTTGGAAGGAGAAACTGATGAACAATCTTCTCAGGTTTTTGCCATTAAAATAAGTCAAGTTCATCTGTTCTCCAGCTACAATCCAGCTGTAGCTCCAGCTGAAGCTACTATCATTCAAGGCCTTCCATGTGTGATTGTCCCAGCTGGCAATAGGGGTACTGCTTGTCCAGGAAATGCCAGAGTGCTTTACTGAGAATTCTGGAGACATAACAGGAGGGGACTGACTCCTCAAAGGTAAAAGTAATGTGAGGTTGGTAATATGAGAGGTAATGCTCAAAGGGAAAAGAGACAGATATGTCCTGTAGTCCAGAACTATATAGTCCTTCTTCAAATCTTGTCGCCAATCTCCAGTCATGATGCTCTGCTCACTAATCTTCAGCGATCTTCTGCAGTGAGGAATTAACCCCATAGCAGTAGACTTCTGCTTGGTATCAGCATTTTGTTCAGAATCACCTCTAAACTAAGATGGTACGTTTTAATCCCCTGTTGACTCACACGGAGTCCTAACCATCAGGTGTTGTTGAACATGAGAGGACAGTGTCTGGAGTACCATCACTGAGTGAGGACCACCTGCTCAGGCAATTTTTTGGGCCTTCAAAGCCTGTGCAGGCCTGCCCTGTGTGTACTTGGACTGCTCAGCCTAATGCTGATGTAGAACAGGTAGCATTTAGTGCATGAACAGCTCAGATTATGCATTACCCCATAACCCAGGCCTGTGTTCAGTACACATCAGACCCTAGGAGGAAGTCAGGAACCATTTCCCAGGGGAAATAAGTACTTGTCAAGGGGGATATTGTTCCATTCTAAAATTCTAGAGGCCTATGCTGTGATTCTTAGAGCTTAATATAAATCCCATAAATAATTCCAATACACACAGATATTTTGAGCACCATAATATGTGCTGTATCAAAAAAAGTCTACACATTCAAGAGCAGGCAGTGTTTCCCCTGGTGTTGGAAATGCATAAGAGCAAACCCCCCAAATGTGATTTATATCGCCTCCAAAATTCTGAATAATATCAGTCTCTCTCTCTCTCTTTCTCTCTTTTTAAAGGGGTTGGAGGTAAAATTTGCGATGATTTGTCTTTTATTTTGTAGAAGTTCTCCTGAAGCTGATTGTGTTAGTTTTCTATTGCTGCTATAATATGTTACCAAAATTTAGTGGCCTAAAACAACACAAATATATTAGCTTAAGATTCTGTAGATCAGGAGTCCAACACAGGCCTCACTGGGCTAAAACCCAGGTGTTGGTAAGGACGTATTCTTTTCTGACGGCTCCTTGTCCTTCCTGGCTTCTGAAGGCTACCTTCATTCTGTGGCTCATGATCCCCTTTCTCCATATTCGAAACTGCCTAACATCACCTCCCTCTGACTTTTCTTCCATCATTACAGCTCTTTCGCTTTTTAACTCAGCCAGAAAAAGTTCTCCACTTTAAGGATTCTTGTGATTCTATTGAACCTGCTGGGATATCTCGCATAATCTCTCCATCTGAAGGTTTATATCCTCAATCACACCTGCAAAGACCCTCTTGCCATGTAAAATAACATATTTACAGGTTTTAGGGATTGGAGCATAGATATCTTTGGGGGAGGGGACATTATTCTGCCTACCATACCAATGAATCCTCATAGAGGAGTCTTGAAGAGATAACTTAATAGATCCAGATGCCAGATACCAGAAGCTGCCTGGTTCCTGTTTATCCTGAAAGTGATTGTGCAGTCATTCCTTCAGTTTTATGAATCACCATCCACCATCCAAAACATTCCATTTTTTCTCCTTAAATTAATCAGACTTAGTTTTATTTGCCTACGTAAAAAATTTATATCATAAGTTGGGAAGCGATACTGAGTATGAAGAAAAAGATGGCAGCTCTCCATAAGGACATATTTGCCAAGTGCATAATGCAGACCAGAGCAGAGGAGGGGCTGTGATTCAACGTGGATGCGCGGCATATAATAAATGGAGGGCGACTGATTTAAGCATGGATAGGAGTTAATGCCCTTTCACTTAGTGGGCTGGGGTGGGGGGAGGGACAATAATCAGAAACTGAAACAAAGCAGCGGTACAACATGTTCAATTTGGTCCATTGGGGAACTGATAGCCAAGGGATGTTTCCCAGAAGAGTGAATCTTCATGTAAAGATGGAAGTTATAGATTTGTTTGATGCAAAATAAGGTTGTTCCACAAATGGAAAGCCAAGAAGGCAGGGCAAGACCTCCAGGAGAATAAAAGCTAATGGAAAACAAATAAGAGGCACATTTCAGACACATACTTAGGCTTGGCAACATTCTGGGCTGGGAATACAGTGGGAAAGGTTTGCGCAGTGGCAGCAGGTAGACTGTCTGATTATTCCACACATATGCATAAACACAGAGGTGCTGATACAGTCTCCTAAACATATGACTTCGCATTTCAACTGAAAATTTAGATATTGTTTTAAAATATGCTGGTATCTTGGATGAGGCTTCTTATTCTATTGACCTTATTATTTTCTCTTGTGTCCCAGAAAAGGGTTGGGTAGGTGGCTCGCAAATAACTGATTTAATAGGAATAAACTAAAGATAAATGAGGGAAGTTAGAGAACAGAGGCTTTTTGAAGACCTCACATGCCCTAGCACATGAGTTGGTGCTTTTTATCAAAGCAGTTAATGAGAATGATAGCCATAAGGACTTGGTTTATTTTAGCGGCATGTTTTACTACATATACATATAATTTTAGGTGGCAGAGCAATTCATTCTGTATTCATTGAAATGATTTGCTATAGGTATTCTTTTTTCTAAGCTGGTGATTCCACCTTATTTTGCTTGCCAGTCTCTCCTGGCTCTGATATTAACTCTCTGCTCGACCTGGAGTAGATCCTTTTACTTTTTTAGATTTTGTTTTTTACATCCGTAAACATAAAAAGCTATTAGATGGACTCCGTGGGTCACTGAATAAATATTTATCAAGCATCATGGCTAGGATGCAAAGATAAAAATGCATCCTCAAAAAAAAAAAAGAATAAAATTTTAAAAAACCCCACATCTTCATCCTCATGATCCAGATAAATAGGAATTTAATTTTTAAAAGTGTGATTAGTTTCTGCATACAAGCATTTAAAAGGAACTAAGAGGTATCAGGGGTGCAGAGCTGAGGAACAGGAAGGGCAGGGAAAGAGAGGCATCCTTGAAGGTCTTCATTATGTGTGTTATCTGAGTTCAACAGTTCAGGAGGGAGTTGGGAAAAATTGGCCTCATGTTGGAAAGTCTGGAGGTCACTGCAGGCATGACATCTAGGAAGAGTAAATGCACCTGTCAGTTGCAGTGTAATGGTGAGATACTGGTGTTGCTACTGGATGAGATTTTGAAAACTAGCCTAGAAAAGCTATTCAGCTAACCATCCCTCCTCTTCAAAAACATCCAGTGCAAGCATCCTCTAGTTCTAACCTCTAGATGCCTACAGAGCCCACAGATTTATAAACGGATATGTCCATGCCCTCACCTCCTTCTGGTCTTGTTCAAAGGTTGACATTTTATGGAAGCCTCCATCACTTATTCACTTAATTGTTTATTCAACTTAAAATTAAAACTTCCAGGGCAACTGGGTGGCTCAGTCAGTTAAGTGTCCAACTTCAGCTCAGGTAATGATATCACGGTTCATGGATTCGAGCCCTGAGTGAGGCTCTGCACTGATGGTGTGGAGCCTGATTGGGATTCTCTCTCTTTCCCTCACTCTCCACCCCTCCCCCACTAAATAAATAAATAAATAAATAAACTTAACAAAATCAAAATTGCTATTCTGCCCTCCTGAATTCATCAATCTCTTATCCTGTTCTTTTCCTTTTTACAAAGGACTTACCATATTCTAAAAATGATGTATAGTTTACTTCTTGATCATGTTAACTGTTTATTATTTCTCATGCTAGAATGAAAAACTCCATGGAGACAGGGATTTCTTTTCTTCCCCTTCTCCTTCATCTCCTTCTCCTTCTCTTTCTCGTTCTCATTCTTCTTGTTCTTGTCCTTGTCGTTGTTCTTGTTCTTGTTCTTGTTCTTCTTCGTCTTCTTCTTCTTCTCTTGTGATCTGCTGTAAGCAGTACTTGGCACATAGCAGGTGCTCAGTAAAAATTTATTGAATGAACAAACCATGGAGGAGTTTAAATTTTAAAGGCCATGCAGTATTTAAAAAATGGATGCATGAGAATATGAGGCAGAGTCATGGATATAGGTGAGCACACATCAAATTTGAGGCTATGATTGACCAGGATAGTGGAAGAGAGCAGTGGGAGATTGAAAGGCAAGCTAAGTACTATGTTTGCCTGACTGAGAAAGCTGTACTGCACTGAAATCCATGTTGTGATAACTAAGGACACTAAATAAAGATTTAAAGTCAGGCTTTTGGTAAGAAATTGCAGAACTATGTGCTTAATATGAACTCTCAAATAGCAGTGCTAAGGTAAGTGACTTCCAGAATGCTGAATATGCAATGTTAGGTCAAAAAGAAAGAGATGTAAACAAGAAGGTGAAAATGTAACCCGAATGATGCTACCAAACCAAAATAGAGTGTTTAGGAAAGAAGAAATGGATATATAGACATATAATATCATTTTAGAGAAAAATTAAAGTAAAACAAGAGCTCAAAAGAGAAAAACCATCCCTGCAACATTGAAATAAGAAAAAAAAAAAAGAAAAGGTTTTAAGGCATGCAGGCTTTGATGGACAGTGTAGCAGGAAATGAGAAATCCAGCGAAAAGGTTGGAAGATGTCTGACATTAGCAGTACCACAAAACCTACAAGGCAAATTTGATTAAAAATATTTTGAAGGCCATTTTTGCTCTGTTTTGTCCATTTTTTTCCCCACTATACTCACTGGAAAAATAATGTCACTTTTCTTGTTCTCTGTGTTCTTGGAATTATAAAGCCCTGGGGTGACGAAGCTCATTTCACCCTCTCTTATTTGTACAGTACAATGCAAATGAAACCTTAACAATAAGCACAGAAGATCCTCTCACTAATTATAGATATGACATCGGCTAGAAAGAAATGGAATGATGATCTAGTAGTTTGGTTATTAACCTGGATTTATAAATGGGTCAATGACCTCCCAAAATTTAATGGAAACTTTTGTGAATACATGTGTACAGCTTTCTGAAGAATGGGCCCACACTTTTCATCAGTTTTAAAAGAATCTTTGATACATAAGCTATTCATGATTACTAGTTACATGTGTATTACTAGTACATGGTTAGTCACCTCTACTTGGGACCGAGGGTCTTCCCCAGATGCAGGACTTTCAGTTAGAAATCTAGGAATCATTCCAGGTAACTGGAACAGGTTGGTCCCCTTAATGACTATTGTAATCCTTTTGTATATATGGAAGCATACCCAGAAATGTGGCACCAACTTCCAGATTCCATATTTGCTGGAAAAGCTGAGGCCTCCAGGTTCCTGCCTTTTCCATATGAATAGGCAGTCCCCAGTTCCCAATCTTTGCTTTCTATAGTAATGTCACCTCTTCCTCTAAATTGTTGAATAAGAAACAGTTAACACAGGCAAAAATATACGTTCTACATTTACGTATGTATGTAATTTCTCTCTACAAGAACATATATTTTCTGTGTAAATATAAAACTATAAGTATTTAGAAGGAATCTGGTATAAATGATTAGACGTAAAGGAATAGAATTTGAAAATAAAGCTTTAGCAAGGCTCTATCCTGTTTATTTTTCAAATTCGGGCTCCTAAATACTGGATCACTACAAGGTTAATTACAGATGAACTCAGAAAAATGTCCCCTCTACTTTGCTATTAAAAGAGAATTAAATGCCTACCTTGACTGGATTTTATTGCAGGAACTAATTTTCAACTATAATGTGAGTTTTTGAGTAAGTTTGAGCACTGTGTAATTTATTGCTGCTGATGGACTCGTCTACAAAGGCATCCTCTAAATCATATTTAATGGGATATAGTCTACGTTTTTCAACATGTGTTTTTTTTTCTTTTATTCATAGAGAGGCTGTATCATGATAAATATTATCTTAGAGTAGTAGTTTGGTTGTTAGGCTGACATGCATGTGACAGTACTGAGGTTTCAATTATCCACTTGCATCAATCAATCTTTTAGTTTTCAACACTGTTGCCTGCAGTAATGTCACAGCTTTTCTGTCAGACAGAAGAACTTTGCGGGAAATGTTATTCATTACAGCTGCAAATCTGTCACCATGCCTGGCATGGCTTGTTAATGACAACATTTATTTCAAAGGGCCATGTTTCGCTTTGTTGCAGGAGAGTTGACTTTGTGATCGTAAAGTATAATGAAATGCCAAAAAGATGAAGTGAACAAAGTTTTCCAAAAATATACTAAAGTGATCCAAATCTGGTTTTAAAAAAGAGAATACATTTGCATTCATATTTTTATGCCCTTCCTTGTATTTGCAAATACGCACCACTGAAAACCGTAGGGCTGCCTGGGTGGCTGCAGAAAGATCCAAAGACTGTTCTCCTGCGTTCAGAAAAGATTGCAGGTGGATGCAAGTTAAGTGGCCAGGCTTGGCTGAGACATAGAAAATGTTTAGTAATATTGCATTTCTTCTGAAAAACTTTCATGAAAGTTGCACAAGAACAAATAGCAGTGCAGAATGATTCATGAAAACTAATTCTTACTAATTTAAATGTAGTAGTTTTAAAAAAATATCTGATAAAAAAGGTTATGGATGAGCTGGGTGAGTGATAGAGACAATGGAGGGATATCACTCAATTTAAACAGAAAAAGTAATTTCTGGTGTTCTTAATGGCTAGACCGATGTAGAAGTTGCCTTGAAGTAAAAATAGCACTGCTAGTCATAAAACTTCTGTAGGTCAAGTATATTTAAAAAGAAAAAAACGAAAGCCATACTTCTTAGCATCTCCTTCCATCCAGAGATGGGAGGTGGAGACTATTTCTGCACTTCTAGAACCTGAGCTGGTTTTGTCCCTTGTCTGGACTAACAGGATGGGAGAAGCAAAGCTGAATTGGTTTCAGGTGTGGGCCTCAGGAGGCTTTTCATATTTCCTCTTCCTCCCTTGGACGCCAGCCCCAAACCCCGGGGCTGACCTGCTGGGGACACCATGTGGATCCGAGATGAGCGGTCGTGCCAGGTGAAAGATCTTAGATTAGCCAGCCCCCATTCCTCCTGGAAGCTGACCTTACTGCCGTGAGTGAGCCCAGCCTACATCAGCCATCAGAGCGGAAGAGCTGCTCACCCACAGGTGTATGGATTCAGTCAATGGTGCTTGTTGTAAGCCACCAAGTTTGAGGTGGTTTATCGTTCAGTTTCTTTATCTGGAAGGTGAGAGAGAGTGTTGAACTAAATGATCCTTCAGTTTGTTTCAAGACCTATCATTTGTGGAACATGTGAACCAAGGCAAAAAGACTGTACAGGGAGATCAAGACTGTAGGTATGATACAAAAATGTTGTAATATTTTTGTAAGAAATATCTACATGCATATACATGCTATTATCTATTCCAACTACTTTTGATCTTATTTGTGTCCCTGTATACACCTCTCCAGGTCACTTATTTTCTAAAATTCTTTATTGTTTTCCCTCTACTTATAGCATAAATTCTAAATAATTTAGCAGGTGAATTTTGGTTTCTTCTAGTTTTATTGAAATATGATTGACCTATAACATTGTATAAGTTTAAGATATACAGCGTAATGATTTGGTATAAGTATATATCTCTGTCTCTGTCTCTGTCTTTCTATCTCTATCTTTATATAGCAACACAGATGAATATTTGTGAACCTACAAAATTCAAAATCATATGTTGAAACCTTATTCTCCAATGTGATAGTATCAAGAGGTGGGGCCTTTGGGAGGTAATTTAGATCACATGAGGTCATGAGAGTGGAGCTCTTGTGAGTGGGATTAGGGCTCATATAAGAGACAGAGAGTTTGCTTTCCTCTTCTGCTCTCCAATGTGAAGACACAGTGAGAAAACAGCCATTTGCAATTTGGAAGATGTAACAACCAGAACATGACATGCGGGCATTCTGATCTTGGACTTTCAGCCTCTATGAAAAAAAAATTTTCTTAAGCCACCCAGTCTATGGTATTTTGTTACAGTACCCCAGACTAAGACACCAGGACATACATACCACCAGGGTACTTGTTCCTTTCTGAATATGCCAAGTTGTCATTCCCTATGTGTATATGCTTTCACATCTTCAGCTCTACCCTTCTCCCCTTCCTCATCCGGTAAACAATACTCCTTCTTCAAAGATCACTTGAAATGTCATCTCCTCTATGAAATCTCTCTTAAGTCTCCAAGTTGAACTTATTAGTTACATTGACACTTTTTTCTTAGAAAACTTTTTTCAATGTTTATTTTTGAGAGAGACAGATAGACAGAGCATGAGTGGGGGGATAGGCAGAGAGAGAGGGAGACACAGAATCTGAGGCAGGCTCCAGGCTCTGAGATGTCAGCACAGAGCCTGACGTGGGGCTTGAATTCACAAACCGCTAGATTATGACCTGAGTGGAAGTCAGCCGCTTAACTGACTGAGCCACCCGGGCGCCGCACCATTGACACTTTTGTTATGGCTTCTACTACATTGGATTGTGATTTTTTCTTTTCTTTTCTTTTCTTTTTTTTGCATGTATGATTGTTTCTATTCTTAGATTATGCAATTGTGGAGAACTTCAGATATTAGGGAGAACGAATAATTACCACCTACTGTTTAGCATAAAGACATGCATCTTAATAATCAAATGAAAGAAAAAAGAAGGAATAACTGATTTGCCTTTTAGAGACCATCCAATTTTGTTAGTATAGATAAAATTCATTTACCTTATTTTTCAATGATCTCATTGTTTTGCCTTGAAATAAATTACTAAAGGCAAGTGCTAGGAACAAAACAGCAGTGTATTAAAGGAGCATTTCATTCGGCATAAATAAGTTATTCTCCAGGTCCTCAAATACCAAATATTCTTCCTATCAGTAGAAAAATATTGAAGACTGAAGAGAATCTAAGGTAGCAGCATCGTTGGTAGTAGTAACTGTGTACATGCAGAGGATACCGGAAGCCATTTAAAGCCAGAAGATTATTATCGATTGATTTGTCATCTTCCAAGAGCTTGAGTTACTGACGCTCTTGAAGCTTCCCTTGAAAAAAAAAAGTGGACAAGTCGCATAATTGTTGCTTGTTAATTTTCTTGGGAGAAAAACATGAACTCACTTTGTCTAGACATGCTGATTGTAATCCATCAAGCAATGATTAAAGAGTAATACTATTGTTCATTATACAGAATGTTAAAGAGACCCTTGAATAACAATTACTATTCTTGAAACACAGAACGTAAAGGGTCCCAGCCTGTAATATATTTTCTGTGCATCAAAGGATTTATAGAAACCCATATCCAAAAGAAAAGTGAGGTTAAATTCTTCATTCTTAAGAAAAAGATAACGAAGCAGCATTCATGTTACAAGAACCTGATTTCAAGGAATTTAGAATTAGATATCCTGTAATCCAATATTGGGAGTAACTTAAATGTGAATATATATATATATATATATGTAAAATAGAACTCATATATACATATACATATATATATATGTAAAATAGAACTCAACCCCAAATGGATTGACCATGACATTTACTCCACCACTGATCTTACAAGTTGCATACAAATGCACAGATTTTTGTGTAAATATTATCTCACCTTTAACTCCATTTATATATCTTTTCCATATATATATATATATATGTATATATATATATATAATGTATTGGTTTCTTCTGTTGAGTTTTCATCTGATTAGAGGGCAGAGTGCTTCTATTTCTAGGCCTTAGTTATCACTGTAGCTGAGTGAACGTTCAATTTTAATCAATATTTTATTGATTGAAAAAGGTATGTTAGAGAATATATATTATTAGTTTCTATTTTTCCTCATTTACATGTTTTACCATTTTATGAAGTTAAGTTATTCCCTCCAAATCTTTCTCAAATAGTTCCTCCCTCATAGAAATGTTATCATCTGCATCTTGTCAATATTAATGTCAAGCCCCTCAATTCATAACATTAACCCCCTACTAATCTCCTGTATTAAGTTTGTGCCAAATATCATGTATTATTATATTGTTTGTGTTTTCCTTTATTTTTCATTAACATAATAAATATATATCTCTTTTTTCTTTCAATAGATTGGACACTCCTTGAGAGCAGGTTGTAAGTCTTACTGATTTATGTATTCTCCTCAGTGCCCTCTTGAAATTCTCTTCTATGCCATAAATGATGCTTGAAAACATCTGTTGATTCTAAAAACAAATAGCAATAGCTGATCTATTGATTTTTTACTAACATCTCTATAAATCTGGACCCTGTTTAGCTTTGCCAACCCCTTTCTAATTGTCCCTTTTCCTCTACTACCTTTGTGGGAGTAGGCTTAATATTATCTATGCAGAATGAAAAATACTTCTATGTCCTCCAAATGAGAGGAGATGTTTGGGGGGAGCAAAAAATCATAACAACAAATATAAAGATTAGATTAACAAAAAGTTGAAATTTAAAACTATCTAACATATTTAAGTGAATGATACATCAGATTAGTATGTGCTCAGTGATATCAAGAGTAGCAAACAGAATAAATAATTTGGTAAGGTATTCTCTGGATATATCAAAGAGTCTGTTTGCTGATTCCATTGCCTCGTGTTTGAAACTGCCTCACTTTAAGACAGGAGGTGCACTCAGGATCTGACTGAATGACAGTTATCAACTGTCACCAGACCATTTAAAAGTGAAGTACACTTGCTGCCAACTGTCAGTGCCAGATGCAACAGCAAATCACATTACAGATTGCTGACAAATTGCATTGATATAATTTCTGAAGAGTCTCAATAATTTACACTAATTAGGAGTGGGCCAGTCTGAAGAGTGAGACGTCTAAGTCACTCTAGGAATCTTTATAAAAAATGCTATCTCTTTAGTTTTAGGCTCATATTGTTGCACAAGCTTGGTTAGAGAAGTTATCCAAGGTCATCTGCATTGATGAACAGTTGAATGATTTATTAGTATATTCACTGCATGCTTATAAACAAATGGAGAAGTGAAGATGGAGGAATGACCAATATAACAGAGCCAGAAATTTAAGTGATTGTCGATAAGTTGAAATATTGGGCTAGTTCAGTAAAATGGAATACTTTAGGCATATATCTATAGCTTTTTATATATGCTCTTTGAAAAAGATCCCACACTATTGGGCATTTAGAGATTGGATAAGCCACAGTTAGACATAGTGCTACTAATTAAAAAAAGCAGACAAAAAGACAAACAAAACGAAACAAACCTCAGTTTTTTTATTAACCAGAAGCTTAATCTGAAGTAACAGTATCATATGGCCATCTCCTGACAAATCAGATGGTGAGTTACGGTAACAGAAGACTACTACTTTCTTCAGGGCAGAAGTAATAGTTTTAGTCTGAACACTGGTGAGACCTTGAAACTATAATATTGTGTCTGGTTTGGGATAACAGAGAGTAGAAGAGACACCAACAGATGACCTCAGATCCAGAGGAAAATGACTCGACAGTGAGAGGCAGGAACCTATGGTCTCCAATGCAGAAACCAGAGACACTTATTATAGACCAGAACGAATTGAGAATTGACTACAATATCTCTTTCATGTGGGAGAGTTAATCAGAGGTATTATCTTTGTATCCATAGAACAGAACCAAGGCAAATGAGTAAAAGTAACTGTGGGACAGATACCATCAATAAATATATAAAGAACTGTCTAATAATTTGAGCCATTTGAAATTGCAATAAAATGCCTTGGGGAATAGTGAATTGCCAGTGATTGGAGTGATTCAACAGGAATGCTGGGAATGTTATAGAGGACTTTCAACCATGAACTTACACCCTGTCCAATTATGAGATAAGATTATTGGAATATTCTCAACATTTATTAGTCAGACCGTTATTTATCAGGTCCCTCTTCTTCATTTTATGTTTATCTTGGCCATAAAACAGCAACTTCCAGCTTCACATTCTCTTCAGTTTCTCCTAATTTGCCTGCACTATTTACTCCTCTCTTGCTTAAAGGTGAGCCTGGTAAACCTATCAGATTGGATCTTACTGCAAGCACCTCTGTCTGTGTCTGGTGCAGGTGAATACAGGAGAGTAGAAATCCCATTTCAGAATCCAGTACCAACATGTTTTTCAATTCAGCATTACTTATAATGTCCTTGTTATTGTATTTTTAATCTACTACTGAGTGAGAGAATAGCATAATGATTGAGTTTCAGCTTCGGAGTCGGAATGGCTGGTTTAAACTCCTGTGACATTGGGCAAGTTCCTTAACATCTATATACTTGTTTTTTATTTTTATTTTTGTTTCTTTCACCTGTAAATAGGGCATAATAGAAGTATTTATCTCATGGATTGTTGTGATTATAAACTCACTTAATTTATGTAAATCACACTGAATCAACCTGTCACTTGCTAAGTGTTAGCTATTATTAGTATTATTTTGGACTCAAAAATTCAAATTTAAGAAGGAGAAACAGAGGTAGAAATAAAAGAGCCTCTGTTTTGGGTGTGGTGTGGGAAGCCAGAGTTAGTACATAGAGAAAGTGATACATAATCTTGAGTTGTGAATAACAGTTTTACGGACAGACAAAATGGGGTTGGGGAATGTGAATTCCATACAGAAAGGGTGGAAAATATTTCAAAAGACATGGGATGCATATTCAAAATGAGAGCACAGGGCAAGGGGTTAATAAGAGCATGAGATGAGGCTGAAGAAGCCCAGTGGTGTCTGTCCCTGGAGGGCTTGCTGCACTGTCTTTGGGAGGTTGGTTGTTAACTGTCCCAGTAACATGAAAAGTAGGTGTGTAGAAAAGAGCTTGGCAAACTTCTTTGTAAAAACTCAGACATTAATTGCTTTAGGCTTTGCAGTCTCTGTTGCATATACTCTTTCCCCCAACAATTAAGATTCTAAAAATCATTCTTAGTTCCAGGGCTAGACATAAGTAATCACTGTGCTAGATTTGCTGAACCTTAGAGCCAGACTTTTGAGTCAGCACAATGTATCTACCCTTGGAAAATGTGGCTAGAGCAGAATGTGCATGCCACAGAAGGCCTTGAGCCGGACCATGTGTCAGGTAACACTGATGCTGCAATTGACAGCCATTGAAGGATTTTATGCAGGGACATAGCAATGCTATAGTTCTCTGTAAGAAAGGACACTCTGATTGCAGCTTCAATGATGGGCTTGATGATGAAGGACCCTGTGGGAAAATGGGAGAGTTTGGAGGATGTCACCAGCCAGTTCTAGAAAGTCGATACCCGTGGGACTCCAGCCGAGAGGAAACAGAAGGTGTGAGGAGCTAAGCAGATAAATCCTCTTCCTTCTTCTCTCTTGTCTACTGCTCTGAGGGCAATTTCTTGTACTAGCCTTCCTGAAGAGTCCAGCTTGCTGAGTCAATGCATTTATGGAGCAAACTGCTCTTTATCTTCATTGCTCATGAGGCTTTCCTTTTCTAATCTCTCTCCCTGACTGGGCTTGCATTACCTAACTAAAGAAATCACACTTTAAATCTTGCCTTAGCTCCCTTTTCTAGAGAACCCAGGTGAAGGGACAAGTGGATGAAAAGAGAAAAGCCTGAAAAGAAACCTGGAAAAAAGGTCAGGAAGAAGGGAGGAGAAATAGAAGAGCAGTTGTGGCAGTTGTTAAGAGAATTTCAGTGAGGAAGGGATGGCCAGTGACAAATGACCCAGAGATGTTAAGGGAAGTTCAGGCAGTTGGACAATTGGGAAGTCACTGATGATCTTGGTGGAGCAGCCTCCCTTTGAGGTGGGGATAGTCACACTGCAGAGGTTTTGAGGCTGAATGGAAAGAGAAAATGGACACAAATTGTATGTGGGCTTGTCTTTATAAAACCTATCTATGAAGGAAAAGAGAGACAGAGACAATAGGCAGTAATTTTGAGGAAATGGGGTTTAGAGATATATTTTTGTTTAGAGTTTTTAATGGTGAAGAGTAAAAGTGTTTACACTTAAGGAGCAGCACAGCTTGAAAAATCATCCAGTCACTTTTAAACCCATCAGTGGGCATCCAAAAGAGTGACATCCATACTCACTTCACCCTGAACTTTGGCATTTCTTGTTGCCTTTACCCTGCTTTGTTTTTGCCACGTTACTTCTCTAGATATAAGCTATATATTTACAAGAATATATTTTTATTCTATGCCTGTCCCCTTTCAAATGTAAGCTCTCTTGGGGAGGGACTTGTTGCTTATTTGTTTATCCTCAGGACCTAGAAAAGTATCTGACCTACAAGAGGTACACAATGTTATTGTGGAATGAATGAATCTGACACATGTAAGATGTACTATTCTAAAAAACATGAAACATGTTAAAATGTATAAGTTAGTTAATTTGGTGCATGGACTTGTGCATTTTAAGAAGTTTATAGAGACACTGGAGTGGCAAACACACTTGGGCAACAAAACCACCCAAGTTATACAGACTTATAAAAAGGTGGCAATTACTGTCTCAGACATGTAAGAATCTTCTCAGCAAACTGGCCTTCATTTTCAATAACCCTGAAGATCAAGCTTAGATCAATAAATCTCATACCCATATAATATTTTAACATTTTGCTCTAGTTCTTTCTACTTAAAAAATAGAATTGATTCACCTTCCTTTTTTTTTTTAACATGTTTGATTTTTGACTCAGTTGGTTAAGTATTTGATTCTTGGCTTCGACTCAAGTCATGATCTCATGGTTCATGGGTTTGAGCATCATGTCCGGCTCTGTCCTGACAGTGCAGATTCTGGGATTCTCTTTCTCATCTCTCTCTCCCCCTAGCCCATGCTCTTTCTCTCTCTCTTTCACAAAATAAATACATAAACTTAAAAAAGTAATTTATTAACATGTTTCTTTTTTTTTTTTTTTTCAAAAAGGGAGAAGGCAGATCAAGAAGCGCATGCACCCGTACGTTCTGTTTTCAGAATTATTTTCCAGGCTCTGTAGTAGAAGCCCTGTTAAGCAATGGTGGACCCCATCTCAGCTTTGGGTGTTAGGTGGCAGTTATGGTTATTGTAAAATAAAGGGTTAAGGAACTGAGCGGGGGAAACGAGTATGGAACATAAATAAAAAACAGATGTACATTCCCTGGCTCTACAACTTTAAATTAAATGAGCTGGCAAACATTACTCAATGAAGAGAGAAAAATCAATGAGGTACAAACAGTCTTCCTCAGAAAGTGAATGAGACAAAAATGGACTCTTCCCTTTATTGAGTTTTGGTGCTGCTAGAATCTTGTTGATCTGTTGATGGTAAATCTATTAGCTTTCAACATCAGTTTCTTATTTATTTAACCAGGGTCAGTGTTTCTCACATATCTGAGGACAGAGTCTGGTGGGGCCTATGACCCAAGGATAGCAAAGTATGGGTCCATTAGTGCCATGAAATATGAGTCTCACACAGAACATAGGGTAGAGTACCCAGTATCTCTACTCTTCTTAAAATACAGATTTATCTATAAATGGAAATCACTTTTTCTCTTTTATAGACATTTATTTTGAAAAGTAGGAAATTAATAAAAACTTCATTCTCATTTATATTCCCCACCTGGAGGTAACTATTGATCATGACGTGGTGTGTGTCTTACTGGACTCAACACATTCAGACTAATGTGCACATGTGCACTTCTACACACACACCCAAGCACACTTACCTAGTGGAGTCATGCTAAAAATGCAATGATGTGAATTAACTCTGTTTTCACTTTGTTGTTGGTCAGGAACAAAGAATGTGGGGAAATACAGCTTTCTACTGGGAGCCAAAACTTAGGAACATAGGCAACAGGTGAGAAGTATAGATAATTTTTTTTAATGTTCATTTTTTTAATTTTTGAGAGAGAGAGAGAGAAAGAGAGAAGGAAGAGGGGTAGAGAGAGAGGGAGAGAGAGAGAGAGAGAATCCTAAGCATACTCTGAACTGACAGCCCACAGCCTGATATGGGACTTGATCTCATGAACCGTGAGATCACAACCTGAGCCAAAATCAAGAGTCAAACGCTTAACCAACTGAGCCACCCGGGCACCTTATGAAACCTCAATATAACCTCAATCAGAGGGAAAAATATTATAATAGAGAGTTGTTGGTAGATTGATTAACGTTTTGTCAACTGTACTTTCTAGGTGGTTCTGTAGGTGGTATATGTGTTAGGGAATATATTATTTTAACTTTTTTTATGTGCTGGTGTACAAAATAGAAAGGGTTAAATCAGTAGAATTAAAAAAACATAAGTTTGATCATTAAGAAAACAGTCGTCATTAAAAGAAATGTATTTTGGTCAACAAGCTTTTTGGGAACAGATATGGTAGAGGAGGAAAGAATGAACAAACTTGAAATTCTTGAGACTATCAGAGAGAGGTGAATTAGAATTATGTGGGATGATTCATGCAGGGGAGGAAGACTGAGGTCCTCTGGGCAAGGATTTAGGTCAAGGGTACCAGGCTGGTGATATTCTCAGCACTGACTTTCCTGCTGTTGCCATCTGGTACTTTTCACAATTGGTGTCGATAACACAAGCATTTACTTACCTGTCCTTCTTACTGACTTAACTATCTGGAAGGAATCCAGGAGTTGGAGATGATGGAATTCTACATATACACAGCACTTTATCACAGAAATCTTTCCATGCCATAAACTTCTTTTTTGTTTTTATTGGTTGCCAAGAGATTCATTAAAAGATTATACCATAGTTTATTAAGTCAAGCCATTGATTGTCATTAAAGAGTGTGGTAGGCACAATAATGGCCCTCCAAAGATGTCTACATCCTAATCCTGGGAACCTGTCAATGTGTGAGCTTCCAAGGCAAAGGGAACTCAAGATTGCAGATGAAACTAAGGTTTATCAGCTGACATTAAAAGAGAGAGATTGCCTTGGATTATCAGGAGGGACCCGATATCACCATCAGGGTCATTAAAAGTAGAAGGGGAAGTCTAAAGAAGGAGTCAGAGTCAGTGGCAGAATAAGATGTACTTGGCCAGATGGTCTGAAGTCGCTGATTTTGAAGATGAAGGAAGGGGTGCATGAGCCAAAGAAATCAGGCAGCCTCCAGAAAATGGGAAAGGCAAAGACACTGATTTTCCCTTCGAGCCTTCAGAAAGGACCCCACAACTTGACCTTGGCCCAATGAAATCTGTGTGTGATGCTGACCTATAGAACTACAAAATTATAAATGTGTGTTTATAGCATACAAAGGTTTTGCTAATTTGTCAGAGCAGCAACAGAAAACAAATACAAGGTCTAATTTCAGGTATCCAGAACCTTGCTAGATTTTAATCTAGATCCAATCCAATGCTCAGTTGTCTTTTAAAATGTAAATCATTTCACTTTATAGCTCTTCTTAAAACTCTAAGTGGCTTCAAATTGCCCTTAAAGGTTAAAATTTAAGCTTTGGCAAAGGACTTATAAAGCCTCACATGATCTATTCCCTGGTTACATACTCTGTAATACCCCTCCAGCCATTCTTTGATTCACTCTCTTGGCCCATCGCATCCTTCACTGAGTTCCCTAAATAAGCCAACCTCTTCACCATAGGCAATGGGCATAGAACTGAACACACAGGCTCTGGAACTGAAGTGCCTGAGTTTGAATCTTTGCTCCCCTGCTGACTAGCTCTGTGACCTTCGGCAATCACTTTGCCTCTCTGTCTCTTTTTTTCATCTGCAAAAATGGGGTTAAATACAGTTGTACATTTAGAGCACATAGAGCAAACAGCTCTTGGTGTACAGTAACCACCACAATATGTGAGAAGGCCTGTTCTTGGTACACTCTTCTACCCCCTGTTTGCGTACATGGGTCTTTTTCATCTATCAAGCCTCACCTTGAATAGTGTCTTAGAGAGCCTCCCCAGATAATCCTATATAGTCTGCCCCTCCTTTTTTATTCATTATCAAGGACCCAGTTCATTTCCTTCAAGGCATTTACCACCATTTGAATTCTTTCTGTATTTGTTTTTTATGTATCCATTGTGATTCCTTCACGTTGAATTCCTGGAAGTGTGACAGCCACGTCTATTGTTTTAAACTTTTGTGTGCCTAGTACTGAGCATGCCATTGGTCTGGGGGTGTTATTGGTTTTCCTGTTCTTCTTGGAACCAGGATGCTTATCCTTACCAGCCCCTTTAACAGTAGGAAAGGGCCACATCCTAGGTGATGATAGGAATGGCGGAATGGCATTTACTTGCCAGTGTGAGGCCCTCCAGGGCTCTCTCGTGTTGAGAAAAATCTTCACGTAGCATGTGGGGCTGAGGGCGCCACAAGGTGGAAGCAGCCTGAAATGCTAAACCCCGGCATAGAGGACAGCTGCTGTGGAGAGTGACAGAGACTTTGTGTGAGAGAAAAATAAACTTTTGTTAGAATAAGACCCTGTGACAAGGGTGTCATTTGTTATTGTAGCATAACCTAGACCATGTACCCGGTACAGTTGGCAATTGTGTTAGTTCTCCAAAGCTGTCATAACAAGGTGCCACCAACTGGGTCATTTAACAACAGGCATTACCGTCTCACAGGTTCTGAGGCTAAAATTATGCAACCGAGGTGTCATCAGGGCTGTTTCCTTCTGAGGGGTGTGAGGGAAGGGTCAGTTGCACACTCTCTGTTTGGCTAGTGTTGGGTTTTCTTTCAATGGCTGTGCCTCTGCACATCAGCGTCCCTCTATGCTTGTCTCTGTCCAGATTTTCCCATTTTATAAGGACACCAGGCAGATTGAATTAGGGCCCACACCTGTGCCAGTATGATCTCATCTTAACTTAACTAATCATATCTGCAACAATCCTATTTCCAAAGGAGGTCACATTCTGAGGTGCTGGTGGTTAGGACTTTAACATTTGAATTCAAAACTCTTCACCCCATAATGATTATTACACATACTGATGATTACACACACTGAACAGACGACTAGATGAAGTGTTTAAAGGGTCCTTGTAACTCTCTGCCTAGCATCCTTTACTTCATATTCTCCCTTATAACTGAAATTTCTAAAGAACAGAAGCATACCCCTTCAGGTGGCACAGAACTTAGAAAAAAATAGACCATTTATAGAAAAAAAATGAACTGTTTATGAAAGAAACCTGTCAAAATGACACCACACACCCAGAGTTGCTGGTCTCTGAAGTCTTTGTTCTTAAATGGTTAATGCTCTGCTCATCCTGTGTCAATGTCTAATTGCCACCTCTTTCTCTTTTCTTAATTCTCTTTTAAATGTTTATTTATTGGGGTGCCTGGGTGGCTCAGTCGGTTAAGCGTCCGACTTCGGCTCAGGTTATGATCTCACAGTTTGTGGGTTCGAGCCCCGCGTTGGGCTCTGTGCTGACAGCCAGCTCAGAGCCTGGAGCCTGTTTTGGATTCTGTATCTCCCTCTCTCTCTGACCCTCCCCTGCTCATGCTGTCTCTCTCTATCTCTCAGAAATAAATAAAACATTAAAAATTAAAAAAATAAATGTTTATTTATTTATTTTGAGAGTGAGAGTGCATGAGTGAGAGCAGGGGAGAGAGAGAGAGAGGGAAAGAGAGAGGGAGAATCCCAAGCAAGCTTCGCACTGACACAGGGCTTGATCCCACAAAACAAACCATGTGATCGTGACCTGAGCTGAAACCACGAGCCAGATGCTTAACTGACTGAGCCACCCAGGCTCCCCCTTCTTTTCATAATTCTTGTTAATTTCCTTATTCTGAGCTGAGGACTCAGAGCTCGTGGATTCATCATTTACTAACTATATGCCTCTGGGAAAGTTCTAATTTTTTTGAATCTCAGGTTTTATATCTACAAATATGGAGACAGTAATACATCCTAAGATTTCTGCGAAGATTAAACAAAGATACCAAATGCTAAGGTTTGTAGCACCAGGTGGGCACACAATGGATCCCTGAACATTAGTTGTTAATAATAATATTAATAATAACACTAATAATAACTGCTAACATTTGACCATTTACTCTGTGTTAGGGACTGTCCTAAGAGTATAATAAATAGAAGCTGGTTTAACCTTCATAATTAGTTTCATGATATTGGCACTGTTCTTTCCAATTTGTAATGAACTAAGGCAGAGAAAGTTTGAATAATCTGCCCAACCATACCCAAACAGTGGAAGAGCCAGAATTTGAACTTGTATTGTCTGCCTTAAGGCAATGAAAAAAAAAACAAGCTCATTTTAAATTATGTTAAAAAATAATAGAGACAAAACCAACAACAAATCTACAAAGAAATCAACAAACCACCCAAAACCTAAGGAACTGCTAAAACAGCTGCAGATACCTTAGGAGGTGAAACATTCTTAGTCTGCCATGATTTGGTCTCAGGATAACTTTTGCTTCTACCTGAGTGGAGTTCTATGCCTTTGAAATTAGAGATAACTGTCACTGTGACCTCAGGAAGCATAGATTTTCTACTCTGTGCCTTTTACTAAAAGTTTAAATCCAGTTCCCATCTCCAGATAGTTTCTGACAGGAAGAACAAGTGATGAGTCAGCAAATCAAAGGCGCAGAAATTAAACATCCAAGAAAGCCTCACTGCAGCAGAGCCTCAGGCAGATTTAGGGAGGTGGGGGGAAGTGATGTCTGATGGTGGATCCTGAGATTGGAGTTGTTCTGGTTCCTTCTTACAGCCCCAGTCCACAGTGCAGCGTCTGGTCAGCACTTGGTGAATATTTGTTGAACTGATTTAAGCTGAAGTTTATCTCTGTGGCTTTCAGCCAGTCCCATTGCAAAGGACATTTCTCATCTCCAAATTAACCCAGACACAATCCTTCCTTGTAATCTGGGTTTCAATCCCTATTATTGGTTAAAGCTTGTTGTCTCGAAATAGGTGTGACCGTTTTAACAAAGAAGTCTAGATGAATGATCCTCAGCAAGAGTGATTTTTGTCCTCTAGAGGACAGTTGGCAATGTCTGGAGACACCTTTTGTCTGTCACTGTTGTGATGGTGTGCTTGATCTAGAAGGTACAGGTTAGAAATGCTGCTTAATATCTTACAATCCCCACCCTGCCTCCAGCAAAGCTAAGAGCTGCAAATCAAAGAGTAAAACTGGAATTTTGAGGATGGTGAGCGACTGCTGAAAGCATGGCACTAGGGTTATCTGTAGTTTCCTCCTTGTTAGATCAGGGTTGGAACAGAGGATACAAGGTGCACCAAGACCCACTCATTGGATCCGTGTGTCAATTGGTGATTCATTTGAAAAACTGGCAAATCCTAGAGTGATTATAATATGATAGGAGACAGTAGCAAGAATAGTTAAGGATTTAGGCTTTCATATCCCTGTTCAACATGTCCTGAATTTTGTGCCTTTGGTGAATCTATTTAGGGTCTCTGGGCTTTGATCATTTCATTACTACAATGCATATAATACTGTTTACCTCCTGTGAGAGCAACAAGGTTCAATTCAGATTAACGTGTATGACAAGTTTAGTACATAAGAGACACTGAATAAGTGCTAACTGTATCAGTAACAATAGTAATAATTAGTATCATTAAAATAGTATGGTGTATCAAAAGCCACAAAATCTACAATTAGGGAATTTCAGTTTTCTCATATAACATTGGGATCATTAAATTATAGGGGAGTATCAAAATAATAATAATAGAAATAATGTTAAAATGCATAATACATAATAATATTGTACATACCAGGTACTGTTTCAGATTCCTTGCAAGTTTTATCTGACTTAATTCTCACAGCAATCCTATGATGTGGGTAATTCTGTTTTCACTATTTTGTAGAAGAAGGTTAATGTGCACTTTAAACTAAATCCTACAAAAATGTTGATTGCTGCTACTAGTCACATATTTCAAAGTTTTATTTTTAATATTTATTTGTTTTTGAGACAGAGAGAGAGAAACAGCATGAACAGGAAGGGACAGAGAAAGAGGGAGACACAGAATCTGAAGCGGGCTCCAGGCTCTGAGCTGTCAGCACAGAACCCCACATGGGGCTCAAACCCACCAGCCGTGTGATCATGACCTGAGCTGAAGTCAGACGCTTAACTGACTGAGCTGCCCAGTCGCCCCTCAAAGTTTTGTCCCTACTCTTATCTCTTTAGCTCGGTGGGACACCCCACACTACTTAGGTGATATTTGTTGTCCCACCTCAAAGGTACTTCTACCAGTCCTGCTGTCTGCTGAAAGAAACATGTGCTGATAGTTTAATGGAGGCAGAAGTACTGCCATACATTTCCCACCATTAACTCTCTTCCACAGGTCAGTACCAGCACCAGCGATTGGCTGTCTTCCCCTGGTCCAGGCCCTGGCCCAGACTGACACTTCAGATGCAAAAGGGCCTTCCCGACAGAAGGCACACACAGGCCTCAACTGTCCTTCACTGTATCTGCTTCAAATGGGTTATAGGCAAAGGAATGTCAGTTACAAGGGATTTTGTGATTTTTTGTTATTCCAGTCAGAAAATGTCCATATAGAGCATAGAATCTCACCCCCCAACTCCATTTCTGTGCTAACACTTTTGGAGGAGGAAGAGGGGGAAATAAATCCACACTATTGTCTTCCCCATGGCTCTCTTATGCTGTAGGTGGTGAACAAATGTGATAGGTGATGACCGGAACCTAGATTCCTTGGGTCCTTTGCCAGTGACATAATTTCATTACACAGCTGCCACACCACAACTTCTGCTTTGACATATTGATGTACAGCTCTTCTAGAATTTGTTTTGTAGGTGACTACTGAGACTTGGCAAAAAATTCTCTGCCAGCTCTGGGTAAACATCGTCTGGATTTTGATGGAAGTGGTAAGACAGATTCCCCACCCTCCCCTCAACTTTGTATGCCCAGAAGAAAGTGTTATTTACACCCTCTTTGAAAGCTAAGAGGACAATTACCCTGATGTTATTTAAAAAGTATTGGGAACTAAATGAGTGATGCTTGACCAAGACGGGAGAAAAATTTTATTATGCCAAATTTTAATACTCTTTGGACACTCTAATTTGATAATATTTCCTTAATTGCTTAATGTTGCAGTAACGCAATTCCTCCACTCATTTTCTTATTCAAATGGCAGCCATACATTAGAAAACATTTCTGGGAATCTACTTGCATTATCCTAGGTCGTCTCTGATTATAGATGCTATTTTTAGCAAGGTTGCTATTAGGAAAGGAAATATATCGAGATGAAAAGAATATATCTAAGTACATATTTCCAAATCTAAAAAGGCATGTGTGCTTTACTCTTCTAGTAACATAAAAGTTTTTATTCTTTCTCTGACTTAAATTATTGCATGTTTTTGGGTGTATTTTTGATGCTGAATTTCTTGTTTTGCCTAGAATTATTTTCCCATTCACAGGTTAGAGCTGAAACTGTGCTAACAGGGCATAAATAGTTTTAAATAAATGATTTTTAAAAGTCTTTGTGAGCATTTTTCTTCTGGTTGGCTTTTCTTTAATTCTAAAAACACACTGATGCTCCAAATGTAACTTAAAATTTTGTGTCAATGTTTAAATAAGAGAATCAATAATTTTTTTCTTTGAATTAATAGTGCCTATTGTCATTTTATGGTCTGTTGGTTTAATGGTGATTTTCTAAACCTTATCTTTGGTGTATGGATATTGTACAAATGATTTTTTCTTTGCTTATAATTTGTTCCAGATAATAATCCCTGATATCACACCAGGAAGTTTCTGTGTAATGTAAATTTCAGTGTTAAATTATTTATTGCATATAAATTTTCTATCAGAAGGGGATCAACACAGTGAATCCACTAATGCTGGTCTAATAGAAAGTTAATGGCTTATTCCAACTGATTTTGCAAGAACAAAGGGACATGCTAACCTTGATGACAGTGTGCAATTAGCCAAACACCTAAGGGAATAGGTTTTCTATAGTCCACATTAAGTCTGAAGAACTACAAAGGTAGCAACATCTTTCTAAGCCATATTCCTTATTGGATTATTGCCAATAAACCTGCAGAGAGATAGAACTGAAAATCAGTAATACACTCGAGTGGATAGTGGTCTTCCGAGACAGGTTGTCTACTTAGTGAATGACTAATACTAGGGTGCTGTTCAGGCCCAGGAAGTGCACGCATTGTGACTCCTTAGAGATATCCTTGCTCTACTTTTCTAGTTTCAAACTTAGATATGAGGAGGCAGCATGATGACTAATAATGCAGATTCAAACTGTTGGCTCTTGAATATGATTTCAGCAGTCACGCCACTTCCTTTTGGTAAATCAAAAAGCAGGTAGCTACTTAGCCAAACAGGATTCTCTACAGCTTCTGCAATATTTGAAACATGACCCTGGCTTCATCAAAATGAAAAGCTTCTGCTCTTCAGAAGACACTATTATGAGAGCAAAAGGCAAATAACAGACTCATATCCTTTCCTTGAAGGAACATTTCAACAATATGTGATGTCAAAAAAAGAGTCTTTCACTCTATGAATTCTTCCTTTATGTGATGCAGGGCTATCTTTCTGTTCTCTTACTTTCTCTCTCTCACTATTTTCTCTATTCTATTTTAGTTATTGATATTTATTTATTTAGTTATGTGACAAATATTTATTGAGCATGTTCTCTGTGCCAAGCACCGTTCTAGCTTCTGGGGGTATATTAGTAAACAAAACACAGTGACTTCCCCGATAAAGCTGATGTTCTTCAGGAAGACAGACTGATTCATTTCAAAACAGATTACTAAGAGACTGTTGCAGAAAGTGCTATTAAAGAGAAGTGTGTTTGCTGTGAGAAAGTGTCACAGAGCCCTGATCTGGTCTCTAGGGGGCTGGAGGTCTCACTCGAGGAAGTGACATTTGTTGTAAATTTTTTGAGAAAAGATGTTGTGGACTTCAAGCACATTGTCTGTCTCTACATAGATGCTCTAAATATGTTTCTGAATTTAGTGGAATATTTCCTTGTGTTAAATGAGTTAAATACGTTGTTAATAGTTTGTTTCTCCTTCTTTCAAGGTAACCTCTAAGACTTAAAGCACTATTAGTAAATAAAACAGATCTAATCAAATTAAAATTATATTTATCTTTTGACTTTTGTGTGTGTGTGTCTTTTTCTTAATTGAAATATACATCCCTTTCCTTTTTTTAAAAAAAAAAACATAAACTCATGACAAAATTGTACTAGTTGAAGACAGATAATCAAAGGGAAAGTATTTAGCGATTTAGTTTGTTAATGAGAGTGCTTAAATTGCATGCTCAGTTTCCATGGTTGCACTGACTAATATCTATTATCATCATTATTTTTTGAGACTGATATTTTATTTTCTTATAATGTATTTTCCTTTAGTGCTCAAAAAGATGGAGTTAGAGAACCAAAATGATCATAGAAACTTAGTCTCTCTGGACACCATTATTCTTCCTAAACTCACACTTTTATGACCAATGGATATCTTCCTCCAGCCAGTGGGCCTGCATTTGGAGGCTTGATGAAGCAGATCTTATATATATATATTTTCTCACTTGTGTGCCTAGTTCTATATCAAATGTTTTTCAATAAATTTCAACTCATATTTACTCAAGATCAATACTCCACTCAAAAAGTAAGTTGTCTCTCACCTAATATAGACATAAATAAATTTAAGAGGCCTTTTAAAATGACTGTTTAAAAATCAGAGGTAATGTTATTTTAGATAGGGCAATATTATAATGATTTATTTTAAAAATTGCTTTTAAAATGTTACATTTTCTTTTCTTTAGAATACTTAAGTGCTCAGTCCCAAACTGTAACTCACTTGGAAGATCAGATTACGGAGGCTTTTGCTCTCTAAACTGTGAAACAGCCTTTGGCCAAAAGCGATAAGACCAGACTTGATCTGGAGAGGGCATCAAGAAAGACAGAGCCTTATTTAATACTTTCCTGCACCACAGCCTGGAGCAAGGTGAGATGGAATTAGATGTTACTTCCATTTTAGCAAGGAGGAAAAAAAATCTTGGAAAAGGTCTAAGGCCATCAGGGAGGGTAGAAGTGTGAAAGCATTTCTTTGCCTTTCCTTCCCTGATGAAACTAACATGCTTTCCTAGAAAATATCCATCTTATCTCCTTCACAAACAACTCCTTTGTCCCATTCAATGCTTTAGTGAGCCCCTGTTACTGAAAGAAGGAACTATTTTTTTTTAAATTTTTGTTATTGAAGTTTAGTTGAAATATAATATCAGTTTCAGGTGTACAACAGAGTGATTGGACAATTCCATGTATTACACAATGCTCATCATGATAAGTGCAGTTACTATCGGTCACTATACAACAGTATTACAATATTATTGACTATTTCCTATGCTATACTTTTGATTTCTGTGACTATCGACTTCATAATTGAAAGTTTATACCTCTTAATCCCCCTCACCTATTTTGCCCTTTCCTCCCCTGTTCCCTCTGACAACCACCAGTTTGTTCTCTGTATTTATAAACCTGTTTTTGCTTTTTGTTTCTTTGTTCATTTGTTCTCTTCTTTAGATTCCACAGTAAGTGAAATCATATGGTATTTGTCTTTCTCTGTCTACTTCACTTAGTCTAATACCCTGTAGGTTCATCCATGTTCTTGCAAATGGCAAAATCTCATTCCTTTTTATGGCTGGAGGACAGTATTTTATTGTATATATACACTGCCTCTTCTGTATCCATTCATCTATTGATGGGCACTTAGTTTATTTCCATACCTTGACTATTGTTAATAATACTGCAATAAACATAGTTTTGTGGTTTTTTTTTGAATTAGGGTTTCTGTTTTCTTTGAATAGATACCCAACAGTGGAATTACTGGATATTATGGTATTTCTATTTTTAATTTTTTGAGGAACACCCACACCCAAACATTTTCCACAGTGATGGCACCAATTTGCATTCCCAGTAATGGTGCACAAGTGTTCTCCTTGCTCCACATCTTTTTCTTTTTTCTTTTTTAAGGTTTTATTTATTCTTGAGAGAAAGATAGAGACAGCATGAGCAAGGGAGGGTCAGAGAGAGAGAGGGAGACACAGAATCTGAAGCAGGCTTCAGGCTCTGAGCTAGCTGTCAGCATAGAGCCCGATGCGAGACTCGAACCCACAAACCGTGAGATCATGACCTAAGCTGAAGTCGGACGCTTAACCAACTGAGCTACCCAGGTGCCGCCTTTTCTCACATCTTTGCCAACACTCATTCAGTGTTGAAACAGGCCATTTTGACTTGTGTGAGATGGTATCTCATTGTGTTTTTTTTTTTTTCAAGTTTTTTTTTTGAGAGAGAGAGAGAGAGAGAACCAGCGGGGGAGGGGCAGGGAGAGGGAGACACAGAATCTGAAGCAGGCTCCACCTCTGAGCTATCCGCACAGAGCCTGTCGCAGATCTCCAACCCACAAACCGCAAGATCATGATCTGAGCTGAAGTTGGATGCTTAATCGACTGAGACACTCAGATGCCCCTCTCACTGTGGTTTTGATTTGCATTCCCATGATGGTTAGTGATGCTGAGCATCTTTTCTTGTGTCTTCTGGCCATTTGTATGGCTTCTTTGGAAAAATGTCTATTCAGGGGTACTCTGCCCGTATTTAAACATTTGAGGAGCTTTTAAAAGATGATAATGCACCCCCCCCCCCCGAAATTCTGATTTAAATGGTCTGGAGTGAACGCAGCTATTGGTACTTTTAGGAGAGCTGTTATAGTTCCCACCATGTGGGAAAGGTTAAGAATCAATATTATATAGTCATTATTATCGTGTCATTCAGATTTTAGACAGAGGTTTTCATAGTCTTTGTGATCAGTACCTTTCTAAGCAAGACACTCTTCTAAACATCCTCCCTACTCAACTCTGCTCATTGGTCACATTCATACTAGATCTGATCTGAGTCAGGATTTAGTGAACTGTGTGTCACCTCCATGCATCCTGGCATAACAACTGCCCTGATAACAATTTCTGTGAGTCTGACCAAGTGATGAATCAAGACACTACATACCCTATTCACACCAAGGACTACGTTATGAATAATGCCAACCAGAGTTGCCCAGCCCAGGGCTTTTCTCTGAAAGACTAGTTCTTATAAGCAAAGACTTTTGCTTATTGAAGAGAAGTTACTTTCCTTTAGCCATAGCCTTAAGATATGGGAAACTGGGGGTGCAGCTGTCTACGATTTGTGCCTTATAAGGCTGTACCTTGGATGCTAATGGGAAAGAAATGTTACCACGTTTTTAAAGAAATTTTTTAATGTTTTTATTTATTTCTGTGAGAGAGAGAGAGAGAGAGAGAGAGAGACAGTATGATCAGGGGAGGGTCAGAGAGAGAGGGTGATACAGAATCTGAAGTAGGTCCCAGGCTCTGAGCTAGCTGTCAGCACAGACCCTGACGCGGTGCTCCAACCCATGAACCATGAGATCATGACCTGAGTCAAAGTTGGATGCTTAACTGACTAAGCCACCCAGGTGCCCCAAAATATTACCACTTTTAATGGACATCTCTGAGTTAGAAGTCCAGCAAACTGCACTTAGTTTGATGGAGATAGTAGTGGCAACCGGTTCAGGGGCATCATAAAATAGTGACTGTGGTAAATATTAGATTGGAAATGCTAGGACCTGGGTTCTAGTCATTTTCTGACACAAAGGAGCCTTGCTACCTTGACAAGTTTCAGGACTTTGGGCTTTCTTTTCTTTCACCAAAAGAGGCCTGGAATGGAATTAGATAATACATCTAAGACCTTTTATAGTTCTTGAGGTGCCTGGGTAGCTCAGTTAGATAAGCATCCAACTCTTTTATTTTCTTATTAATTAATTGATTAATTAATTTTTAAATTTACATCCAAGTTAGTTAGCATATAGTGCAACAATGATTTCAGGAGTAGATTCCTTAATGCCCCTTACCCATTTTGCCCATCCCCATTTCTACAATCCCTCCAGCAACCCTGTGTTTGTTCTCTATATTTAAGAGTCTCATGTATTTCCCCCTCCCTGTTTTTATATTTTTGCTTCCCTTCCCTTATGTTGGTCTATTTTGTATCTTAAAGTCCTCATATGAGTGAATATATGGTATTTGTCTTTCTCTGACTAATTTTACTTAGCATAATGCCCTCTAGGTCCATCCATGTAGTTGAAAATGGCAAGATTTCATTCTTCTTTTTGATTGCCAATTAATACTCCATTGTGTGTGTGTGTATATATATATATATATATATATACCAAATTTTCTTTATTCACTCATCCATGATGGACATTTGGGCTCTTCCCATACTTTGGCTATTGTTGATAGTGCTGCTATAAACATTGGAGTGCATGTGCCTCTTTGAAACAGCATACCTGTATCCCTTGGATAAATACCTAGTAGTGCAATGGCTGGGTTGTAGGGTAGTTCTATTTTTAATTTTTTGAGAAACCTCCACACTGTTTTCCAGAGTGACTACACCAGTTTGCATTCCCACCAAAAGTGCAAAAGAGATCCTTTTTTTCAACATCCTCACCAATATCTGCTGTTGCCTGAGTTGCTAATGTTTGTCATTCTGACTGGAGTGAGGTGGTATCTCATTGTGGTTTTGATTTGTATTTCCCTGATGATGAGTGATGTTGAGTATCTTTTCATGTGTCACTTGATCATCTAGATACCTTCTTTGTAGAAGTGTCTTTTCATGTCTCTTGTACGTTTCTTCACCGGATTATTTGGTTTTGGGGGGTTGACTTTGATAAATTCTTTATAGATTTTGGATCCCAACATTTATCTGATATGTCATTTGCAAATATAATCTCCCATTGCCTTTTAGTTTTGCTGACTCTTTCCTTCACTGTGCAGAGGATTTTTATTTTGATGAGGTCCCAGTAGTTTAGTTTTGCTTTTGTTTCCCTTGCCTTTGGAGACATGTTGAGTAAGAAGTTCTGCCGCCAAGGTCAAAGAGGTTTTTTGCCTGCTTTCTTCTCTAGGATTTTGATGGCTTCTTGTCTTCAATTAGGTCTTTCATCAATTTTGAGTTTATTTTTGTAAGATGGTGTAAGAAAGTGGTCCAGGTTCATTTTTATGCATGTCACTTTCCATTTTTCCCAGCACCATTTGCTGAAGAAATTGTCCTTATTCCATTAGATATTCTTGCCTGCTTTGTCAAAGATTAGTTGGCCATATGTTTGTGGGTCCATTTCTGGGTCTTCTATTCTGTTCCATTGATCTGAGTGTCTGTTTTTGTGCCAGTACCATACTGTCTTGATGATTACAGCTTTGTAATACAGCTTGAAGTCTAGAATTGTGATGCCTCCAGTTTCAGTTCTCTTTTTCAGGATTGTTTTGGCTATTTAGGGTCTTTTCTGGTTCCATACAAATTTTAAGGTTGCTTGTTCTAGCTCTGTCAAGAATGCTCGTGTTATTTTGATAGGGAATGCATTGAATATGTAGATTGCTTTGGGTAGTATCAACATTTTAACAATATTTGTTCTTCCAATCCATGAGCATGGAATATGTTTCCTTTTTGGTGTGTGTGTGCTTCTATAGTATCTTTCATAAATTTTCTTCAGTTTTCAGTGTATATATTTTTTACCTCTTTGGTTAGACTTATTCCTAGGTATTTTATGGGTTTTTGTGCAACTGTACATGGTATCAGTTCCTTGATTTCTCTTTCTGTTGCTTCATTATTGGTGTATAGGAATGCGGCTGATTTCTGTGCATTGATTTTATATCCTGTGATTTTGCTAAATTCATGGTTCCAGCAGAATTTTGGTGGAATCTTTTAGGTTTTCCATATACAGTATCATGTCATCTGTGAAGATTGAAAGTTTGACCTCCTTCCTGCCAATTTGGATGCCTTTTGTTTCTTTGTGTTGTCTGATTGTTGGGACTAAGACTTCCAATACTATGTTGAATAACAGTGGCAAGAGACAACATCCCTGTCATGTTCCTGACCTTAGAGAAAAGCTCTCAGTTTTTCTCATCATTAATGATGATATTGGGGGTAGATCTTTCATATATGGCTTTTATGATCTTGAGGTATGATCGTTTTATCCCTACTTTCTTGAGGGTTTTTATCAAGAAAAGATGCTGTATTTTGTCAAATGCTTTCTCTGCATCTATTGAGAGGATCATGTGGTTCCTGTCCTTTTATTTTTTATTTTACTTTTTTATTGGTGTGATGTATCACATTGATTGTTTTGAAGATACTGAACCAGCCCTGCATCCTAGGTGTAAATCCCACTTGGTCGTGGTGGGTCATGTGATCCATGCTCATCGGGGAAATTGGTCTGTAGTTCTCCTTCTCTGTGGGGTGTTTGTCTGGTTTTGGAATCAAGCCTTATCTGTCTTCCTTTATAGGTTAAGGATTTTTCCTCCCTTGTTTTCATGATTCTATCCCGTGTCTGTGTATTTTGTGAATTTGACTAGGATATGCCTTGTTGATGCTCCGTTTTTATTGAATCTAATGGGAGTCCTTTATTTTGCTGTCTGTGTCTTTCTCCAGGTGAGGAAAGATTTCCTCTATGATTTTCTCACCTAAACTTTCTACCCCTTTTTCTCTCTCTTCATCTTCTGGGATCCCTATGATCTTGATGTTATTCTTTTTAGTGCATCGCTGAATTCTCTAATTCTTATACTGTGCTCTTTGACTTTAGTCTCCATCTTCTTTTTTTTTTTACTTCATTATTTTCCATAAGTTTGTCGTCTATATTGCTGATTCGGTGCTCTGCTTCATCAACCCTTGCCACCGTGGCATCCATTAGAGATTGCAGCTCAGTTGTAGCATTTTTATTTCATCCTGACTAACATTTACTTCTTTTATCTTTGTAGAAAGGGATTCTAATCTATTTTCAACCCCAGCTAGTATTCTTATTATTTGATTCCAAATTCTAAATTCAGACATCTTCCTGTATCTGTGTTGATTAAGTCCCTGGCTGTCATTTCTTTCTGTTCTTTCTTTTGGGGTAGATTCCTTTGTTTCATCATTTTGAAAGAAGAAAAGGAATTAATAAAGTAAAAAAATTAAAATTAAACAATTAAAAAAAACAAAAAATCAAATAAATGATGCTAGATCCTAGGTATGCTTTGGTCTGTTGTTGAAAAAATCTTGACAGATTAGGAAAAAAAGGGAAAGATAAGAAAAGAAAAAAAGAAAAAAGAAAAAAAGAAAATGTTTGAAAATTAGAAAAAATGAATACAATAAAATAGAATAAAATGGAATGAGGAATTAAAATAGAATTTTAAAAAATTACAAAAAAGTAAAAAATATAGTAGAAAAAATTAAGGAAAAACTTTTTAATAAAAATGGAAAATAAAAATAATGTTTTTCTCTTTCTGCCAAATTCTGTGGCTCAAGTTGTCCAGGTTGTTGTGTTAATCCTCAAGTCAGTTTTCTAGGTGTGAAAGATGGTTTAGTGTTGATCTGGCTGCATTTCAGGGACTAGAGATGCAAAAATACTTTCATGTTGTTTTGCCATCTTGCCCCTCTCAAGCATCTGATACTTGATTTCAGCTAAGGTCATGATCTCAGGGTTTGTGAACTGAACCCTGCATCAGGCTCTCTGCTGCCAGCATGGAGCTTTCTTGGGATTTCTCTCCCCCCTCTCTCTGCCCTTCCCCAGCTTGTGCTCACTCTATCTAAAGATTAATTAGTTAATTAAAAAATAAGAATTTGTATAACTTTGGTATTATATAATTCTCCAAGGTCTATTGGTGGATGTGTATTTATTGATACATATAAGGAGAGATGTAAGAGGAAATAGACCCTCTTAACCTATTTTAAAATGGTCATAGAATATTAGAACATGAATTTAGTCACACATTTACTGAGCACCTACTATGAGTAAAGGACTATGTGAGGGTTAAGGGTTGAGCATCCAAAGAAACCATTTATGGTCCCTGTTTTTCCCAGACTGGCATGATATGGAAAGATAGAGGAAGCCACATAAAAGGCTGATAGAAAGCCAAATCAAATGAATGATTTAATAGGGTGCAAAGATCAATAGGAGAAGTCAGAAGGAGAAATGAAGATCATTTAACTTCATCATGGTAATTAAGGATGGCTTTATAAAATCTGCTTTTGTTCTTTGGAGGTATTGGAAGACATTTGTGGTGGTAGACTCCTCTTGGAAAGGCAACATGTCCTCCTTGTTTGTAAGCCCTATAGTGTTAGCTGGGCACCTGTGTTGGCTGAGTGCTCAGTACATGCTTCTCTTGACTGATCATAGAATAGAAGTTATTGTTTGTATTGTTTTCAAACCTGCTCCATCCAAAAGCAGCATTAGCAGTGGCCTGGCACCCACTGTATAGATTTGTCATCATATTATAAGGAGCAAAGTCATTTGGCAGTGCCTCACTCTAGGCCTCTTTGCTGCTCTGCACTGGGTTCTCAAATTAGAAGTGTATAATCATGCCAATGTGTTCCAATGGCACTTTCACAAGTCGTTTGGGCTGTAATGAGGGTGTGGTGATCATCAGCCTGGAGTCTGGATGAGCAGCCTCCTGTACCTTACACAGCTTCTCTCTCATGGTGGCAGTCACTGAACACTGAGGCAATGAGCTCTGTCATGGGGCGTGATGACAGTGCCAGGAAGGATTATGAACAGAATGTACCCAAAGAAGCCGGTGGTGCTTGTGAGTGCCAAGAGGAACAGATTGTACTGCAGAGGGTGTTTAGGAAGGCCATTAAGACAACTTAAGTTATCAAAAGACTGTGACAGGAGATTCGTGATGCACAAGAGTAATAGAATTAGGTAGTGGAAAGACAAAGAAATGAAGTTGGTTACAAAGTGAAGGTAAAGATAGCAAAAAGGATATTCTGTATTTGGGGTATATGAAAGAGTCAGAAACTCATAGAAATGATACATATTGCTCAAAAATGACGTTTACTTGGGGATCATAAAGAATGTAGATATAGTATGTCTGAGTAAGAAGTCCCTTCTACTAGAAGGGGCCATCTAGGTTCCAGCTAATGGGGATAGCCAGGTGTGGCCTGTTGGAAGGAACATTATATGCAAGAAAGTGAGCATGAAACAGGCTTATTGTAAACAAGGAGCTGGGAAGGCTTTATCCACAGCTTACTGTTGTAGCCAATAGAGAGTCAGTGCATGCTCACTTCCCTCAGGCCCCAGAGATCAGAGTAGAATGTCTGTACATTTGGATAGTGGCTCCAAGAAGTCAGAACTTGGGTCTTACTGTGATTATATACCAGAAAGACACAAGTAAATTTTGCAAGGATTGTAATCAGTGCCCATACCTCTAAGGCTTCCAGTCATCCCTTAGGCTGAGTTCTGAGACAGCCCTCTGCCCTCAAAAACACACTGCAGCACAGGGGTGCACATTGAGTAGACCATTGCCCAACAAAGAGACTATTCCAAGTTGCTGTGATATCTTTTTTACTCAGAGATGACAGCAATTATAATGATGCTAACTTTGAAATTAAGGAATCATAGAATGGTAGAGATGCATGTTAATCAGACACACATTTAGTGAGCAGCTACTGTGAGAAAAGGGCCGTGTGTGAGGGTTTGGGATTGAACATAAAAATGAGCCAAATATGGTCTCTGCCTTTCTTGGACAGGCAGAGGCAGCCACCTAAATGGCCAATAGAAGCCAACTCAGACAAATGATTTAAGAGGATTGTAAAGTTCAATGGGGAAATGAGATAGAGAAATAAAAACCATCCAGAATAAATACTTCAGTTAATGGATGAGAAGTGGGAGGTTCACGCAGTCCCACAGTAAACTGTCTCCATAACTAGGACTGGTAACCAAGTTTCCTTCAGGGAAGGAAGCTGTGACATCACCGTGTCCTCTGATTTGGTACTGCAATTTCCGAGATAATAGCATTCACCATATTGTATCTTAAGTTTGTCTTGAATGTGGTCATTGTAGATGGAAAGTTTTTGTTTGCAATTAAACTCATGTATCGTTTATTGACTCACCATCTGGAAGGTAAAACCTATGAAACAAAACTGAAAGATATTGTATTAAATAATAATATCTGATTTCTCTGTCAGTTTAAAGATCACTCAGGGGGCACCTGAGTGGCTCAGTCAGTTGAGCATCGACTTCAGCTCAGGTCATGATCTCGCAGTTCATGAGTTCGAGCCCAAAGTTGGGCTCTGTGCTGACAGCTCAGAGCCTGGATCCTGCTTCAGATTCTGTGTCTTCTTCTCTCTCTGCCCATCCTCCTTTCTCAAAAATGAATAAACATTTAAAAAAATTAAAAAAAATAAAGTCCACTCTGGCTTGTCCACATCCTAGGCTCATTCCCTCAAACATGAGGAACTCTCTTTGAACAGTTTACTCCCCCCGTTTCGTGTGAGGCTTGCTGTTCAAACTATCATCCCTGGACCAGTGATACTGGCATCGCCTGAGAGCTAGTAAGAGATGCAGAAATCTTGCTCCCACTACAGATCCGCTGAATCAAAATCTGCATTTTAACAAGATCCCTTAATGATTTCTCTGCACATTAAAGTTTCAGAAGCTCTGTCTTAGATTCCTCTCTGACTCCAGATTTGTAGTCCCCAATACTGACTTTATGTCTCCATCTGGCTGAATTGGAGGCAGCTTTTATCCCCTTGCAAACAGAATTTATGATCATTTTCCCAGAATGGCTCTTCCTATAGTTTCAACTCAGGAAGAAAGTTTTCCCAGGAACAAAGGCTTCTTTCTCAACTTCTCAACTAGTTCCCCCTGTACTCCCTCCTCCCACTGCCAACCCATCGAATTTCCTTTTGAAAACCATTTCCATTTTTTCCCAACTTTGGGTCATAGCCAAAACTGCTATAGGCATTATGTGAGAACTGGGCAACATCTGTTTTTTTCTAGCAGGACACACACACATATAGACTCTACCATTATGTCCCTCCAACTCCCTCCCTCTTTCTCTCTTTCTCTCTCTCTGTATATAGACAGTTACAGATATGTATGTGCGTATATATATATATATATATATATATATATATTCAGCAATTTAAGATCCAACTCATAGTGGAAAAGCAATTGCCCAATTACACTGAAAATTGCAAAATTTTCTCTTTTGCCTTAAGCCCTTGAACAGCATGGGTTTGAACTGCATGGGTCCACTTATATGTAGACTTTTTCTTACAGTAGAGTAATATAAATGTATTTTCTCTTCTTTGTGGTTTTTTAAATAACATTTTCTTTAGCTTACTTTATTATAAGAATACAGTATATAATACATATACAAAATGTATGTTAATCAACTGTCATTGGTAAGGCTTCTGGTCAACAATAGGCTATTAGTGGTTAACTTTGGGGGGAATCGAAAGTTATATGTATATGCAGGGAGTCAGCTGTATTGTAATCATGGTTGAGCCATCATAGCAATAGGAATAAGCTCTGTTCAATTCTGAACTTGGCAGTTTAATAAAATAGATCATATTTTATCACCAAAAGAAGAAGACCAACAACAAAAAATACCCAACCACTTTTGAGACAATTAAAAATTATTCTGGCTTATGAGTGCTTGGGTGGCACAGTCGGATTAAGTGGCCAACTCTTGATTTTAGCTCAGATCATGATCTCACAGTTCAGTTCCTGAGTTTGAGCCCATGTGGGGCTCTGCACTGACAATGCGCTTGGAATTCCATCTCCCACTCTCTCTAACCCTCCCCTGCTAGCATGCATGAGCTCTCCCTGTCTCTCTAAACTAAATACATAAATAAATAAAATTACTCTGGCTTAATAGCATTTTAAAATGGAGATATTTAATAAATTTAATCATTTAATACATTTTAGTTCTACTATAAGGGAATGATGGCTTATTTCTAAGGATAATACATTTAGAAAATTTTCTGAAGGAAGTTTGGAACATGTGCTATATTTATGTCCCTGCTTTTAATTTTACTGTAATTTTTGAAATTGTTGGAAAGCGAAAACAACAATACCATGTTCACTGGGAAATCTTGGAAGATATTACATGGGTTATGCTATTTTTCTAGATGTGATTCACTGGCAGGTTTTAGCTGAACCTACTTTTTGTGTTTTTGTTGATTGCATTAGGGGCTTCGGAAGGGGAAAAGCAGACATGATTTTCTTTACCTGGCATGTCAAGGTTTTTTTCCCCTCTGTCTGACCTTTTTACCTTCTCCCTATAACTCATTTCTACAGTACTTAAGTGTAATGACAGTGTAATGACAACACTGTTTTATTTTCACTGCTGTATGAAATCTGATTTAAAATGGTTCTTTTCTTGCTCAAGTTTGGTGCCTATTTATTTATTTAATGAAAAACTGCACTCTTTATTGTGACATTCACATATTAATGTTTAATGCAGTGAACATGAAAAATATATCAAAGGTATTGCTTGTGATAAAACGTGAATCAGAGGCTGATCTGCTCAATATGGACACTAATGACTCCGTAGTGGTTTTGGGAGGCCAGAGTGCTTGCTCCACAAGATTTTTAGCCCCAAGCTGAAAACCTTGGCCAAATGAGTTCAGCGCATCCCTCAGGATTTATTATATTAGGCTGGCTCACAACGAGTAAGGGACAGATTTGTTCAGACCCAAAAGGGCATGCTGTTCCAATGCAGTTAAAAGTAGCCAAATACTCCTGACTTCACGTCTCCATTTCCACTTGGCAGGGTTTTTTCTGCTTAAAACCAAAATGATGTTCCAAGTTGCAGTTACACATTTATCATTTTCTAACTGAGAAAATACCTTTGTGTTCTTTTCCTAAAATAATACCTTTTATTTGTATAGCCATTTACAATCTGTACAATTTTCACTTCCGTTATCCCCTTTAACCCCCACAATGGCCCTGGTAGTTATTGTCTTATTGTTCTCATTTTTGTAGATAATGGAGTTGATGCTCTGAGAGCATAAGTGGTTGTCCAAGGTCACACAGGTGGTAATTGAAGTCAGAACTCAAACCCAGATCTTTTGACTCTTAAGTATAGCTAAGGGCGTTTTTGACTATAGACCATTTTACAATAGTGTGGGATGTCTTAACCTTATAAATTGTAAAAGATTTTCAAAATTTCTTTAGAAAGTGGATGGCAACACAGGGACATTTGTAATGAGCGTTTTTCTTTCAGCTAGAACCAACAGTGAGTCATTTCACTGTTTTCCCTCAGAGCATTCTCATTTTTCATTCTATACTCAAAATGCAGTGTTCATTACATTTGGCGGTACTTTGGGAAAACTAGTTTTTAATATTAAATATTTCGCTGGTGAATATTCAAAGGGCTTATGCCTTGCTCTGTGGATAGCCTGCTGTGTGACCTTGATAAGGTTACTTAACCTTTTTTATGTCTCTGTAAATTTAGGGTAAAATCTTTCTCTTACTTGGCAATCGTAATGCATAATTAATTAGTGCTACCAGAATGAAATAAAAGGCTTTGCCACTAAAAGCAAGGGAACTGAAGTACACAACATTATCCTGGGTAATCACTGGGGCTAACCGCTCTGAGCCCATGACTGCAGATTTGGAGCTGAGATCCATTGCTGTCATTGATGACAGTAGGTAACACAATACAGAATCAAGACATTTTTTTTTTTAAAACCACCATCTGCCCTTCCTACATACATCCCAATACAACACACAGAAAATCTCAAGGAGTGACTTTGATTTTGTGTGTGCTGAACCCTTCACCCAATCTCTTTTGTTGGTATTTTATATATGGTATACTTTTTGAAAAATTCAGTCTCCTCAAAGAGGCATGATTCCAGTTTTTGCTCTTATTTCCTCATTAGTTTTTTTCATTTAGTTAATGCTTTTATAGTGGTGGTATTTGTAGTATTAGTTATAGTTACTGAAATGTGTACCTTAATTAAAGAGTTCTATGTAGATAAATTCTGCCTCATCGTAGAAATAGTTTGGGGATATCTTTTCTATTTTGTGCTGTTTAATTCTGTCATTGGATGGAAAGGGATTCCAGAAATGGTGGTGCTGACGGGGAGGGACTGAGGCAATATGTGTAATTATCTTTATTTTAACTGATTAAGAAACTGAGGAAATAAGAGGTTAAGGAATATGTTATAGTTGCAGAGATAATAAATATCAGAGTCAGAATCTAAATTCAGCTTTGTGTGATGTTAAAACTCTTAAAAAAGATACAACAAAATAAAAACAAAACAAAGCCAAAAATTTAGAAATTCACAGATACTATGGGATGACAGGGGACAGGGTGGCTTACCAATGTAGATTGTAGACTGATGATCATGTTGAGTCACAAAAGAGTCGCATTTCGGGGCACCTGGGTGGCTTAGTCGGTTAAGCGTCCGACTTTCGCTTAGGTCATGATCTCGCGGTTCGTGGGTTCGAGCCCCGCGTTGGGCTCTGTGCTGACTGCCAGCTCAGAGCCTGGAGCTTGCTTCAGATTCTGTGTCTCCCTCTCTCTCTGACCCTCCCCTGCTCGCGCTCTCTCTCTCCTAGAAATAAATAAAACATTAAAAAAAAAAAAAGAGTCGCATTTGAAAATCATGGAGGGGTTAGGAACTAAGCTGAGTCTGGAATGATGAGCAGGTATTCAATAGGCCCTAAGCAGGCAGAAACTGCTGTCACTTGTAGTTGCAAGAGCAGCATGTACGAGGGTACAGGAATGTAGTGGCAGAGACTGCAAGCAGCTTTGTTTGATAGAATAGGTATGTTTGGGGATCCTAGGTCAAGCCTCCTTGGTGTATGTGAATGAGTATGACCTTGACCCCCACACTGCAGGGGTAATGTCATCATATTTGTGCTTTTGAGGAATCATTCTGAGGGGAAAATGTAGAATAAGATGAATGATAAGAAGACAGAAGAGAAATAGTATCCATGAAGAAGACATCTAGATTGGAGGGACATTTAGAACATAGAATTCCCAGGACAAAGGGAGGTTCAGGGGCAGGCTCCTTGGTCTAGAATAAAGACACAGCAGAGAGTTATACTGAGGAAAACACTCTAGAGCCATAGCCCTTTACCCCTTCAGTTCAGGGGTCCCTATTATCATACTTTCTTTTCATAAACTTAATGCATTTGTGGACGTCTTCATGACAAAACCCACCAGGTGAAACCATGGCCCTGGTCAAGGACAACTGAACTGCTCGCCCCATACCTGCACTTTAGCTCTAAATGGCGCCTGAAGAAAAACATAGAACCATTTACACTAGTTCATGATCAACTAAAAGCCACCAGCCAGATTGCTTGGTGCAGTCTGGCACATCCACCAAATTTCTCTTTCATTTTCCCTCCTATTCTTTTAAGCCACTAGATCATTTTAATTTTTACTGCAGAATTTTTTGTGTGTGTGATAATCATTTGGAATGAAGTTCAGCCTGTTTTTTTTTTCAAAGTGCTTTTTTCTCATTTTTCATAAAGTATTTCATCATGAGTCTCTTAAGAACAAGAATATTTTTAACATAAACATAATAACCTTATCACATGCAAAGCTTAGATGATACAGTATTCTTATTATACAGCAAATACTTAAATTGCTGCAATTTTTCCTATAATGTCCTTTAAGACTGTTTTTGTATTTAGGTTTGGAGTCCAATTAAAAATCATTTCTTTGGTTATGGCTTTTAAGTTTCTCTAGTCTGCTTTTTCTTTATATTTAATATTTATTTATTTTTGAGAGGAAGAGAGAGAGAGCACAAGTGGGGGAGGAGCAGAGAAAGAAGGAGGCAGAGAATCTGAAGCAGGCTCTGCACTGACAGCAGAGAGTCTGATGCAGTGCTTGAACTCACAAACCATGAAATCATGGCCTGAGCCAAAGTTGGATGCTTAAACTGACTGAGCCACTCAGGCACCCTTAGTCTGTTTTTTCTAAAGGAGTGTTTTCACCTTATTTGGTTTCATTTTGTTTTCTGTAAAACAATTATTTCTCATTTTGGATTTGCTGATCATTTCCTAATGATTAGATTCAGGCTAAACAATAACTAGATAGGTGGTATGTATTCCTATTGCATCAAATCAAGAGACACGTAACACCAGTTGTTAAAATCTCTAGGTTAAGATGCGTCCGCCAGATGTCTCCATGATAGAAAAAGCTTTTTTTCCTTTATAATTAATAAGTATTTGGGTGGAGTGATACTCTGAGATTGCATAAATATCCTGTTTGCCAATACCTTTCATCTAATGAGTTTAGTATACATCAATGAACTTTCACTCACTCAATTATTACACAGATGGATTAAAAATTGTGATTTTCAAATTCACTGCTTCTCTTAAATTTATTAACTGGCATTACTCTAATTAGATATTTTTTCCCTTCTCTTGTTTTGAATATCACTATAATTTTTTGCACTTTTTAGATTCAGTAAGTGTTAACCCTTTACAATTATTATTTTTTTATGTTTATTTATGTTTGAGAGAGGGAGACACAGGATCTGAAGCAGGCTCCAGGCTCCCAGCTGTCAGCACAGAGCCCAATGCAGGGCTTGAACTCACAAACCATGGGATCATGACCTGAACTGAAGTCAGACACCCAACTGACTGAGCCACCCAGGTGCCCTTATTATTTTTTTAATGTTAAAAATATTTTATATTTGCCACTGGAGCTCCTTTAAGCTGACTTTGATATCTTTTTGACATATCTTCACTCTTTTCTTGGCATAAGATATCCTTTTGCTTTCTCTGGCCTTGACATGGAATGTGCTATTTCTTCAAGGATGCTTTCTTCATTTTATTTATCTAAGAGTTGTTTATCAGTTTTTCAATTCCCTCCAATTTTCTAGGTTTATTTTAAATTTATAGTTGTATTCCACTGTACTTCCAGAATACTTTTTGTGTTATACTTACCTTGTGGAAATCATTGAAAAATTTTTTTGTTACTTAATATATATGGTCAATTGTTCATGTTCTATGTCCACTTGAAAAGAAAGAATACTCTCTAATTTAGAGATGTAAAATTTGATACATGTATATGTGTCCGTGTGTGTATTTTTTATATGTAAGATTTAAAAAGTGTGTATTTTTATAAATGTAAGAATAAAAAAGTGTGTGTTTTTAATATATGTAAGAGTAAAATTTCTGGTCATAAGGACAAGTTGTATGTTTAGATTTAGTGGATACCAGCTAACAGTTTTTCATGGAGGGTATACAAATTTACACTCACTGGAAATATGTTATAGGGCTCCATATTCTTCTTTTTAAAGTTTATATTTAAATTCAATATAATATAATAATATAATTAACATATAATATAATTAGTCTCAGTGGTAAAATTTTGTGATTCATGTCTTATATACAACACCCAGTGCTCATCACAAGTGCTCTCCTTGACACCCATCACCCATTTAATCCATCCCCCGCACCAACCTTCCTTCCAGCAATCTTCAATTTGTTCTCTATACTTAAGAGTCTATTTTATGGTTTACCTATCTCTTTTTTCCCCATGTTCATCTGTTTTGTTTCTTAAACTCCACATATGAGTATAATCATATGATATTTGTCTTTCTCTGAGTTATTTCACTTAGTATAATACACTCTAGCTATGTGCACCTCATTGCAAATGGCAAGACTTTATTTTTTCATGGGTGAGTAATATTCCACTTAATATCTATATTATGTAATACAGATATTATATATTACATAAAATATAATGTTCTAGTTTCATTATTTTGTATGTAGCTGTCCAGTTTTCCCAACACTATCTGGGGAAGAGACTCTCTTTTTTCCATGGGATATTCCTTCTGGCTTTGTTGAAGTTTAGTGGTCCATAAGTTGTGAGTTCATTTTTGGGTTTTCTGTTCTGTTCCATTGATCTATGGGTCTGATTTTGTACCAGTACCCTACTGTCTTAATGATTACAGTTTTGTAATACATCTTGAAGTCCAAAATTGTGATGTCTCTTGTCTTTGCTTTTTTTTTCAGGATTGATTTGGCTACTTAGGCTCTCTTCTCAAATTTTAAGATTGCTCTAGCTCTGTAAAAATGGTGTTGTTATTTTGATTGGGATTGCACTGAATGTGCAGATTGCTTTGAGTAATATACATATTTTAACAATATTTGTTCTTCCAATCCCAAATCATGGAATGTTTTCCCATTTCTTTGTGTCCTCATCATTTTATTGCATAAATGTCCTATAGTTTTCAGAATACAGATCTTCTACTACTTTGGTTAGGTTTATTCCTAGGTATTTTATGGTTTTTGGTGCAATTGTAAATGGGATCAACTCCTTGATTTCTCTTTCTACTGCTTCATTACCGATATTAAAAATGCAGCTGCTTTCTGTATGTTGATTTTGTATCCTGCAACTTTACTGAATCTGTATATCAGTTCTAACAATTTTTTGGTAGAGTCTTTCAGGTTTTCTATGTAATGTGTTACCTGTGAAAAGTGCAAGTTTGACTTGTTCCTTGCCAATTTGGATGCCTCTTATTTATTTGCATTGTCTGCTTGCTATGGCAATGATTTCCAGTACTATATTATAGTGGTGAGAGTGGACATCCCTGTCTTATTCCTGACCATAGAGGAAAATCTCTCTATTCTTCCCTACTGAGGTTGTTATTAGCTTTGGGTCTTTCATGTATGGCTTTTATCCTCTTGGAATTGTATTTTTGTGGTGATGGTTGTGATGTCTCCTGTTTCATTCTTGATTTTATTTATTTGGATCCTTACTCTTTTCTTTTAGATGAAGCTTGGCTTTATTTGCTGTTCGTTTTCTAATTTATTTAGGTGTAAAGTTGGGTTGGGTATTTGAAATATTTTCCTTCTTGAGTTAGGCCTGTATTGCTATATACTTCCCTCTTATGACTGCATTTGCTGCATCCTAAACATTTAGACTGTTGTGTTTTCATTATCATTTGTGTCCATGTATTTTTAAATTTCTTCTTTAATTTCCTGGTTAGTGCATTCATTATTTTTGCATATATTATCTTTAACCTCCCTATATTTTTGGTCTTTCCAATTTTTTTCTTGTGGTTGACTTCAAGTTTCATAGTGTAATTGGAAAATATGCATGGTATGATGTCAGTCTTTTTGTATATGTTGAGGCCTGATTTATGACTGACTATGTGATTTATTCTGGAGAATATTCCATGTGCGTTTGGAAACAATGTGTATTCTCTCACTTTCAGATTAAATGTTATGAATATATCATTTAAGTCCATCTGATCCAGTGTGTCATTCAAAGCCATTATTTCCTTGTTGATTTTCTGTTTAGATTGATTTGCCCATTGCTATAGCTGGGATGTTAAAGTCTCCTACTATTATTGTATTATTGTCAATGAGTTTCTTTATGTTTGTTATTAATTGTTTTATATATTTGAGTTTTTCAAGTTGGGGGCATAAGTATTTACAATTGTTAGATCTTCTTGGTAAATAGATCCCTTTATTATGATATAGTGCACTTCTTCATGTCTTGTTATAGTCTTTGGTTTAAAATCTAGTTTGTCTGAATTGGTAGGACTACCCTGGCTTTCTTTTGACATACATTAGCATGATAAGTGCTTCTCCATATCTCACGTTCAGTGTGCAGGTGTCTTTGAGTCTAAACTGAGTCCCTCTAGACAGCATATAGATAGGTCTTTTCTTTTTTTTTTTTTTTTTTTTGTATATATTCTGATATCCTATATCTTTTGATTGGAGCATTTAGTCAATTTACATTCAGAGTGATTATTGATAGAGATGAAATTAGTGCATTTTATTACCTGTTATGTCATTATTTCTGGAGATTTCCTCTGTTCCTTTGTAGTCTGTCACTTTTGATCTTTCTCACTCAAAGAGTTTGCTTTAATATTTCTTGCAGGGCTCGTTAGGCAGTCACGAGCTTCTTTAGTTTTTGTTTGTCTAGGAAATTAGTCCTCCTTCTATTCTAAATGACAGCTTTACTGGATAAAATATTACTGGCTGCATATTTTTCCCATTCAGCACATTGAGTGTATCATGCTATTTTGTTCTGGCCTGCCAAGTTTCTCTGGAGAGATATGCTGCTAATCTATTTGTCTTCCCTTGTAAGTTTCTTTTCTTTTGCTGCTTTTAGGAAATTTTCTTTAGCTCTATTTTTGGCAATGTAACTTGGATATGTCTTGGTGTTGGGGGTGCTTCTGCTGATTTTAATAGTTCTCTGTGCCTCCTGGATTTGGATGTCCATTTCCTCCCCCAGACCAGGGAAATTTTCAGCTATAATTTCCTCAAATAAACCTCCTGCCCTCTTTCCCCTCCCTTCTTCTGGGACTTCTGAGACACAAATCTTATTATGCTTTATGGTGTTGCTGAATTCCCTAAGTCTACATTTGTGATTAAATATTTTTTCTTCCTTCTTCTTTTCAGCTTCGGTATTTTCTCTAATTTTATCTTTTATATCACTATTCCTCTTCTACCTCAGCCTGACTGGTTTTTAGGTCTTTTATCTCTGCAGTAAGGGACTCCTTGTGGTCTTCTATGATTTTCTGAAGCCCAGCTAGTATCCTTATGATTGTTGCTTTAAATTCTGGATCAAGCTTATTGCTTATATCTGTTTTTGAGCAGATTCCTGGCCATGACTTTTTCTTGCTTTTTCTTTTGAGATGAATTCCTTCATCTTGGCATTTTGTCTAGTTCTGTCTTCTTCTCTGTGTTAGGAAAGCCTGTTATGTTTTATCCTCCTGAGAGTATTGGCTTTATAAAGAAGTTATATACTGTCCAGGACCTGGCACTTCAGGAAGTGTCTCTATTGTATGCTGTGTGCCCTCCGCTGCTGAGTTTTGGCTACTCTTTCCCTCAGGTCAGTCTGACCTGCAGACTGCGTTTCTCCTTTCCTACGGTGGGGAGTGTTTGGACCTTGGCCAAATTGTGGGTGATTTTTAACTAGGTGTACTCTGGTGTGCCTGTTAAAAGGGACCCGATGCTATTTCCACTAGAGCTGAAGGTTTGCAGATCTCTATGATCAGTAGATGTGGTACGTGCAGGTGGAGGAGGGTTCATGCTGGTCTTCTGAGGAAGTGTTTCTCAAGTACACTTGCCCAAGAAAAGCAGCACCTAAAGAGCATGGGTGGGGGGAGTGGCTTCGTGTAATAGGGTTTTGCCACCACTGTTGGCTCTGTGATGCTTACTGAAGTTAGATTATGCTAAAGGGTAAGGAAGAGAGATGGAGACCACTGGCTCCTTTGTCTCCAGAGAGGTAAAGCCACCTCTCTCAGATGCACTACAAGAAGGGGGAGTCATCTCTCCCAGTGCATCCTAGAGGATCCTCAGATGACTCAGTCCCTCCCCCGGGCTATCTGCCCTCCTTCTGCACAGGAGCACTGCAGCACCAGGAGGGTTCCACACCTGCCATGCTGTGGACCTCTAAAAAGCCAGTCTTTGAGCCCCATGGTTGTAAAAACTCATGAAAATCAGCTTTTGTCATTTTCCTAGTGAATGGCTTTAGGAACATCTTTTCCTTGTGCAATCTTCTGTCTGCTCCTCTGTCTCTCTCCTCTCTCCAAGACCAGGGCTTGCTCCCTTCCGTGGCACCTGCCATCCACTTCTTCCTCAGATTACATCTCTGCACCTCCTACCTTCCATGATGTGGCCTCTTCTTTCCCTCTAGCTGTGCAGTTTGTTCTGTCAGTCCTCACATTGATTTCTTGGGTATTCAGAATGATTGGGTATTTATCTAGAGGTGTTCAAGGGACCACACAAGCCTTGGGTGCTCTTACTCCTCTGCTGTCTTAGCTCTTCCTTTTGTTGCTCCATATTCTTAAGCATTTGTTATTTTTCACTGTGAGCATTAAAACAATATCACATTATCACCTTATTGTTTAATTTGCATTTGTAGGAAGAAAAGATTGCGTATCATTTCATAATTTTATTTTGCCTTTTCAGTGAAGCACTTATTTTCTCCTTTGTGAAAAGTCTGTCTTCCCCCCCTTTTTTTCTATTGAATTATCTGTTTTTCTCTTATTGATTTGTAAGTGTTTTTTCATATATTAAGAACACAAATTCTTTGTTGATTATATATATTGTAAATATCTTTTCCTTTCTTGGTTGTTTTTACTCTCTTAATAATGTCTTTTGATGAACAAGGTTTTTAATGTTAATATAGATCACTTTATCCTTTATCCTTTTTTTTTAAATGATTAGTGACTGCGTTCTGCTTAAGAAAATTTGCCTACTTGGGGTGCCTTTTGGCTCAGTCAGTTAAGCGTCCATCTTCGGCCCAGGTCATGATTTCACAGGTCGTGAGTTCGAGCCCTGCATCAGGCTCTTCGCTATCAGCATAGGATCTGCTTCAGATATTCTCTCCCCTCCCCTCTCTGCCCCTTCCCCGCTCATGTGCTCTCTCTCTCTCTCAAAAATAATAAATTTTAAAATGTCATTAAAAAAAGAAAATTTGCCTACTTTAAGATCACGTAGATGTTTCCATTTTGAAACTTTATTGTTTTACCATTCACGGTTACATCTGTGACTCATCTGGAAATAACTTTTATTTTTGTATGATGGTAGTAGATCATGGTATAGATATGTTTTGAATATATCTTATTATATGGATATATAGTTAGATCCAGTAAGATACTTATCCTTTCCACACTTCACTGGATCATTCTCTTTTAAATAAAGTGGACAATATCTGTGCATTTATGTTTTTGGATTCTACTCTTTTTCATCGATGTGCTTACTTATCATTGTGCCAGACCGTACAATAGTAACTAGTATAACTTACTGCATGTTGATATCATGTGGCTTTGTCTTCTAAGTTTGCTTTGACTGTCTAAATAACTTCCACCTCTGGGGGCTCCTGAGTGGCTCAGTTGGTTAAGTGTCCGACTTCGGCTCAGGTCATGATCTCACGTTGGTGGGTTCGAGCTCTGCACAGGGCTCTGTGCTGACAGCTTAGAGCCTGGGGCCTGCTTCCGATTCTGTGTCTCCCTGTTTCTCTGACCCTCCCCTGCTCATGCTGTCTCTCTCTCAGAAATAAATAAAACATTAAAAAATTAAAAAAAAATAACTTCCACTTCTGTGTGGATTCTTAGAACTTTTTAACATTATATACACAGTCTTTGTAATTTTTCTGATGATTTTGTAAATTGCACTGTGTAAATTATATTTCTATTTATTTGTTTCCCTAGTATATTTGTTTTTCATTTTTTTATTTTTAGGTTTTTTGGAATGTTCCTTTTAGATATTTCTCTTGTATAGAGTACAGAGTTGAGACTTGCTTTTAAAGTATATCTGTATTTTTTTTCACTTCATGGTTGAGTTAAGCGCATTTACATTTATCATAACAAATAACTTTGCCTACAAATTTAAAACATTATTATATTTACTCATGTCCTTTTATATTTATTATATTTTTTTCTCTATGTGGTCTGTTTTCCTTTTGTTTATTCTCCATCTCCTAGTATCTTCTTTCTTCAAGTTTCTTAAAATTTTGTTTTGTTTTTGTCTTCTTTTGTGCACTGCTACCAATATGCCATCCTAACTTCCTTTTGCAGTTGCTCTTTTCTTCCTGTAGAATCAGAGGATTTTTTCTTCATCTTTGAAGTCTAAGAGGCTTAATATAATATATCTCAGAATTAACCATTCTTGGTAAATTTTCCAAAGTGGATGGCATATTATATGTAATGTATATACAGGTAATTCTTTATGTCCAGAAACTTTTACTGAGATGTAGTTTTAATTAAAAAATTTTTTAATGTTTATTTATTTTTGAAAGAGAGACAGAGTATGAGTGGAGGAGGGGCAGAAAGAGAGAGAGAGGGAGAGAGAGAGAATTTGAAGCAGGCTTCAGACTCTGAGTTGTCAGCAGAGAGCCCAACACAGGACTTGCACTCACAAACCTTGAGATCATGACCTGAGCTGAAGTTAGACATTTAAGCAACTGAGCCACCTAGGCGCACCTAAAATGTAGTTTTAAACATTAATTCTATTCCATTGCCTTGTTTTCCTTTTCCAATGGCTGCAATGATACATATTTTGAATCCTCCTATCTTTGTAAACTCTGAACACTGGAACAAGGCTTTTAGTCCTCTTTCATTTTCTGTCAACATCCATAGCCTAGTGGTTTACTTGACCCATGGTTTCAAGTGTCACATAAATACCATGGCTTTCAGAGTGGTAGCTCAGGCCTTGAACACTGAATGCTAGACTTATTTATAAAATTACCCTCTGACATCACTCTTGGATATCTAATACTCATTTCAAATTTAAAGTGTCCAACACAACTTTTGTTTTTGCCACTGATCCTATATTTGTGTTATGCCTTCATTACATTTGGATCCCTGATCAAATCTCTCATCTGTGAGGACAGAGAGGTCTTCCTTGATCATCTATACCCTACCTAATATAGAACTCCTCACAACTGTTTCTATCAAATCCTTTACCTCTTTTATTCTTCTTGTAGAATTCATCACCACATGTTGCGTGTGTGTGTGTGTGTGTGTGTTTGTGTGTGTGTGTGAACAGTGGTTGCCAAGACCTTAGTAAACATTTGTTGAATAAACAAAATTGCTTTATTGAAATGCATAGTATAATTACTTTCAAAATGTTATTTAAAAAGACACATTTGCCGATCTCAGTGGTGTGCTCTATGAGGTAGGTTCATTTTTGTTTGTATTGGACTGAGCAAAATCACTGAGATCCAATAGAACACTGCATTCATTTCTTAAAATAGTTTTCCTGTCTCAGTCAGATGCCTCTGGGTTAATGTGAGAATCTGGGTCTATATCTGAGAAGGCTAATTTTACTAATAAGTCAGAATACCAAGGAGTATTGAGCTCACTCTATTAATACAGACAAGATTTTCAAAACACTATGTTCCTCTGAGAGAATAATATTCATACTAGGAGACTATAAATTTTTCATCTAAGATAACAAGTGGAAACTATTCCTCAGTTCTTAATATTGCAAGAATCCTATGTTTTGGGAATATATTTGATTTTTTATATTCTTCTTTAGTAAGATATCTTAATTCATTTCCACTTTCACTTAATGCTCAATGGCTGTTTCTTGCATTTTCCTAATTTGAATTTCTCTTTGATCATCGTACTTCATGGCTGTTGATATTCTCGTAAATACAGATGAGAAGTGCTGCGTATTTTGTAGAAATGCTGATACTAACATGGGCTGATTGCAGTCTGGATCATTGAAGTGAAAGTGCTGCATAAGTCAAAATGCGCTATATATCAATGTTGTTAAACTTGTTATGATTACAATTATTATCATTGTTATTATGGATATGAACTTTATTCAATAAACTCAAGAGTGCAATAAATAATATTTTTTTATTTTTAAAAAGTATCAATTTAAACTGATCTCAGAGCTCCTCTCTTGCTTAGCTAGCAGGAAATTCAATCTTGTCATTGTTGCTCCACCCCTCTCCTCAACCAGAATTGTGCAAAATTTTTCAGGTCTTTCTAGAGCCAGAGCACTGATCTGAGCTCACCAGTCAACGGCAATTAGTCAAACAAAATGGTTACTGATGGAACTACAGATTCTTTTCTGGTTTGGTGGCTTTGTTGCTTCCGTGCCAATCTTGGGGGAGGAACACTAGAAAAACTAGGAGCCCATGTGCCTGGAGTGCCTGGAAACAAGTCCCATCTTGTTTCCCAAAGGATAAGTGCTCCCCATTGAAGCTCAGGTATTTTATCAGTTAGAGTTCAAAGTCGCTGGAATGGAATTGGCTCTAAGCAGTTTAAACAAAACAGGTGCATTACCTGGCAGTAAGTAGCTTATAGAATTTCCCGAGGGGCCAGGAAAATGAGTTTGAATGATTTGCAGCCAGATGAATGCCCATCTACCATGGGACCATTCTAAGTGGACGAGGAGACCTTTCTGAGATACGGAAGTTTATCTTCTGACTTACCTTTTCCTTGTGGCATAAGCACATTTGGGGGCAGACATACTTTGGTTAGTACTAGGGAGATTTTAATAGTGTCTTTACTTTGCGTCTATCTATATCAATGAACTTGGAGCAGGGTTGAGCCTCTATTCTTGCTTATTTTCCAGGCACCCTCAGATGGTTTGATCTAGGCCATCAAGTGCACCTCCCTCTTTGTTGAGGGGGAGGGCAGAAAACGCTCCTAGAAATACAGTTATATTAGGTTTCCTTAGTAGTTTACCGCAAGTCAAGCAGGCTGAAATCCTTAGTGCTGCCTTTAGTGATAGAAACAAAATGCCTGTTTTATGCAGATGCTCTTCATCACCTGCAAGGACAATTCCGAATAACTCCATTTCACGGTTCAGTTCCCAGAGTCATCTGAGGGAACATTTTGCAGCTAGCAGATCTTGGCTGCCCAATCAGCATGAAGTCTGTTCAAGAACAAATGTGCTATAGTAGCCACACTAAGACCTTTTAAAGGTTGAAGCCACTGATTTGTAGCAACTACCCTCAGGAATTTTTCGGACACAGTTTCTTGTTTTATGGAAAATTGTGACGTTAATGATACAAGGTTTCATAGCTCTGGACCTGCTTCCTTAGGAAAGTCATGGCCTTGTCTTCAAATGTCCCTGTAGTTTTCATCCTATAGAGGTGAAGTGACAAGAACCCTTTGGTAGTTCATTTTCTATGAGAAAATGCCAGCTTTTTCTAATGAGAACTTATTATGAGAATGATATCAATCTCTTTTCAAATGAAACAGAATATATAAACATCAGGCACTTGCCATTCAGCTGCAGTTGTGGTTTCTTTTTAATTTTGTTTGCTTTTTTCCTGCACAGTATTTTAAACAAATCTGAAGTAGCTCCTAAAATTTAGACGCTGAGAGATTTTACACAGTGTTTTAAACAAATTTGAATTAGTGGCTAAAACTTAGGTATTGAGAAATTTTACACAGAAATCTAGACTTGGGTTTTCTCTTGAGAAGTCGGAAACTCTAGTAGTAGCATCAGGCCACATTGCCACCTGGCAATAGAAGGCAGGACCTGAGTAGCTGCTGAACAGCCTAGTGGCAGAGATGAGGTTCCGGTCTCATTCTCCCGAGGCTTCTTGTCTTCTTACCATGTTCCTCTCATACGACTTCACTTGAGCTGCCTGTCTCCTGGGCAGGTGAATTTGCAACCTATAGTCCTGGTATACCACCATTTAGTTCCTTCAGACAGGAATTTTGAGAAAAAAGTTTTTGATGAGTATGCCTGAGTATTACTTTGGAGGCTCTGTCTCTCTTCCCTTCGTATTTTTTTCTTCCAAGATTTTATTTAAATTCGAGTTAGTTAACGTGTAGTGTAGTGTTAATTTCAGGAGTAAAATGTAGTGATTCATCATTACATACAGCACCCAGTGCTCATCATAAGGGCCCTCCTTAATGCCCATCACCCATTTAGCCCATCTCCTCACCCACCACCCCTCCAACAACCCTAGGTTCTCTGTACTTAAGAGTCTCTCTCTTTTTATCTTCTTTTTCCTTCCCTTCCCTTATGTTCATATGCTTTGTTTCTTAAATTCCACACATGAATGAAATCATATGTTATTTGTCTTTCTTTCCCCTCGTATTTTAATAGTCAAGTTATGAATGTGTTTCAGTGTCAACATTTTAAATATGTTTTAGGAATTAGGTATAATACAAATGATGTAATAGAATGGATGTTAATAATAAATAATGAAAAAAATATTGTCTGGAAGCTAGCTTGATCTTAAATATGTTCCAGTCTTGTTCTAGATCTATAAGTGGCAGAGATCTCAGATTCGCCCTGGGACAGTGGTGAATTGTAGAACCTGAAATTTAGCAACATCAGTTCTTGTTCATATAGACTTGGGGAGTTCCTCAGAACCCAGTGATCTTCTCCTGAGGAAATGTTGCCATAACACATTGTCAGAGGTGTGGGTGCTAAAGGGAGGGACATAACATTCTCATGGAGGCCCCTATGTGCAGCTGACCATCCAGGCATAAAGAAGGGGCTTAAAAAGAGAACTGAACAGGATAACAATGAATTCATACTTCACAGAACACCTAGCAGGGGAAAACTTTAGGGAATCCAAGTCTGGTGAATGATACTTCTGCCTATTATCTCTGACAGCACTTGTTATGTATCTTTCTCAAGTATTCCATCATCTTCCTCTGTGGTGTTCATGTTTTCTTTCTCCCTTCCTCCTTCCTTCCTTCCTTCCTTCCTTCCTTCCTTCCTTCCTTCCTCTCAATACTATAGTGGGAAAGAAAAGGAATCCTTTGTTTAGAATTTCTAGGGGGTAAAAGAACTTAGAGCATTGTAATGTCATGCTTATATAACATATCTAAGATCCTTAAAAAATACCTCCTGAAGAAGGCATTGGTATATCTAGAGAAAAAAAATACTATGATTTGCTTTCCTCTTTGCTCATATTGGAACCTATTGAGTACCTCATTTTTTTCACATGATTGAACACTTGGAGGTCATGGTAAATAATCTGATATGTTGCCAAACTGCTCGTATGAATGTGGCCCCAGAGCATCACCATGGCAGCTTTGTACATTGTGCTTTTGGGATAGAAGTCTATAGACTTGCACAGAGAAAGAATGATCTGGTAAGATGCCCTCTGGTATATTTCTGAAGAACAGCACTCTACAGGAAAGCATTTGGGGAAATCACCTCAAAAAAACAGAGCAAGACAAAGAAAAAATGACACTTTATTGCTTTTCATAAATTAGCATGCAAGCTTGATTGTTATATTGTTTTATTTTTTTTCAGCTTTGTTAAATGCTGTTTTGTTTTTTGGCAGAAGGTCTGAGTTGCTGTTATAAATATAGAACTGGAACTGTATTAAGTGCCAGCAAGTGGCGTTGCTTTGGTGATGGCTTAGTCCCAAAGGTGAGTCACTCCACTTCAGATTCTCTGGCATCTTGTGGAAAGATCTAGCTCTAAGAGGGTGGGAAAGGATTCTTTAAGTGTGCTATAAGCAGAAGATTTTGCTTTTCAAAATGGGTGCAGGGAGGTTGGTCGGGGCAGCAGGGCAAGTGCCCTGGGGTATAGAAAGGTTGGCCATAGGCTGAGGCAGGGTGTGGAGCCTCACAGGCTGCCAGCCAGGGCACAGGGGCTGTGGCCCTGTCTGGCTCTAGCTGGACATGGACTTGGGAAGAAATGAGTGGATGCATTTCTCCCCATTTCCTCCATCACTGCTGGCTCTGCGCCGAGCTCCAGGATGCACCATGAAAGACAACCCAGCTATGAATGCAGCTCAACTCCTACTATCAAATTCCACGTTCAATTTTAGGTTATAACACCATGAATTTGACTGGGTTCAGTAGTACTAATGACAGCTCTGACATTTAGAGAAAGATGAACTTTTTCTTACCATCTTAAAAGAATATTATTTTTATAGAATTGAAAAGTATCCACGTAAGAGAGTCTTCTTTGGATCTGTTCTATAATAAGCAGGATAAAAATATGCATCTGTAATGTAGAGGTGAAGAATAAGGATAGAGGAAACCAGAGGTTAGAGGATCTGTTTTCCAGGACTGCTTGGCTACTAACTTCCTACATCAGGTATTTTCACACAGAACTGTACACAGAGAGGTATTGTAAGAATACAGATTCTGACTCAGGAGCTCTGCAGTGGGGCCTCTCTAACAAGCTCCTGGGTGATGCCTGGGGGATCCTCAGACCACTCCTAGGGCCATACCATTTGAATCAAATACTTACCTGGTCTCTGTAACTTGTCACTTCTCTTTCTTCTGTCCTTGTAAGACATGTTACCTTCTCCTCGTTTTCCCTGACCATGCTAGCTAAAATGGCAATTCCTTATGTCACCTTGTACTCTTAACTGACTTCATTTTCTTCATTACATTTACTCCAAAAGTACTTACATAAATACTTAAGTATTTATAGTTTATCTCTTAGCAGGAGAAAGTAGTTTCCACGTGGCAACAGCTTTATTTATCTATTTTCTTTTTTATTGTATCCTCAGTATATATATATATATATATATATATATATATATATATATATATATATACATGAATGCCTGGCATGCAGGGAAGCACAACATTGGATGCTAAATGAGTTGATGGAAGAATGAATGGGTTTTCCTATTCATCAGGGAATGTGTGACTCTTTCTTGGAGTCAAGGCCTTTTCAAAGATTAAACAATTCCACCTTTGGGTTAATTGTATGCAAGAGCAGTGTGGGTGATATCTAGATTCAGTTTGTCACTGAATTGGATGCAGCCTTAAGAGAGTCTACAACTCTGACTGGTCTGGCTCTTGCTATTTTTCAATGTCCATTGTGATGAAACTAATCCTACAAAAATCTTGGCTGGAGACATCAAGCGTTCTTAATTTTTCTAGGTCTTACAAGGTATAGTTTCTTAGGATTACATGGGTGATGCAAGATACTTCAGGAATTTTTCCACTTCAGCTAGGACCAGAATTGAGGAAGTGCTTCTGCCTTTTTTGCTTGTATTTACCTTGTCTTAACACCGAAGAAATACTGTGGAGGCAAATTGAGTTATAGTTCCAAAGAAATCTGCTGAGGACACAAGCATAATTGTAGCACTCAGGAATGGAAGTCATAGTAAGCAGAGGTCAACCAGAATTGCAAGGTGCTATTTGCAAAAGAGCAGAACAGACAAATGACAACTTTAACTACAAATCAAAGACTTCTTGTTTTATCCTGGGTAGAAAGGAAGCGGGAGGGGCTGTGGGATTCTCTTCCACCACATCACTCTGAGCAATAGTAGCTTTCAGCAAACTGATTGTGCTCAAAGTTTATTTATTTATTTGAAAAATCATTGGTGTGAAAACATTGTAAAATGCTTTTTTAATCATTTTCAGGACTAAGCCTCATATTTTAAAGTATTCCCCCCAATAAATGCCCCATCTTCTATGTGTAGCATACAGCAGAAGGCAGTAAGCCCCCAAAAGACACAAATGGCAAACAGGGTGACCATCTGCTATATTCTTTTTTAAATGTTTATTTATTTATTTGAGAAACAGAGAGAGAGAGAGAGAGAGAGAGAGAGAGAGAGAGAGTGAGAACGAACAGGAGAGGGTCAGAGAGAGGAAGTGAAAGAGAATCTCAAGCAGGCTCCGCACTTTTAACACAGAGCCCTAAGTGGGGTTCGAACTGTGACATCATGACCTGAACCAAAGTGAGACACTTAGCTGACTGAGCCACCCAGGTACCCCTGCAGTATTTTAACTCCAAATTTAAAACTAATTTGCTTTAGTTAATTAGTTAATTAAATTGCAAACTTCTAAGAAAATATGTGATTTGAATTAGTATTTGGGTTTTTTTCCTTGCCAAGAGTAAAAAAGGGAGTAAGTTGGTCTGTTTTAGGTAAAAATCTATGATTTAAGTAAATTAGTAAAGCAATAATTTCAGCCAAAAGTTTGGTTTTTTTTCTCTTGCCTTCCAAGTATACCTGTTAATGTTCTCACTTGTGGAGAAGCAAGTCATTAAGATTTGTAGTTGATTGCTTCTACAACAGAAGGCCCTAAACCGTTTCTCACAAGAGGCTGTCTCTGCATTTTCAGTTGTATCGTGATCACTGCAGGGAAGTAGAAGGAGAAAACCACAATGAGAATGCAAACTAAAGATGGGGCTGCTGGGAGGCATTTTCTCTTCTCTGAGAATCTCGTTAAGCCACAGGGACTGGGGAGCTCTACCAGGTAAGCCTTCTGGATTTATTGAAATGGAAGCTTATTCCACTTGCCAGATTGTAAAATTCCCACACTTAGGGCTTTATTGCCTACAAATCTGAACTAGAGATGACATGGTATTGACATTTTCTTCTAATATGCATCTGTTGAGAAATGGAAAAACAGAGATCCAATGCGTATAAAATGGCCACTCTGCCAAACCTGGTCACATTTTATATCTATGAAGAATATCATTAATGGGAGAAATTAAAAATGTCAAAGATAACAAGGTGATAAATAAATTGCTAAACTCTTCTTATGGTGGAAACCATGGGGATTGTGGACTTGCATGAGGTGAGTCCCTCTTCATGCATGATGTAGTACAATTAGGGTTAAGATAGTGTCTTTGAAGAAGATAGTGATTTTCGGAAGATGAAATACACATACATACCTAGAGACATACAAAGGCATGTTTTGTAACTTGTAAAGACAAAATATTTTTAGAAAACTATTTTCATAAGTCCAAATATGTATTGTAAGAACATGGCTGTTGGCCTTTACCAGTGGTTGCATTCTAGTCTTACAATAAATACTGCATAAAATAAAATAAAAAATTTCCCCCAAGTGACCTTCAAGTATATAAAGGTCACTAATCTTTCTGGCTTACTGTGTGGAGCTGAAAGGAACATAATGAAAAGCCTGTTTCCCTGAGATACTTGGTTAAGAAGGCTTTACTCCAGTAACAGTAATTATAATCTTGTGCCAGAAGGGTAAATCTCACCTGACATACTGGGACTGGGATTTTAAAGGTATGGTGGCAGCTGGCCTACCATATCAGGGCTTGTAGGTCACAAAGAAGGGACTCCACTATCGGTGTAATAGTACTGGAATAACCATTAACTCATGGATAATCACCAGTTAGCAATAGTACACAAAAAAGTATTTTATAATTAAGTTCTTGGCATTCACTAGAATGGCTATATTGTTTTATTTTATTAAATTTTTGGTTCAGAGCCTGACCAGCTTGTTTCCCACAAAGCACCCTCTCACAGAGGACCCGAGGTGGTTAAAGTGATATTTTTCCACATGATGACAGATGTTTCTGGACAAATATATTATTTTACACAGAATATACAGAAAGCATGACCAATATTTGGATATACGCAGTAGCAAAATGAACGAATATGCCCTTTTGACCAAGTGGATAGACATCCTATTAGATTCTTTTCATTAAATGGCCAAAAAGCAAGTGTCACATCTGGCCTATTGTTCAGTTACTTTCCAGTCAAGGTTCTTAAGTGATTTCATAGTGCCATGAAATGCATGTTGAAAGGAGTCTTTTCCACTCTGCTGTGGCCTCTCTTCTTGAGTTGACATTACACAGTACACATCACTGTCACTGTCACAGCATGAGCTGCATATTTGGGGCGAAACCTCTTTCATATGGATGTCAGATACTAACGCCAGTGTTACATGTTCAGAATTCAGATCTTGTATTTTAGAAAGAATTTTTTTCCCCTTGGCTATACTGATGCTTAAGATTTGCTATTAAACCATCTTCAGTGGAGCCTATAATTGGTGAATTTCTGGAGAAGGCTAATATAATTAATTTCATTTTATAGCAAATCCACAATGATGGCTTGATTAGGGAATGCTGATTATTTTAACATCGTAAGATCTAAAACTTTTTACTTGTTATTCATTTATATACTCTGTGTGTGTATGCATGTTATGTACATAAAATATATGTTTTATGCTTATATGGGAAATGATGATCAAAAGAGTATATAGGCATACACATATTTTATTTTGATCACTATTTTCTCTGTAAACATCTTTCTTTCTCTTCTTTCTTATATGGCAAATGTCCGTGTTAAGCATATTATCCTGCACACCACCCAGGAAAAATCAGAAGCCTCTGAAATATATAATCAGACATAGTATAATAGGTTAGATATACTGAAGATACTTTTTAATAATCTTTCTATGTTAAAGATCAAAGTTCTGCCCACCGAGAAATAAAACTTTGGCCAATTCATTAACTGGTCTTTCTTTCAAGTATGATTTGATCATGGAACATCAATCTTAAAGGTAAGAAAAAAAAAATCCTACCTCTGGTATTTTACTTACAACCTTGGAGAAGTCATCTGATCTCTTTGAATTTTATTTACATCTATAAAAATTGGGTTTGGAAAGTTTCAAGGTAATATTTTGAAATATAAGTGTTAACTATTGTTTAGAATAATTAAGAAAGACATTCAGGAGAGAACAAAAAGTCATAGGCTTCTTGAAGCTTTTTATTCAGACCCTGGATAGAATTTTTATTCAGGGTAGAATTTCCTTCTGTGGAGGAAATGACTAGATGAAAAACATTTCTTTCTCCCACCCAACACTGCCATGAAAAAGACTGATGGGGATGTTACAAACAACAGAGGGTTACAGTTCAGGAAATGCATGCTGGCGTGGTCAGTTTGATGTAGCTTGGTGCCTTAAAATGTAAGTGGCAGTACCTTGGGGAAGGGTGGAAAAGCGGTGGATATCAAGGATGTCCAGCTTAGCTTATTGATAAAACAGGACGTTTCATAAGGCAGACAGAGCAGCATCTAGAATCATAATCAGGCCACATTCTGTACTGTAGACAGGATACACAGTCGGGATCAGGGAAGTAACAATAGATACCAAAGACCAGAGTGTGGAAACATGACAAATGCTAGACTAGGGTGACTGCAAATACCAGACAAAACTTTAGATTCGAAGTGGCTGTAACTCCAGGCAGATTATGAAGGTTGTAGCCAAGGAAGGATTGATGAAAATCCTCTTCACAGTTCTGTGAATGTCTTTGTGATGCAGATTGGACCTTGGATCCTCTGTGTCATCTTTGCATGCCTGGCACCTACCCCAGGTCCTGGCATTCAGTATGCTCCCAGAAAACATTCGTTGTTGAAAGAAGTATCAAATTATCAGTTCAGATGAATGGTGTGAATTTGAACTGTGCTTAGCATTCTGAGAAAAATGTCTTTTTGGTTTGGTTTACCAAGACACTATAATGAGAAAAGTATATATTTTTGTATAAAAATAGATATAGATATTATTTATGAGGCACTGAAAATAAAGTTTTCAATACTATGCCAATGACTTGTATTACTTAAAGTTTTATATTGTATTTATAGTAATTAGCGGGCTTGTTGCAATTAAATTTTTTTTTTTTAATTAAAAAACTTTTGGAGGGGCACCTTGGTGGCTCAGTTGGTGGAGAGTCTGACTTTGGGTCAGGTCATGATCTCATGGTTTGGGAGTTTGAGCCCCATGTCAGGCCCCGTGCTGATAGCTCAGAGCCTGGAGCCTCGTTCAGATTTTGTGTGTGTGTGTGTGTCTCTCTCTCTGGCCCTCCCCTGCTCATACTCTCTATCTGTCTTTCAAAAATAAATGAATATTAAAAATATTGTTTAAATTATTTTAAGTTTCTGTATTTATTTTGAGAAAAACATAGAGAGTGAGCGGGGGAGGGACAAAGGGAGGAAACGAGAGAGAGAATCCCAAGCAGGCTCCACACTATCAGCGTGGAGCCCAATGAGGGGCTTGAATTCATAAACTGTAAGATCATGACCTGAGCCAAACCCAGGAGTTGGAGGCTTAACTGACTGAGCCACCCAGGCCCACCCAATTGCTGGTTTAAAATATTTTTGTTTTAATGTTTATTTTTGAGAGAAAGAAAGAGAGCAATAGAGTGTGAGCGGGCAAAGGGCAGAGAGTGGGAGACACACAATCCAAAGCAGGGTCCAGTCTCTGAGCTGTGAGCACTGAATCAAATGTGAGGCTTGAACTCATGAACCATGAGATAATGACCTGAGCTGAAGTTGGACACTTAATCGACTAAGCCATCCAGCCGCCTCTCAATTGCTAGTTTTGATGCATAGACGAAGTAACTGCATGATAAATGTTAGTGAAATAAATAAATGAATGCAATTTCTAATAGGCTTTTTCATATCATCAACTTAATCTATAAGTATTTGAAAGAATTACATTAATGGGATCATTGTGGAAAAGATGGAATATATGATAGGTAATACCTGAAGAATACACTATGCTAATCATCTTACTTAGTCATAAGGTTAAAAAGGTATTGGGAAAATCATTTTGCTCATTCCATCACTTTTAGGCAAAGCTAAAATATTTATACTTTCTTTTTAAGAGAGTATTCTTTTTATAGTGTAATTTTTATAAATGATAATTGTAAATTTTGATAAACTATAATAAATTTTAAAAGAAATGATCTCCAAAAATCTGAGTATATTTGTTTTTGTCAAATTGTATTTTTAGAGTAATTACAAATTAAAACTTAAAATTTATTCTCATGTTAAAAACTGGGTCTCTGAATGTAAAAGCATTCATAGGTATAAAAAAGGAAAGTTCATTATAACTAGAAAATTTAAGGATAAAATTATTAATTTTCTAATGTAATGCATATAATAATTGTTACAAAGTTCAAATATTCTATTAAAATTAGGCTACTATAAACAACGGTTATAATTCTTTTGGTTCTGAGCTCTTGGGAGAAGGAAATATAGTCTATATATTGCCCAATTCTACCTTATGTCTCTAACTTTTATCCACAGCATTCAGTTGTTTTTTTTTTTTTTTTGGTCTTCTCTTCTAATTTGGTTTGTTTATTCTATATGCTATGTCTTCATGGTTTATTTAGTAGCTCTGGTGAGGCCTGTTAGGGGTATTTGATTTGTTTGTTTAGCATGTTTTTGGAAAGAAAATAGCAACTATATTCCAACATAGGATACAGTTATCATTAATAAAGGATGGTTACCAGGATATATTTTTTCTTAAACTTACCTCCCCTTATCTTCCCTTAGTGAATTTTCTTTTTCAAAGGTTTATATCTATAAACTAGAAGGATAAACCAACCTTGTTCAGATGACTATATACAGATTCCTCCTTTTTCTTAAAGTTTATTTATTTGTTTTGTGAGAGAGACAGAGACAGTGTGAGCAGGTAAGGGGCAGAGAAAGAGAGGGAGAAAGAGAAAGAATCCCAAGCAGGCTTCTTACTGTCAGCACAGAGCATGACTTGGGGCTCAAACTCATGAAACCGAGAGTCCAACACTTAGCTGGCTGAGCCACCCAGGTGCCCTGAGATTCCTATGTATAATGTTGTCTAATAGGAATTGAACACATTAGGCAAAGGGATTGGAAAGTTTGTACATCTGCCTCTCCTATTTGCAGTATAGGTTCATTAGTTAAACCCTTTAGCTCATGAATAGATACCAGAATCTACTGACCGACACATATTACTAATTGTTTCATGCAATATGACAAAGCACTGCACCAGGCTCAGGAGAAGCACAGGGCAATGCTCTCTGAACCCATGATACTACTAAAGACAGAAGATGTTTGCATGGGTCTCGTTGGCCTTGGCTAACTCATTTTTATTTGATTTTCTTTTCATTCCTTTTCATTTTATGTTCCTGACCTTCAGTTTCCTCATCGAATTTACAACAGAGTTCCTGTTTTTAGCAGGGACAATCTGTACTTCCTTAAATCTAGAATTACAATTCTTTCTCTACTGCCCTTTAAATTAATTAATTAACTATTATTATTATTATTATTATCATTATTATTATTTTATGAAAGGGTTAGTCATTCTTTATTCCTTAACACTCCCAGGGCATTTCCTCCTTATGAACGTAGAGGTGACACTGACCCCTTAAAGGTAACTAAGCCCAAGCTGACTCAGTTAGTCACTCATCAAGCATATACCAAATGCCTATTAGTGCAAAGCTCTGTGTTTCATCCTGGGGAAGGTATGGAAAGCAAACAAATATAAATGAATTTACATTTCTGTCTTGTAGGCTCCGTCTTTTTAAAGGTAAAGATCTCTTTTTTGCTCTTTAAAAAAAAAAGTGTTTATTGAATACATATCACATGCCAGGTATATACATTATCTCCATGCTAAGTTCTTAATGTGCATTATATCCTGATGCTTTTGACTTGCATTTTGTGTGTGTGTGTAGGGGGAGGATATCAGGGGATATATCCACAGTTTTTAAAACTGTGATGAAATAAATATAAAATTTATATTTATTTTAAACATTTTTAAGAGTACACTTCAGTGGAATTATGTTTATAATGTTGTACAGCCATCACTACTATCTATTCCAAATTTCCACAAACCCAAACAGAAACTGATAAGTAATTACTCCCCATTTTCCCCTCCCTTAAGCCCTTGGGAACTTATAATATACTTTCTGTCTCTGTGTATTTTCCTATTCTCGATATTTCACATAAGTGAAACCATAGAACATTTATCCTTTTGTAACTGGCTTATTTTACTTGGCATAATGTTTTTAAGATTAATCTGCATTATAGCACATATCACAACTTTATTGTTTTTATTTCTGAATAATATTTCATAGTGCATATATCCCAAATTTGTTTATCCATTCATCTTTTGATAGATATTTGGGAGGTTTTTATTCACCTCTGATTTTGTCAAGGTTCCAGTTTTTGTAATCATAGATCTGTTTGGTGTCTAGATATTCTCATCTCTTCCCAGAGCTACAGTGAAGCCATCCTGCCTCCATATTTTTCTCCATCTTTATCCTAGCATATGTGTAACTATTTTTTTAATTAAAAAAAGTTTTTTTTTTTAATGTTTTGTTTATTTCTGAGAGAGAGAGAGACAGTGTGAGCAGGGGAAGGTCAGAGAGAGAGGGAGATACAGAATCTGAAGCAGGATCCAGGCTCTGAGCTAGCTGTCAGCACAGAGCCCAACACAGGGCTCGAACCCATGAACCGTGAGATCATGACCTGAGCCGAAGTCGGATGCTTAACCAACTGAGCCACCTAGGCGCCCCTATTTTTGTAGAAGGTATAATTTCAGGGGTGCCTGGGTGACTCATTCGTTTAACTGTCCGACTCTTGATTTCTGCTCAGGTCATGATTTCATGGTTGATGAGTTTGAGCACACTGTCCGTATGGAGATCACTTGAGATTTTCTCTCTCCCTCTCTCTCTCTGCCCCTTTCCTGCTAGCATACTCTCTCTCTCTCTCTTTCTCAGAATAAATAAACTTAAAAAAAAGAAGGTATAAACTCAATGTTTACAATTGAGTTAAATTTCTTCTAGAATTAATTGCAGTGAAAAAATGAATGTAGATTTTTTCTCTTAACTCATTGATATTTTACCACTTTCCTTCACATAATAAAGGAAAATATAAGACTTTTATGTAATTTACTAAAATACTTGTATCAATCCTTTAAATAATTATTTAATCTCATTGCTGAGTTTATTTTATTAAAAATAAATTTTTTAACATTTGATGAGATCATTCTAAATATGTTATATTTACTAGAGTCAAGTTGAGGCAGGAATGACTAAGGCTGTGCTCATGTAGAAAATTCTTTTATGGTTATTGAAGTTTCAATATACCTTTGTTACCTAACTAAACTTTAAGATTTTTTTTACTGATTTGTTATTAATAAATTGAGTTTAGAAAATAAATATTCTGTATACTTTAGTCTCAGGAGAAAAAAAAAAGTTGACACCAGGAACATCAATGAATTAAACTTAATGAGGACATTTGTGGCAATAATGATGGAGTGTCAAGGTCTCTAAGATGCTGCATGCTAGCTATTTTTCATTCTCTTTAATTTACACATGAAGGCTTAAAGAGCTGTGGGCAAGTTGCTTCAAAGAAGAGAACATCACTGCTGAACCAAAGCTAATGCAAAATTATTTGAAAACTAGAGAGTCCTTTTAGCACACAGTAATAGAGGAATGCAGAGTTTTTATACTACAAAATATAAGCTTCTGTTTAAAGGTTTTCCTCCTCTTTACTGTTCATATCAAGTACAACCAATTCACTTTTAATTCAGCCCCCAATTTTTAAGGCTGCATGGATGACATCTTGTGGGAGTATGGTGAAAAAATGATATTAAAAACAATTCCATTTTAACGAGAACAGATTGAATTTGGTTTAACATTTCTTATATTTCCATTTATTTTGTATAATGACATGAATGGAAATGTATGCAAATGGTACTTTTAACAATCTTTGGGTGAATAAAAGGGTAGAGAGTTTACGCTACTATAAATTGTAGTTGGAAATCTGATGCCTGAGATTGTCTATACATGTCAGGGGAATGAGCACAAAGAACAATTAGTCTATCCTTTTGATTCCCTTCATAATCGATACCGATTTCTGTGGTTTCATTGATCTGGTCACAAATCACATTGAGTCCTAGCTTGGAAAAACCCAACACTTTATCTCTCCCTTTCTCTTGACCTGACTAACTTTACAAAGGAGATGTTCAATAAATATGAAAGAACAAGATGAAAGAAGACTGTATTACCTGATGTCGTCTCCCAGAAAAACACAAAACAAAAGAAAACACATGGCCAAATGGTACACTACAGTCCAGTGCCATTTGGACTAATGATTTATTCTTTGGACTTCTTTTTTAAGAAAGTAAAATAAACACCAAAACAACATTGTCATACTTCAGCACTTCTGTGTTAAATATTCTGTGGATGTGCAACAGATATTAAAGGAAAAATAGAAACATTTTGTATTTATGAGTTAAATTAAATTGTATCTATTGCTCATGATAAAACATGAGGAGTAAGAATTATGAACTGGGGTTCATGGGCCCCAGGACTGCATGGTGGGAGGGAGGAGCTTCAAGATGTCTGTGAAAACTGAAATGATATGTGAATTTGGAGTGTATTTTTTTGGGATGATCAGACTTGATAGTGATTGAACAACAGTACCTATTTCTGGTTTGATCATTTTAAGAGTTTTTATCCTGTTTGTCCTCAAGACATCTTTAAGATGTCAATGTTCCCATTATCTTCCTATTGCAGATGAGAAAAATGACATACAAAGATTTTATGTAACTTGCCTAGGGCATCATGACTACAAAGGAGTCAAGCCAGCATTTGAACCCAGAAGTCTAGCCCTTGGATCTACATTCCTAATCAGCACATACACTGTGCTATCTTTTGATGGGGAATAGTTTTTATAACTTTTCTTTTCAGATTTTCAGAAGAAGTTGTGACCTAAAGACAATTAAATATCTACTAAAGTAGAGAAGACAACTGGGCCACAGAAATGCCTCTTTCATTAGACATGCTGTGAAGTATAGTACCGGGGCCACCACAGCTCAGGAAAATCAGTCACCTAGATGCTAGGCATTTTTAATGTCTGCTGATAAATGTCCCAACCATTTACTAAATTAATCTGGCTACCCAGGCTATAATTTTGTTTACTACTTTCAATAAAATGGAGAAAAAAATTATAAGAATCAAGATTCTGACAATGAGGTAAAATGAATTGAGCAAAATCTTAGTAGAGTTGCAATTTGAGACCATGGCATAAGTCAAATACATTTACTTAAATTGAGCTTAGAATTCCTATTGGTCAAAGCAAAATGCAAAACATGATCAGTTACATGATTCACAGTTACTGAGAAAACCAATCACTTCCTCAGAGGGAATAACACGTTGCTTTGTTTGAAGTCAGGAATACATTTTCTTTTTGAGTGTATAGTGAACACTTTTTTTTTTCAGTAGCAGCTCTGATAAATGTCATAGCTGCTGTGATGGTCTTAACTGGGTCCCCTCAAAGTTCGTAGGTTGATGTCCTAACTCCCAGTAATTCTGAATATGAATTCATTGAGAGAGAAGACCTTCAAAGAAGTAATTAAGGTTAAAGGCTAAATTAGTAAGTTTCAATCTGCTATGACTGATGTCTTTTTAAGAATAGGAAATTAAGATACAGACATGTATCCTAATACACAGATCGCACAGAAGAGCGACCACATGAAGATGTAGTGAGAAGATGGTCACCTGCAAACCTAGAAGGGAGACCTCCAAAGAAAGGAAACCTGCAGAATTTTAATCTTGGACTTCTAGCCTCCAGAAAATAAAGTTATTTCGCTTAAGCCATTCAGTCTATGGTATTTTGTTATGGCAGCCCTAGATGACTTATTTAAGCAGGTTCTTTAAAATACTTTATAATAATCTATACTTCAGCATCCATGTGTTTCTTATTTTGCATGGCAGCTGAAGAAGGAGGGCAAGTTAGGGGGGACACCCCCAGTGAAATTCTGAGGACTCCCAACAATATAGTCCAAACACAGTGCCCTCTCTAGAAATGCTTCATTTGGAGAGGAGATTTAGACTACTCAGAAGAATGGATGAACAATGTGTGTGTGTGTGTGTGTGTGTGTTTGGATTTGGGGTAAAATATATTGCTGCAGAGGGTACGTAAACTTCCTGGTAAAACATAAAATAAAATAGTTTCTCTATTGCCAATTAAGGTTAAACATAGACTATTGGACAGAAGACTTGACTTTTGGAGCATCTGGGTGGCTCAGTTGGTTGAGTGCCTGACTTTGGCTCAGGTCATGATCTCCTGGTTCAGGAGTTGAAGCCCCAGATCAGGCTCGCTGCTGTCAGCCTGTCAGCACAGATCCTGCTTCAGATCCTCTATCCCTGTCTCTCTGCCCCTCCCCTGCTTGCACCCTCCCCCAAAATATTTTTAAAAAATGATAAAAAAAAAAAAAAAGGGCTAGGCTTTTGATGAAAATGGAAAGGCCTCACCAAGGGTTGGGTTCTTGTAGCTCATGGTCACCTTGTCTCCAAACCAGGGGGAAACCTGATTGGGAGCAAGAAATTTTCATTAGAAAAAGTTGCGGTTCAAATCTGACACAAGGAAAAAGGAATTAATGAATGACATGTTAATTTTGAAGTTGCATATCATAGTTGTGTACAGAAAATTTTCAAATCAAGAGTGACCAAGGAAAATCTCATTAATGTAGGTATATAAATGCAAGTCTAAAAAACAATTAAACATAATGGTGATTAAGTGTATAAAATGACTCACCATGAAAATCTCATAGTAATTTATGAATAATATTGTAAATAATTACACTTTTGTATACCTCTATTATAACATATGTCTCTAGGATTATAATTAGTTGTTGGATAGGCTGTGTCCTTGCTACTCAGTTATATCTTTGAGCGTATGAATTTACCTTTAATTTCATTTTCTCTTCTATCAGTAATGCTCAGTATGTGTTTGTTAAATGCTTGAGTGAAAAAAAAAAAAACACACGAACAACTAATATTTGCATGGCAATTGAATTCTTAAACTTTTCATATATAAGTTAGTAATAACTAACAAAACTTTTTGTACACTTTTTCCTCATAACCTGAAATTTGATGCTACCCAATTCTTATTATTTATTTATTTAATTATTATTAATTAATTAATTTACAGTTTATTTATTTTGAGAGAGAGAAAGAGCAAATGGGGGAGGAGTAAAGGGAGATGGAGAGAGACAGAGAGGGAGGAAGAGAGAGAGAGAGAGAGAGAGAGAAGCCCAAGCAAGCTCTGCACTGTCAGCATGGAGCCCAGTGCAAGGCTCGAACTCACAAACCATGAGAACATGACCTGAGCTAAAACCAAGAGTTCGAGGCTTAAGTAACTGAGCCACCCAGGCTCCCCTGCTACCCAGTTAAAAAAATTGTTATTTTTTTGGAAAGAAGATTTAAAGATGAGAAAATATTAATATAGTGTTAAGTTGTGAATACAAAATTATTGTAGATAGTCACATATATACAAAAATAAAAGGAATCAGCCAAAATATCAGCTGTGGTTGAAAAAATTCATTCTGAAATCTTCCACAGAGTGGTTTATTGAAAAAAATTGACATAACATTTACAATTTTTAATGCATAGTTCTGTGAGTTTTTTAAACATTTATTTTTGGAGGGAGACAGAGACAGAGCACAAGTGGGAGAGGGGCAGAGAGAAAGGGAGACAGAATCTGAAGCAGGCTCCAGGCTCTGAACTGTCAGCACAGAGCCCATCATGGAGCTCAAACCCACGAACTGTGAGATCATGACTTGAACCAAAGTTAGACGCTTAACTGACTAAGCTACCTGGGAATCACAGTTCTGTGAGATTTTTTGTTGGACATGTAAACCCAACAGTCAAGATAAAGAACACTTCTTGGGGCATCTGAGTGGCTCAGTCAGTTAAGCATCCTACCTCGGCTCAGGTCATGAATTCACATTCCAGGCTGACAGCCCAGAGCCTGGGGCCTGCTTCAGATTCTGTGTCTCCCTCTCTCTCTGCCCCTCCCCTGCTCGCACTCTGTCTTTTTCTCTTTCTCAAAAATAAAAAAGATTAAAAAAATTTTTTTTAAAAAGATAAAGAACACTTCCATCTCCCCCCTAAGCCCTTAATGTTCCATTGTAGTCTTTCCTCCTGACTTCCAGTGCACATGTCCCCTGGCAACCACTTGATTTCTTTTCTTATAGCTTTGCCTTACCCCAAAATATCATATTCAGGAATCTTATGGTATTGAGTTTTGGGTCTGGCTTCTTTTATTTAGCACAATAGTTTTGAGATAGGTCGATGTTGTTACATGTACCAGTATTTTTTTTTCCCCACTTGTGAGGTATATAGACAATCTCCATAGTTTCCTATCACTTTTGTTGTGAAAGTAAAACTGCTCTAAAAAAATAAATTCTTTTTTTAAAAATGTTTTTATTTATTTCTGAGAGAGAGAGAGAGAGACAGCGTGAGCAGGGGAGGGCCAGAGAGAGAGGGAGACACAGAATCTGAAGCAGGCTCCAGGCTCTGAGCTGGCTGTCAGCACAGAGCCCGTCGCGGGGCTCGAACCCACGAACCGTGAGATCACGACCTGAACTGAAGTCGGACGCTGAACCAACTGAGCCACGCAGGCACCCCTAAAAAAAATAAATTCTTTAAAGAAATCTAAGACTGGAAATGTTGAGTTGCATCGTGAATATTTATTTAATTTAAAAAAAAATTGTTCAGCTTTTCCCAAAAATGATTATAGTATATTTCATTCCACTTGGTAATACCTGAGTATTACCATTGATTACTGAGTATCCCAATGTTCTAGCTCCACACCACCTTTTTAGTATTGTCGGGTTTTTATTGTGGTTTTATCTGTAATAGGTATGTAATGATCTGCTATTTTAGCTTTAATTGGGATATCCCTAATAACTACTGATATTGAGCACCTATTCATGTGTTGATTTGCCATTTCGATATCACTTTTGGTTTAAGTGTCTATTCAAGTTTTTACCCATTTACAAAATTAGATGTCTCCTTTTTTTTTTTTTTTTTAGAATAATCTCTATGCCCAGCCTGAGACTCGAACTCATGAACCTAAGATCAAGAGTTGCATGCTCTGCTGACTAAGCCAGCCAGGCGGCCTCTAAAAAATTAAATCATCTTCTTCTTATTTAGTCTTTATATTGTGATCAGATATGTGTTCATCAAATATCTTACTCTAATCTGTGGCTTTGTAGGAAGAGGTCATCCAGAGGACATGACTCTTGGCTGACCAGAGCTGGATCCAGGCACCTGGGGGCTCATCAGCCCTTCCCCTGTTTCTGGAATGTGTTCTGTTTGTTTCCAGGGTTCCCAAAAGCTGCCGCAAGGACACAGACTTGAGATAGTGATGTGCTGTTTAGACGGTCTGGACAGCATATACGACTGAACCCAGCTAAAGCCTCCAGATAAACTTTTTAAGTTTATTTATTTTGAGAGAGAGAAAGTGCAAGGTGGGAAGAGGCAGAGGAAGAGGAGACAGAGAGAATCCCAAGCAGGCTCCTCACTGTCAGCTCAGAGCCTGATGCAGTGCTGAAAATCTCGGACTCATGAGATTATGACCTGAGCCAAATTCGGAAGCTTAACGAACTGAGCCCCACCCAGGTGCCCCAAGGCCTCTCTCTCTATAAACATTTGATATTCTCGTGGGTGCGTCCGGAGATCACTTGCTTTGCAGTCACTGAAGACAAGCCTCGTAAGTAAGTTCCTTTGCTTGTTAAGCCTGCCACCTGCAACCCGGAGTCCTCCGGCCTTTTTGATCTCTCCTTGCCCTCCATATGTGGTACCAAGTTACAATCAACAGGCTTCTATTTTTATTTTGTCAGTTTCATTTGGAAAGCAGATTTTTATTTAAATGAAGTTCAATTTATCAATTTTTAGTTTTCTGTGATCAAGCTCCTTGTGTCTTTTTGTTTTTCCTTCAAGGTGACAAAAATTTTCTCCTGTGTTTTTTTGTGTTTTTTTTTTAATGGAAATTTTGTATCTTTAGGTTTTGAATTTAAGTCTATTATATATTTTGAGTTAATGTTGGCAGTGCAAAGTTAATTTTCTTACACATGGCTATGTAATTGCTCCAGCACCATTTGTTAAGAAGATGACCATTCACCACGCCTTTGCACTATTGTCTAAAATCATTTAACCAGAGTTATAACAGTCTTTTGTGATCTCTTTATTTTATTTCAGCTATCTATGTCTCTAAACTTTTCTTATACAACACTGTCTTTATTACCATAGCTTTCTATTCAGTTTTGAAATCAGCTAGTGTTATGGACTGAGCATTCCCAGAAAATTCATAGGTTGAAGTCCTAACCTCCAATGAGCCTCTGTTAGAAGATTGGGTCTTTAAGGAGGTCATTAAGAGTAAATGAGGTCCTGAGGGTCATTTGAAGTTAACTCAATATGACTGGTATCCATTTATTTATTTACTTTTATTTTTATTATTTTAAAATTTTAATACTTATTTTTGAGAGGCAGAGAATGAGCAAGAGAGGGGCAGAGAGAGAGAAGGAGACACAGTATTTGAAACGGGCTTCAGACTCCTAGCTGTCAGCACAGAGCCCGGCATGGGGCTCGAGCCCACAAACAGTGAGATCATGACCTGAGCTGAAGTCAGACGCTTAACTGACTGAGCCACCCATGCACCCTGACTGGTGTCCATTGAAGAAGAGGGAAAAGTACCAGGGATGGATGTGCACAGAGAAGATGCTATATCAGGACATAGCGAGAAGGTGGCCATCTATAAGCTAAGGAGAGAAGCCTTTTCATGAAGAAGCCTCAAGAAAAACCAAACCTTTTGGCACCTGGATCTTATATTTCCAGCCTCTAGAACTGTGAAAAATAAATTTCTGTTGTGAAGACACCCCGTTTGTGGCACTTTGTTATGGCAGACTGAGCTAAGACAGATTTTGGTAACGGGTATGGGGTGGTGCTGTAACAAATCCCTAATACAACAGGAACGGCTTTGGAATTGGGAAATGGATAAAGACTAGCAGAATTTTGAAGATGGAAGGGGTTTTTGTTAGAAAAAGTCCAGAATGCCTTGAAGGGACTGTGGCAGGAATATGGACAACGTGAAAGGTGATTCTGGTGAGATCTCAGGTGGAGCTGAGGAACATTGACCATTGGAGGAACGGTGACCCTTGTTATAAAGGGACAAAGAGCCTGACTGAACTGTGTTCTAATGTGTGAAAAGTTGAAATTGAAAGTGACAGCGTTGGGTATTAACCTGAGGAGATTTCTAAGCGAAGTGCTGAGGACATGGTCTGATTTCTTTCTGCTACTGATGGCAAAATGAAGAGGCGAGATAAATTAAAGGAGCTGTTAAGCAAAAAGGATCCAAAACGTGCAGATTTGGAAAGTTCTCAGGCTATCTGTATCGCAAAGACTGAGAAAGTGTTCTGGAGAGAACACCAAGGATATGAGTGGACCACCGTTTGATAAAGCAATGATAGGATTACATCAGTAGTAATATTGCAAGTTTGGACTGAAGAGAATGGAGATGGGGCAGAATGAACAAAGGCTGTTGGACTTCTTGGATTCTAATACAGCTATTATTATTCTCTTATTCAATAGAGCTATTCAGGTGCAAATGCAAATGGGTGTTATTTTTCAAGAGAAGGAAAGAATGATCCCAAAGCGTTTCATTTAAAAAAAAAATTTTTTTATAGTTTTATTCATTTTTGAGACAGAGAGAGAGAGCACAAGTGGGGGAAGGACAGAGAGAGAGGGAGACACAGAATCCGAAGCAGGCTCCAGGCTCTGAGCTGTCAGCACAGAGCCCGATGTAGGGCTCGGACTCACGACTGTGAGATCGTGACCTGAGCCGAAGTCGGACCCTTAACTGCCTGAGCCACCCAGGGGCCCCAAAGCATTTCAGAAATCACCGGGCCTTCCACTCCCAAAATAAGCACAGAGGACACAGGCCTTGAGGGGCAAGGCTGTCGCCTATTTCAGGGGGTCCTGCTGCCACCACTCAATGCCTCAGGACTGAGAAAAGAAATTTCTGTCTTATGGAGCCTGATTTTCTCTTTATCATTGATTTTGGGCATTTGAAGCATGTTTTTTTTTTTCCTAGTTTATTGGGGGGGTTGGTATTTTTTTCTTCTTCTTGAGATTCTCTGACTTTCTTGGGTTTTTGTTTTGATACCTTATTTTGTTTTTAGAAGTTTCTTATCATGATCTTTTAAAACATTAATTCTATCTCATTCTCTTCCTTTCTAAACTCCAATTGCGGTAATGTCCCACTTCATGTTGTTTCACAGCTCATAAATGATCTGTTCTTTCTGTTTCTGTTCAAGATTGTGCAATTTCTATTAACCTATGTTCAAATTACTGATATCTAAAGCTATATTCAGTCTACTGATGAGCCCGCTGAAGGGATTCTTCATCTCTGTTACTGTATTTTTTATCTTCAGCATTTTCATCTGATTCTTCCTTGTAGTTTACATCTTTTTTTTGCTGAAATGTCTATCTGGTCTTTCATGTCCTCTACCTTACATATTATGGCTTTACATGTAAGAATCATATTAAATTTTCTGCTTGATAGTTCCAATAATTGTATCAACTCTGAGTCTAGTTCTTCGACATTTTGTATATCTTTAATTTGTGACTACATTTTGGAAGTCTTGGCTGAAACAGTATAGAATTAAGTAAAAAGTGTTATGCCCATAAATGGCTTGCCTCTTCTACTAGATTCTCAATGTAAGTAGTTAAACCACTCTCCTCAGGAGGTGCTCTTAGTCTGGGCTTTGATAAGGCTGTAGTTGCCTTCACTGAACCATTAGCTTCAGAGCCTCCAGTGTTACCCAGTGCGTAGAGTGAGCATTTCTCTGTCATCCTCAGACTGCGGCCTTTCCTGTTGTCCATTCTCTTGCTTCTCCCTAGCAATTACACTGCGATTGGTTTTTATTCTTTGACTGCTAGTCTCTGCTGGACGAAAGAGAAGCAGGAAGGTCTCTGTTTTCTGGTACAGTCTCAGTCTGAGGCGGCTTCTGTGTTTTTGGGTTCCAGGGATAGGACTTTATCAGTATTCTAGCCACCTGTATCTTAGCTGGTTCTGATGTGGGAATTTCCTGCCCCTTTGCTGGCCCTAGTGAATACTGATATAGAATCCTCGGCCTAGGATTGTTTCCCGCGTATCTGCCAGATATACAAAAATATATTACCCTTTCTCAGCTACAAAGGGTCTTCATTTGTATCCTGCCTCTTAGGTGACTTAAGGTTTTTGTTCTATAGGGGAGAATAGTCTGGGCAGGACTCTATTCCTTTCCTGTAGCTCTTGGGTGCTCCTCTCCTTCAGGACAGTACAATGAGGGGAGTCTCTCTCTAGCCTCCTGCTCTGTCCCTAATCCCTTCATGAATGCTCATTAGAGCATTGGAGACACAGTGGGAATTCCTCTTGTGTCTGCAGACCCCAAGGCTTCTATACTTCCACACTATTTGGCCTCTATAAGTTTGTTAACAATCTTAGATAAGTTATTATTGTTTAATTCTGTGGTTCCTTGTATCTTTAACTCCTGAACTCTGCCAAAGGTGAGCTAGGACTCACATTCCATTGTTTCTCCAGGGTCCACCTCTCCTTAGATTTCAGGCTACTTAGTTTCTCTGAGTCTTCAACTATCTGAAGATTGAGAAAAAGTTTGTATAGGGCCTGTTTATGCAAAAATCAATTGGAAAACAATTTGCATGAACGTGAGCTAGTTATTCTGGAAACAATAACAAACCTCAGCTGTTTAATGAGCATTTGGTCTCTGGATCTATAAAATCAAAGATAATGTCAAATAAAATTGAAAGGTTTGTTTTTTTTTTTTGCTTTAGATATCTTTTAATATATAATCTTTCTCTTCTTGTTCTTGAATCACATAGTCAGCATTTTCTTGTTACTGACTTAAAATTTGAGTAACACATACAACATTCTTTAATGCTACTCTTGTGTTTGGAAAGGAAAATAATCAATGGTTATTAAATAAAAAATTTAAATTCATAATATTAATTTAAGAAATGCTATGTACTCTCAGCTAATTAACAGAGAACTATACATAGTTTTTTTTTTCACCACAGGCATTTGGATTTGTAGATTTATTAATGGAAACATTTACTTATTGGGAAAATGGGATTCGGATTTATTTTTTTGAACATAAGATAGGAAAATGAAGCTGATCACTGATGGTTTTGTTTCTTTACTGAATGATATCATTCATTACATAATGCTCTTGGGCTTATAGTCATACAGCTTAACTACCATTGTTTTTTCTTTTAAATATTTATTTGAAATATAATGTTCAAAGTATTCAAACACAAATTGTATTTTTACTTGGTGTTTCTGTCAATTTCATGGCCCCATGCAGTATTGATGTGACTAATCACTCATTGCTTCATAATATTAAGTTGCAACCAGTAATGCAGTAATTTCTTAATGATATGAAATATGCACCTTTTTTGTCTTTGTGTCTTTTTTTGGGAGATTCTGGAAAATATATTTTGTTGGACAGTGTAATTAAACAATATCTTAAAAGAAACCCAACTGGAATGCCTTCGACTCTCCTAGGAATCACTTGATCTTAGCCAAGAGGCCCAGAAGTGATTGACTCTCCTAGGAATCAAATAAATGAGCAAATCTTCAGATGGATAGTGGAAACAAAAGATAAAGAATATTTTAAAATACTGATTTAAAGTTTTTACCTTGCTTAACACATAATTTCACCAACAATTGTGAAACTTTACATACTGAGTAATTTTATATTTTAGACTGTCATCCAAGAGACCTAATTGAGAGTTAAGAAAATCATCATCAGTTTGCTCTACTCGACATGGTAACATTGCTCATTTCTTTATAAATACAGTTTGTGCTGCCATTTGCGGTTGATGAGCAGTCAAAAACCAAGGAACTGCTGTACCTCAAGCCCTTTGGCTGTCCTTCAACAGCATCACAGGTGGCATGGACTAGAAAATGAAAAACACTCAGTTCCATCAGGAGGGAATATGGCATCATCTACAGAAAGAAGCAGTTCGGGTAAGATAAAGGAGCTAATTAAGATTAGTTAAACATATCTTCACATGTAATAACATATATTACAGGCAGACTGTGTTGTCTCTAAATTGATATCTGAGCCATTTATGTAATTTTGATGAATCTCCAATGTGGTTAGTTGGTTGAACTGGAAAGCAGGTCTAGAAGGAGCAATGAACTCTGGGCTGATGGAGAAAGGGGAGATTTGTTAGGGTAACTGGAATGGTGATAAAAAGGGAGAGAGAAAAAGGAGAATGTGGAGAACTGCACTGTGACTTTTGAAGATAATGGTCACCTGGCCCTGGTCCAGCACTCTGGACTTGTTTCAGGTCAGAGAGAAAGAGAGAGAGAGAGAGAGAGAAGGACCATATAAGAGGATCTCAGGGTCATTGGGTACGTGCAAAGATTCTATGAGAACTACTCTGTGTTCTTGAGTCATTGCAAAACAGAATCCATAGGACCTAATACTCTCTCAGAAGGATGCTTCCATTCTCAAGGTTTCAACTCAGGCAAGGATGTCATGAAGCTTTTCAGAGCATAAAAGTAGAAGACCAGAAAAAAGCTCAGTTGAGATACTCCCGGGAGTTCTAGAAATAACTCAGTGAAACCTTATGCTCGTACAGACTAGAGGATCTCCATCATGTGAATGAGGGCTACTTCAAATGAAATTTGGGTTCGTGTTACCTGGTGGGGAAAGTCCTAGGGTCTGATTATCCATCAGATTTATCTCAACTGTCACTTCCACAGAGAATCCTTTTCAGAATTCCCCGACTAGTGGGGCCTTCTATATACATTCTCATTGTGATTTTGTTTCTTGGTACTTACCAGAGTTTGATGAAGAGTTTCTTGTAAACTCTTAGACTGTAAACTCCCAAGAGGGAAGGGACTACAAGCTTGGCACATAGGAGGTGCTCAATATTTATTAATATAAACCAATGAGTGTCTGAATGTGTGAAAGACATTTTTGCTTAAGCAGTTCTGCATAAAATTCATTACCTCTTTACTAATGATTATTTTTTAATTTTTTAAAATTTTTAAAAATATTTATTCAGTTTTGAGAGAGAGAGAGAGCATGAACGAGAGAGAGGGAGAAAGAGAGGGAGACACAGAATCCAAAGCAGGCTCCTGACTCTGAGCTGTCAGCACAGAGACTGATGCAGGGCCCAAACTCAGGAACCATGAGATCATGACCTGAGTGAGCCTAAGTCCGCTGCTCAACCAACTGAGCCACCCAGGTGCCCCACTGATTATTAATCAGCTTTTGGAAAACCTTTCAGAAACTTCTCCAGACATTTTTCCTCTGATAAATTTTTTGTTGGTTTCTGGACCCATACTCATGGTGGAGAGAGGCTTCATTCAGCCCCTGCTGAGGAAATCATAGTCTGACTACAATATAACAAAGTAACTGGTAGAAACAGTAAGAAAATCCAATCAACAGATTAATTTGCATAACTGATGCCAGATAGCCAGTTGGTTTGATTTTTACCCCTCACTGAATTGGCTTAATTAACATCTTGTTTTCATACTGTGTAGCTCTCTCTATGTATATTGACACACAAAATTATCATTTACAGTAAGCAAATGATCTCCCTTGAGAATCGGAGTTTAACTGCCCTGTTACTCTATGTACCTCTGATTAGAATTTCTAACTTTGTTTTTTTATCTAAGGTGACTTTATGATTTGGCTTCTTTCGGTGTACTCTAAAACTCTTTCAGCTTAAACCCATTTTGAACGTAGAATATTTTGTTTTTAAATTCTAACACAGATGTATGTTTTATGATGAGCTTTGATAATTTTGGATACTGGAAGAATTTATAAGTAGACAGCAATGAGTTGTGAAGAATTAATTCTCTTAGTTTCCAATGGCTTTATAAAACTTGATGCAGCAAGCTACTCATGGCTATGAAATCATACTATAGATAACATTATTTTTCTCTATATTACTTTTCTTTCTTTCACACCTTTTTTTGTTATAATGGATATTTCAAAACAATTTCACTAACATAATATTGGTCTTCCTTCCCAAGAAGTTATAATGGCAGTAGGCTTAGGTCATTTTATTCACCTTCTGATGATATTTTTGAATAGTATTTAGTGCTACTGATTTATAAGCTGTGGTGTTTTAAAATAACAGGGAATTCTGTTTGTCTCATATAAACGAGTATAAGGTGGTACAAAGGGGTGGAATTCTGCACATTCACATTTATGGGTCTAGTTAAGGCAGGTAATATAAATGAAGGCAGTCAGCTAGCTGTAGCAAACAGACCACTTACTTTTTAAAATGAAGTCTCTGTTACTTGGGCTGCCGCAGAAATGCAGGATGCAAAGACCTTCAGGCTTTGTGCTTCTGGTTCCTTTATTTATTTGTTTGTTTGTTTGTTTGTTTGTTTGTTTGTTTTTGCAGCTAAGAAGTGGACCTTAATTTTTTTAATTCTCATACCTTAGAATCAGATAGATTGATGTGCAAATCCTGGTTCTGCTGCTTAGAGTGTTTATCTCAAAGACCATCAAACGCTAAGCATTCAATAAATAACAGCTGTGAACAGCAAAACTAGTACAGTAGCTGTTTGTGGTAAAATGAGAATAAAAAAACCCAGCAGACCTTCTAAGTTGGATTGACCTCCAGCTTCTGCATTGCTCAAGATTTCTTGAAACAAAATGTCTTACTATATACCCTGATCTGAGTATGGGCGTATTTGTGTTCATGTGTATATTAGAAAATTTAAAAAAGAGAGAGAGAGAGTGTTACTAGAATTTCTGGATATAGATCAAGATAGGAAAAAAGTAGAAAGACTAATGAGAAAGAAGCATGTGTCGTGCCAATTCTCTAAACATCCTATCTTAGAAATGAAGTACCCGCTTATACTACTCCATCTAAATGCATATATCTGCTCATGTTAATTCCCTGAAGGGTCTCCCTGAGTGGCTGAGACTAATCTGATGAGTTAAGGCCTTAATGGCATGTGATTGCTTAACGTGTTATCTCTTCTGCATAACTTTTGTATTTAACACAGGCCTTCACCACTTTAACCCAGTGGAGTGTGTAATAGGATTAGAATGGCCAGACCCAGGGCTTCGTACTTGAAAGGACACAGATGTCAATGTCTGTAGGTAGACTGGAGAATTTCAGGTATAGGCAAGGTCAGGGTCAAAACATTTTTGAGGAGGAAGACATTTCAATCCCCTTCAAGTTTCCATACAGGGCACTTATATTAGTTAGACCTCTATTGTAGATTGTATGCATTATATCAAAAGCGATTAATAATTTGAATTATTTGAAAACATTTCTAACCAGTTGCGGTGCAATTACATATGCAGATTAGTAGAAGGCACAAAAGGGATTAATAAGTTAATTTCTCTTTTTTAAGCTTCATTGTGTGCTGGCATTTTGTGCTTTCTGTAACCACATCAGACAGTCTTATAAGGAAGATCCGATTGGCTTTAACAAGCAGTATTTTGGAATCATTTTCAATTGCAGGCCCTCTGCCATACAGTGTCCCCTGAGACTTTTTGGAGTGCTTCGGGGACACCGTACACGGGCACAAATTAGTCCTCTGTGGTGTATACTCTTCTTTTCTTCTGCTCCAGCTTTTCCGCTGCTATTAAAGCCTAAGATGGCCATGAAGGTGTGCCCCACCTTTTGTCCTAGCGGCCTGCATCTCACTGGGAACGTTTCTTCTGTTGTGTACTAAACAGCTTAATTGGGTACCAGAGTCACCTCTATGTCCCACTGCTACCTCCGCTGGGCACAGTATCTTTGACAGGTGCTGCCCGCATCTTTGCTCATGTGGAGGCTTTGCAGTGTCACCATGCTCTTTGGAGTCCTTGGACCCTGGTGTGGGCTTACATTCTCAGCTGACATGAGTAGGTCACTTCTGTCTTTGCTGTTCTACTTTGTGCTCCAAAGTGTCACAGTTTTAGATAAAATCATCCTCTCAAATTTTAGTTATAGATCCTCTACTCCTTGAGTCCATACAGGGTTATATTGAGGATAACCTCGAGTGAGGTATTGTGTCTTGGTTAGAATAGATAATCCTTCTAACAACAAAGGGTTTATTTTGACCACGTCTGTACACCTGACTTCTCGTTCTTTAGGAAATGTTCTCTTCTCTGGAGTCTCTCTGTCATGAACAGACCTCTGGCAGCAACTCTGATGGCTGCCAGACACAGCCACACCTGAGCAGGGACACAATTTGGAGTCCAAATGGGCAGATGCACATATTCAGTTGTGATTTTTCTTGGTACCAGGATTGGATCTCTGTACTTAGGTTTTCTAAGTGTAATTGTTTAAGAATAGAAAACTTGTTGAGAGTGTGGTTCTAAAAAAAGACTTTTTCTTCCATTTATCAAGAATATAAAAATATTGGGGCGCTTGGGTGGCTCAGTCGTTTGGGCGTCCGACTTCGGCTCAGGTCATGATCTCACGGTTCGTGGGTTCAAGCCCTGGGTCAGGTTCTGTGCTGACAGCTAGTTCAGACCCTGGAGCCTGTTTTGGATTCTGTGTCTCCCTCTCTCTCTGACCTTCCTCTGCTCACGCTGTCTCTCTCTCTCTCAAAAATAAATAAAACATTTAAAATTTTTTAAAAAAATACCAGCCCCTTTTTCTAATCTCTTGAAATAGGCCTGGAGAGCAATGTACTTTCCTCTTAGGACTGCCTTGGCCGCATCCCATAGATTTTGAATTGTTGTGTTTTCATTTTCATTTGTTTCCATATATTTTTTAATTTCATCTCTAATTGCCTGATTGGCCCATTCATTCTTTAGAAGGGTGTTCTGTAACCTCCATGTTTTTGGCGGTTTTCCAGACTTCTTCCTGTAATTGATTTCAAGTTTCAAAGCATTGTGATCTGACAGTTTGCATGGTATGATCTCTATTCTTTTATATTTATTGAGGGCAGGGAATCAAGAGCAAAAATAAACTGTTGGGACCTCATCAAGATTAAAAGCTTCTGCACAGCCAAGGAAACAACCCAGAAAATTAATAGGCAACCAACGGAATGGGAAAAGATAGTTGCAAATGACATATCAGATAAAGGGTTAATATCCAGAATCTATAAGGAACTCACCAAACTACACGCCCGAAAAACAAACAACCCAGTGAAGAAATGGGCAGAAGACATGAACAGACACTTCTCCAAAGAGGACATCCAGATGGCCAACAGACACATGAAACGATGCTCAGCATCCCTCCTCATCAGGGAAATACAAATCAAAACCACACTGAGATTCCACCTCATGCCAGTCAGAGTGGCTAAAATGAATAAATCAGAGAACTCTAGATGCTGGCGAGGATGTGGAGAAACGGGCACCCTCCTACACTGTTGGTGGGAATGTAAACTGGTACAGCCCCTCTGGAAAACAGTGTGGAGGTTCCTCAGGAAACTAACAATAGAACTCCCTTATGACCCAGCAATAGCACTGCTAGGAATTTACCCAAGGGATACAGAAATGCTGAGGCATAGGAGCACATGTACCCCAATGTTCATAGCAGCACTCTCCACAATAGCTACAACATGGAAAGAGCCTAAGTGTCCATCAACAGATGAATGGATCAAGAAGATGTGGTTTATCTATACCATGGACTACTACATGGCAATGAGAAACAATGAAATCTGGCCATGTGTAGCAACATGGACGGACCTTGAGGGTGTTATGCTGAGCGAAATAAGTCAGGCAGAGAAGGACAAATATCATATGTTTGCACGTATAGGAGGATTAGGAGGAACTTGACGGAGGAACAAGGGGGAGAAGAAGGGCGGAAATGGTGGGGGAAAGGGAGAGAGGCAAACCATGAGAGACTCTTGAATGCTGACAAAAACTGAGGACTGATGGATGTGGGGGGGAGGGGGGGATGGGCATGGAGGAGGGCACTTTGGGGATGAGCACTGAGTGTTATGTGGAAACTAATTTGACAATAAACTATTTGTAAAAAAAAAAAAAAAAAATACCAGCCCCTTTCAGTTAATCATGCCTCCTCTCTCCCTTTTTGGAAATGACTGGCCAACACACAGGCTTATGATCCAGTCTGGCTATGGAGATAAAAGAGAAATATTCTTCTGGGAAATTTCTTTGCTTCCCTATCAAAGAGGGGAAGAATATAAGGAAGGCTCACTCTCTCCTTTGACAGCACTCATGCTTTCTGTGTTTCACACATTTTAGATCAAGTATTTAGAGCCTTAGAAGGCATTTTGGAATTAGGTGGAATAGACCTTAAGTAGCAAAGGCAGTCATACCCAGTGGTTAGACTCATAGAACTGCTGAATAAATTTCCAAATTGCCAATATTCAAAATTCATTTTAAATAAACAGGAAATATTCTTATGAATTGAGTCATGGGTTGACAAAGAGTAATCTGCAAGCCAAATCTAGTCCACTACCTGTTTTTGTAAATAAAGTTTTATTGGAACATAATTTCCACAATCATTTACATATCATCAGTGACTCCTTTCACAATAATAGAAGAGCTGAGTAGTTGTGATAGAGCCCATATGGACTGCAAAGCTTAAAATATTTACTATATTCTTCTTTACATACACAATATGCCAACTAATACACTGAGCCAGCATTAGCAGAATTTTCTATTATTGTCACATGAATGGATCTGAAGTGATAGAATTTTAACTCTAAAGCATCTACATTTGTTGGACTAACAACCACATTTCACACTAATATACCTGTTAAACCTTGAAAAATTCTTTTCTAAATGAAAAGCATATTGTCTAAAGGAAGGATAAAGTATTTAGAAGCTCATGTCTATGTTTTAGTTCATCCCCAAACTCCAGTCAGTATTTTGCACTGAGATGAAATCATCATCTTGATTGTAGCTTAGTAAGATTTAAAATAACTTGACTCTTTCTTTCCAAATGAGATGTTTAATGGAAATGCTTTCAGAGCCCAAGTGCAGCACTATTGTCACAGCTATTTCAAAATGACATTTATGCAGAGTATGTAAAATGTTCGGAGTCATTAAATAGCATCCTATGGCCACCCATTTATCCTTCCTCAATCGTGTATCAAAAGAACTAATCATGATCAAGTCCTAGTTTCAAAAAAAATAGCCTTTTTAGCAGACTGCCCTGAAGCTGAAATAAGTCAGATTGCTGCACATACTCTTAAAAGGACTTAACACCAATTTCTATACCTATGAACTGAAGAACTGTAAAGTGGAATGAGCTTGTGATGTTTCCCAAGGATACCCTTCATATGAAGATAATTAACTAGGGCTTAATGTCTTCCTCTTATTTTCCCAATGTATCACAGAAATATACATTTAAAATGAACAGTATTAATACCTTAGTTGGACTGCAGAATGGGGAGTTATTTATCTTTTCCTCTCCTGTCATTGTAGAAGGCAGACTATAGACAGTTTGATGAGCCACCATTCTCCATATACCTCCCTCCTCTACTGATCTCACTTCCACTCTATGATTAAACTGTATTGAAAGATTTCTTCTATGATTCAGGAAGATTGTTTTTTAATATTTATTTTAATATGAAAGAAGGATATGCTCATTCATCATCAGAAATGTTGTTAAAACAGCACTTCTTATCAACCATTGATGATGAATGGGAAGATCTTTTCTTAGTACAGGAGAGAATATTACACAAATCTTCTTGAGTCTTGCCACAAATCTCTCTTAATAAAATTCAGCTCATCAGTTTGCAGAAGAAGAAGATGTCTTCAGCCATAAAAGGTATAGTGATAATGGAAGACATTTCAGAGATTTTTTTTCCCCTCTCTAACTGTGCTTAGGCTTACGAGTAGATAACAGGCACAGCTGAGGTTATATTTATTTTTAACAGAGAAAAATTTAGGATGATAAAGTTTGTTTTGAGTGGATAGCCTGTCACCTCGTCACACAGTCTCTGATATTTATTTGCTATCAATTGAACGTGTGAATACCTGTAGATATTGGGGGAAGTTATAATGGAAAAGAAACCAACAAAAAACATTGCTTTGGCAGCTAGGCTAAACACGTATTAAATAAAAGATAGCCCTGAAATGACTATGTTCATATCGTGTTCAGCAGTTACTGAGCACCTACTGTATGCTGGGTCCTAACAGACCATGAGGTACAGCTGTGCAGACAGTAACACTCCTGCTATCACAGAACTCACATTTAACTTGTCCCAGGGGGTCTTCCATTTGCCACTTGGGAACATACCAATAAACACCAATCATATTTTCAAGGATGCAATAATTTTTTAGAGGTTGTCAAAATTATGCCTTTTTATTTTTGTTAACGTGTTATTAATTTATCTGCAGGAAAAAATGATGAGGCACAAATTTGAAATAGATACTGTAGTCTGAGTAATTTCACTGACAGCTACATTATCCTAAAATAAGGATTCAGAAAACTGATCTTGAGACTTCCTCATGAATCAGTTCTGTGTCAAAACTTTGAAACACTATCAGTAGGTCAATTCTGTAACATTAATTTCACTGATCTCCCAATGGTAGCATTTTGCAGGTCAGGTGTGCAGCTGGCAGATACATAACAAAGTTAATACATGATTCTATTGGAGAGGAAGTAAAAACAGTCATCACAGCACTGAGCTATAAACCTTCCCACGCCACCAACTCTGGCCTTGGGAAAACCGTGTATCACTTCAGGGTTCTCTCCAGAGTTCAGGGACACAGACTAAAACCAAACCTTTTCTGCCAGCTAAGTAAAAATGTTTGAAAATATGGAAGATAGCATATTTGAATATTGTTGGACTTGCAGAAGAAATTTAGGCAGATCTAACTATCTTCAAAGTTGACACATGAGATCCTCTGCATAGCCTAGAGTCAGTATGGGATCTTCCTTCTAAGTGTCCATCGTGTCCTCCTGTATCTTTACTTCCTACAGTGCCATTTGCTTGAAGGTAAATGTTGCCTAGAGTTTCTGCAGATGTAGCATTTTGCCTTAAAACCTACTCTTGTAACCAGGAAATAATATAGGTTTAAGGCCACGATTGTAATGAAGATTTTAGTGTGGTAGGAGTCCAATTGGATGCACTATCAGTTTCTTTCTGTGAGGTGGACAACTCTACAATGGAAAGGGAGAAAAAAATGCAAAGGATATAGTGAATACAAATAATTAAATAAAAAATTATAAGAAGGAATGAAATTAACTTTGCATTGTCATAATTTGCCTTTGAAACCTTTACAATATTTGTAAATTGAGGACTTTCTATTTGTGTGAATCGGCTGTATGTAGCTTGTGTTGTGAATGATAACTGGAAGTCCATCTGTATTCATATGGCAGCATATGAAAATGTGCGAAATAATGTTACTCAGAATGTATTTTAGCCACTCTCAAAGTTTACTTATTTGGGTGATTCACTAAGTGTTTGCCCTTGAAGACTATTATTTTTTTAAGTTTATTCATTTTGAGAGAGACACACACATGCGCGTGAGGGAGGGAGGGGCAGAGAGCGAGAGAGTCGGGGAGAGATAATCCACACCATCAGTGTGGAGCTGGATGCAGGGCTCAGACTCACAAACCCTGAGATCATGCCCTGAGCTGAAATCAAGAGTCAGATGCTTAACCAACTGAGCTACCCTGCCACCCCAAGACTATTGATTTTTATTACAGGTTGATAAAGCAAGAAGTCATATTATAATTCCATGAGTAAACACTAAAAAATAATAACAATTTAGACTCACAAATTAATAAAAGGGAAAAGAAAATAAAAATAAGTAATATTTAAAAAGACAAGAAAGGAAAAAAAGCACAGAACATCTAGTACAAATATAAATCAAATAATAATGTGGGTAAATGTATCTAATACGTGGAATATAAAAACAAAACAAAAAAGGATCATAGATACAGAGAAGATTTGTGGTTGTCAGAGGAAGGAGGTAGAGGTGGAGAAATGGGTGAAGGGGGTCAAAAGGTAAAAACAAACAAAAAAGCAAAAACAAAAACTCCACTAATTTTGCTGCTTTTTCTGCAGAATTATCATTGCCTTACCCTGGTCTGACACTGACTTCCAAAGTTTTCCAGCTGTTCAGAGTTAAAGCTTTGCTGAACATAGTTAAAGGAATGGCTCATTGGAGGGGCAAAATGGTAGTGGAGGAGAGGGAGAATGATTTCACCAACATAAGCAATATCTATATTCATTTATAAAACATCTCAAACAGGCTCTTTTCTATGTGAAGGACTTATCTCTTGAATTTGAAGCCATCTGTCTCAACCTGGGCACCAGATATCACACTTTTATTTCCTTTTCACTTGGAAAACATGGGTTAAAACATAATCCCAAACTGGAAATGAAACTGAACTACCTGAAGCCATGAATACAGGTATTTTATATCATGAATGAAATGAAGATGCATATGCTTTAAAAAGCAGCTGGCAAGAAAAAAATAATATGGTAAATTTAAAGCAAAACTTATTGGAAGTTTGATGAAATATAAATAATCCATATACTCCATTTATAAAACACATTGTTAGACTGAATGTAAATGCCAAATAACTCCCCCCTAAAATGTGCTTACAGAGGATATTGTATAACTAGAAAGATACAGAGGGTTCCAAAGTAAAATGATTCAGGAGAAAGTTGCTGCCACTAGACTAATATCAAATAAAATAGATTTTAGGTTAAAAAATACAAATAGAGAGCCATCTTGCCTAATGATAAAATGTTTATTTCACCAGGGAGATATCATCATTTGACATTTATATGTGCTTAATAAAAGGTAGTATAACAATATAAAGCAAAATGATGGAACTAAAATAGTTATACAATTGCACTAGTGGGAAATTTTAACTAGAAAATAAAAACAATAGAAAAAATAATAATGGCAAAAGCTGGTTGTTTAGAAAGTTAAATAAAGTTGATATTTAAAATATTGATAAACCTCAGTGATGCAGACATTAAAAATGAGAGAAGATACAACTAATATGGATAATTAAAAAGGTGGCATTATTATCGACCCTATAGTCATCATGAAGATAAATGGAGAAGTTACTTCCAAACTCATGAAAGAGCATTACATGTAACCAAAAAAAAAAAAAAAAAAAAAGCCGACAAGTATATTTATAAGAGAAAACTTAAATGTTAAAATCTTTAGTGAATATTTTACAGAAATTCTAACCAAAATGTAAGCAAACCAAATAGAGTAATATGTAAAAAGGAAAACACAGCAGAGTTGTATTCTAGTAATGAAGGTTAGTTGGATGTTATAAATCAATCAATATCAGTTACCATACTAATAGAATAAAGCAGAGAAAAATAATTATCCTAAGTCAATTTTATTAATCTAATGCTATGAATAACTTGAATATTCACCAAGAATAACATGGATATATAGATTGTATTATAATCATACAATGTAATATTAGCAGCAAGGAAATTAATGAATTGCCGCAACCAAAAAATCGCATGGGATAATATCAAAAATACAGTATCAAGTAAAAGGAACCAGATACTTCTGTATGATTGCATTTATATAAAGGCCAAAAATAGACAATATTAATTTATGGTATTCAAAATATTATTGACAGTTAGGGTCACCTATGGTGTTTTAATATTTCACTTATTTTGGGAGGATGAGGTTACATAGGTGTGACATTTTGTGATAATTCATTGAGCTATGCATTTTAATTTGTGCATTTTCATTTACAAATGTTACTCTTCAGGAAAATATTTTATTAAAAAAATAATTGCCTAGTATACTGGTTTTTTTCTCACTTGATTTTGACACATACAGTCCTTTGACAGATAAACATTTTTTAAAATTCGTTTAACTTCTGTTACTGGCTTAATCTAATCAAATTGATGGAAATAATTAAACTGGCTAAAGCAAGTAGGCTTGACTTTAGGGGTAATTTTACATCTTTTCTAATTGACTAGATATTTTTTAAACATAAAAAATATCATAGCAATTCAAGGCATATATAGGAAAGATTGGTAGATCTTATAGTGATGAAAATTACTAATAATTTCAAGAAACTATACAATAAATACCAATTTTAGGAGAAGGACATTTATTATTGAAAAGTACCTTTGCATCCTTATAGAAATTTGGTGTTGTTTCGGATAATTCTAAAGAAAAAATTACATAACCAAATATCTGTGAATTTAGTGTTGATTTCTGAGAAAATAGATCATTAATTGTTTCTCAGAAGGTGTCCCAGTTTCTAAGACATGAGCGCTGATAAATAAATCAGGTTGTGCAAATTTGAGTAGTTACCAGTGGTAGCACTCCAGCTACCCTTTTTATAAAACTATTAATGGGTTGCCTGGGTGGCTTAGTTGGTTAGGTGTCTGACTTCAGCTCAGGTCATGATCTCACAGTGTGAGAGTTTGAGCCCTGTGTTGGGCTCTGTGCTGACAGCTCGGAGTCTGGAGCCTGCTTCGAATTCTGTGTGTATGTCTCTCTCTGCCCCTCTCCCACTCATTCTCTCTCTCTCTCCCTCTCAAAAATAAATAAACATTTTTTAAAAAGCTATTAGACATTCTTGTAATACCAGCACGTGCAGATCTTTCTTTCAAGAACTGTGTGCTAGGAGGAACTTTCCATTACAGAGTTTTTTTACTCTGGTTTTTGTATTGTCAGAGCTGGGAACTCAACATTTGACAGTTAAAAACAGCAGCAATAAGATAGAGAAGTCAAGTGTTTGTTTCTTCAAGTAGTATAGAATAAATCATTCTTCCTTGAAAAGGACATTTGTCCTTCCTTCTTTCCTTCCTTCCTTCCTTCCTTCCTTCCTTCCTTCCTTCCTTCCTTCACTTTTCTCCCTCTCCTTGTAAAACACATGCTAATCTTATTTTATAAAGAGCAGCAGGTATTGCTTCAGAATTTGAAACTTCTTTATTGATTTCACCAAAGGACAATTGTTGAGAGAACTCAGTTCACACCTCACACACACTATGATAATCAAGACATCCCTCCAAAGCAATTTCAGTGACATGGCAGCAACAGACTCTCCCTGCTTACCAAAGGGAAGTCCTTTCTAGGTCAGAGGCAAGAGACAGGCGTTTATTAGTTTGGGCTTTCAGATAATCTTCTCACTGCTTGAAAATCCCATTAAAGAGTACAGTAGTCATTTCAGCTTCGTGACAAGGCAAAGGTGCACCTGTCTGTAAAGGAGCATGTTTTCAAGACACCTGTTCTCTTGATTTTATGAGAAATGGCTCTTGGAGGAAAGGCAAACATTCTTCACAAAGGGAAAAAAGCACTTTGAACTTTTTAAGCAACAGCCTCCTTCAAACCATCTAGCACTGCTGACAATTATTTCCTGTTTGCCAGAGTACTACAATCATAGTTTATGATATTTTGAAAGCATAAAGCTAGGATTGGAACCTTTGAGGTGGAAATTTCAGCCTCCATCAGCAGGGTGCATGCTGTAATTTACCTCATTTTTCACAAATGTGGTTTTGGAAACTGGCTCTAGAGGAGGGTTCGACACTGTTAATAAATCTGGGTAACACAACTGAGGCCTCTCTTCCCATGCTTACATTCACCTTTTAAAGATCCATAATATTTTGAATACAAATCCAGCATGACTTCCATCTAGAGATATTTATAGCAAGTAAAGAAAATTCCTTTAACAAGAAAAGGCTCAGGTCCTACTTACAAACCAGTATTTTTGCAAATATGTCATTTTTCATTGTAGTTTGATGGCCTAATCCAGACACGGACTTGGATCCAAGTCCCACACTCAGTGGCTTCTTCCAACAAGTGAACGCCCCATGTATCAAGGCTGTTGTGATTACGTGAGGTCATGTTCACACAATACCTGTTATGCTGTAGGTTCATATCTCCAGTTATCTCTGGAAAATCCTATGAAACTCTCTGAACCTCCTTTACTTTATCCCTTCAAAGGAGATGAGGCCATTTTGTCTTGCCTTCTCACAGGGATGTGGTAAATAAGAAATTGGTTAGTATGTGTCTGCATAACTTTCATCCTGCCATCTTTGTTAGTTGCCGTGGAAACTTCCATGTTTCCGCAGCTTTCCTCCTCTTTTCCTGTGAAACAGAGAAGCTGCTTCTCTACTCAAGTCCACCCTCAGAGGATCAATTTCCCATGTTAAGGCAACCTCTTCCTCGTACTTTCTCCCAAGCTAGCTTCCAGGTTTGAGGAGGAGAGGAGAATTTCCAAGAGGGAACATATATATTTTTTAATTTTTAAAAATGTTTTATTTATTTCTTAGAGAGAGAGAGAGAGATAGTGTGAGCAGGGGAGGGTCAGAGAGAGGGGGAGACACAGAATCTGAAACAGGCTCCAGGCTCTGAGCTAGTTGTCAGCACGGGGGCTCGAACCCATGAACCATGAGATCATGACCGGAGCCAAAGTTGGACCCTTAACTGACTGAGCCGTTCAGACGGCCCTCAAGAGGGAAGATATAGAACCAATCTTCTATACCAGTAACTTCTACCTTTTATTGGTTATCACATGTTCACCCATGGGGACCCTGTTATCCCCCTTTGAATAGATAGTTCCCAAATCAACTGATAGCCTTTTGTTGGTTTCCTTCGCCTAGCTGAAAAAAGATTGACATTTTCAAAAGCAACTTTAATAAATACATCTTACACACAGAAATGAAATCATTAAACATGTGAATACAATCAAAGCTTTGTTTTTCTTTCAAAAATGTATAACTCTACAGTATTGGCTGACTTTGTTTCTATATACTAGAAAATGCCAAAGAAAGATCCTGAAGAGAAGCAGTATACCCTTTTGAATAGTAATGTAAGAACACTTTACAATAAGATATCTCTTTATTTATAAAGTAAGAACTACTGATATAAGAGGAGTCACATTCTCTTATTCTGTAAACCTGTTACTTTATAAAGTTACTATCCAGTTCCTTCCTTCTACACTTGTCAAAAGGCTAGCCAATCTTCACTGACTCCATTCTTCACCACCTTTTGGTCTTGAACACTTTGACATCTATTTCCTGTTGTCAGTGGTTTACTGATTCCAGTTTCTCTCAGGCTACCTATGAACTACAAGTTACAAAGATGAGCAGCTTCCCTTCTGTTCTTATGCTTCTTGATCTCTCCTTTAGTCAAGATTCTTGGTTGTTGGTGGCAGGAAGCGTCCAGTAAAGAGACTGAACAAGGGGAAAGGGGCATTTATTAGAGTCATTCTAGGGAAGAGTGTGGATGAAAAGAAGTGGTAAAACGTTAGTCCAGGAAGAGTAAGAATGAGGTTGGCAGTAGGGCCTTCTGAGATTTGAACTCAGTCAGGACCCTTTCCTCCACCTTTCTGTATTTTCTCTTTCAATATCTGTGAACGGGATCGTCCATATTGTGGGGATAAAGCCATTAGTTCAGAGTTCCAGGATCACATTTTTATAGCTTTGTCTACCGTAAGGGCAGTTTTTCCTCATCTTTTCCCCTTCCTGGTTATTCTACTGCTACTCCGATGTTCTTTCTGGGTAACTCTCCCTGGCTTGTTTTTGCCTAAATTTAGACAGTCCCTTATGTTTTACTCTTGGGCCAGTTCTCTTCTCTCCTAAATACTTGTTTCCTGGTATCTTTATCTTTTGTAGCTAACCAATTCTCCCTACTTAAGGGGTGATATATTACAATATATCTTTATTTTTTCCTATTAAATCCTAGACCCATATTTGGATTGTACCCCTAATAGCTCAATTAGATCTACTCAAAATTAAATGTATTATCTTCCCACTCTTTTACATTTATCTTCTTTTCATTTTGCATGTTGTACTTGAAATAACCGGCAGGAATAGGCAATTTCTAAAAAGTTGGAAAATTCAATCCTTATTCTCAGAAACAAGAATGTGAGGAGGCAGTCACTCCTACTATGCTGAAGGTTTTAGATGCTGAGAGATTAGTAAAAAAGAGGCTAAAAGTTTTGGTCTAAAGCTGAAATTTTTATAGCATTTGGTCAAGTTAATGAGACACAGGACTCAAGAAAATGTGATTTATTCTCTTTTCCACTTGGGTTTGGGTCTTTTTAGGTTGCTCTTGTGTGTACCCCTTAAGCTCTCCAGCATCTTTAAGGCCGCACATACCTCCTAACTCTTATTATTTATACTATCCTAGTTCATCGTATATCAAAGCATTCTCTTTCCTGGTCACATTCTCCATAGAATTAGCTGCCAGGTTCCTTCTGTCTTAGCGCCTCCCTGATGGTAACCATGGTATACTTCCTATCTCAAGCATGACATTATCGTGCAACTCCAGAATTGAGTGAGACTGAATGTGGGAACAGGCAGCTCTCATTTTCATAAATCTTCAATGCTTTTCCATTGCTTGAAGAGTAAAATCCCATGGTCATTATTTAACTCATGAGTTTTCATAGTCTGGCTTCTTCCCACCTTTTCAGTTTTATCCTCCTTTTCTTTCAAATAATCATAGAACATACTAGAAAAATCTCAACACCTCCAGTTCAAGAGACAACAAGCATAACTTCTTCCTATTTATTTTCTTTTAAAAAATCCTATTGCTACTTCCTAAGTTCAGGCCCTTTTTATTCTCTTAAACTACTTCAATAGCTTCTGAACTAGGCTCCTTTTTCCAGTCTCTTCCTGCTTCAATCCAACCAAACTACTGATACCAGAGCAATATGTCTAAAGTGCAGCCCAAATCATGCCACTTCTATTGATTAGAAAGAAGGAAGTCAAATAAGAAGGTAAAAGGAGGTGGGAAATTGATGGATGATCAGATGTAGACTTTTCTCCAAAGATGTAATCTTTGGAGATATAAAGAGTACGCAAGCCAAATATACTTATTCCTGAGAATTTGGAGATGCTATGTGAATGTGTGGATGCAGATCAAATGTTGGCTTAATGAAACATCTAAAATGATGTTATCATGGACGCTGCTAATGCCATGTAATTATTCATCTTGAGGAGAAGATTGGTGAAATGTACTTCTCTCTTGTTATACCAATCTAATTTAATTAATATAGTTGCTTAAAGCAGAAAGAGTGGTGATTAAGAGTACAGATTCTAGGGAAGACTCCACTGGAATTTTGGCTTTCTTACCTAAAGGTATGCAACCTTGTCAAATTACATAACATCTTTGAGTCTCAATTACCTCTGCTGTAAAATGAAAATGATTATGTGGATTTATTTATTGAATAGTTAATATTAGATTGTGATTTGATTTATTGTGTGTTTTATTGTGTGAATGTTATCAGATAATGTATGAAGAATATATAGAACAGTGCTTGCAAAGTAATAGTAATAATAATAGTCACCATTTATTATTATTATGTATCATATGTTGTTCTAAGTACCACTAATAAATAGTGCTTAAGATGTTATTTATTTCTGATGAGATGCTATTTTACATAATGTACCATTATTGGTTTTTTTTTATACATGAGAAAATGAAACACAGAGATGTTAACTTGTCCAAAGCTATGCAGCTAACATGTGACAGAATCAAAATTTAAAGAGGTAGTCATGCTCAGAGCTTGTGACTTAATATACGCTACACTTACCTCCTTGCTAATGGCAACCATGTTATACTTTCTCTATCTCAGGCATACAATTGTAGCACATCTCCAGAATGGAGAGAGACTGGATGTGGAAATAAGCAGCTTTCATTTTCATAAATCTTCAGTATTTTTCCATTGCTTACAGAATAAAATCCATAGTCATTATTTAACTCACAGTTTTTCATAGTCTGGCTTCAACCCACCTTTTCAGCTTTATTTTCCTTTTCTTTTTAATAATCACAGAACATCCTAGAAAAAAATCTCAACTACTGCCAGTTCAACAACATTCCTCCTCCCTCCCCTCTTAATTTTGTATCTTGGCTTTGGTGGGAAGGCCTCTCACTCCCTATATCTCTTTCTATGAAAAGCCTTATGGCCTAAACAAAATGTCACTCTTTGAAGAATTCCCCAAACTTTTAGCCTGTTTACCGATAGCAATATTTTGTAACATTTAATGCCACTGATTTTAGTTATAGGAAAATCAAGACTATGCATATGCACTATAGCCATTTCTCTAGACTTAACATGTTTTGAAGTACTGAAAAGTATCATGTTTTCTTAATTGTTTTTACAGCTAGATGGACCAAAGCAAGTCAATGATCTGTAGAGAAATAGTTGTGCCCAAAACATCTGCTTACTTATTAGGGAGGATGGTAGATTTAACACCTCAATTTTAAAATTTGTTGGAAAAGATCCTAGCCAAGTTTAAAAGGATTGGCCAGCTGACTAATGGGCCAGTAATTTGGGGGAAATTAGAGGATTTCCCTTTTAGAAGATTGGGTAGAATATACTTTGAATTCATCCTGAGGGAACTATACTTGACGAGGTAATTAGAGTAAATACTTTGGCAGTGATTGGGGCCCACCACTTAGGAAAAGATTCAAACATTTCTGGCAAAAGGAGAGTCCCTCCTGGGGCCCTATTTAGCTTTGGGCTATTGATCAGATGTTTTAATGTGGTTGTAGTTATTGGGCTACAGATGGGGAGATCCTGCAGGCTCAAAAATGCATAGAAATCATCATTCGAGCTATGTGAATTAGCTGGTTCAGTTGCTGGTAAGGATGGAGGCTCCGGATTTATCTCACAGAAACTACACTGTTGACAACCTCAGGTCTGCATGGGTCATTGCCATATATGCAAAACCCAGAGTGACCCATTGATATCTGTTAGCATCTTAGCTTTACTTTCAAGAGGATGAGTTGCTCAAAGAAGGATCTCACTTGAAAATGTTGTTGGCTATTGTCATTTAGAGAGTTTCATGGAAGGCATCTAATAGTGTCCTCTTGAACAAAGACTGGTCATCCTGAGTTGGAAAGGTCTGTTTGTATTGTGTGAATATATGGCTTTGGGAGGAACACAGGTAGAGATTCAAGCGCTGGACAGCTGAATTAATCTGGTTGACTAATGGAATAACAGAAGTCGCAGGTGTTTCTGCCCACCTCTGGTGCCCTTCCCCCACTTCCACATGATGATCACTTATAATAGCTAGGTGACTTTTCCAGTTTTATTTGGCTTTCCAATAAAGCTAAATAAACTCATTTCCTTGGTTGTTTAGGTATTAAGATACTTTAAATAATCTGTTGGTACACAGTTAGAAGAAAAACATCTTGAAAAGGGTATAAAGAAAAGGGCTCTTCATCTGATAGACTTCAAAAAGTTACCTGTAGAATGAGATGAAAAATAGACAAACAGCTTTCCTTCTTCCCTTTTCACCATTTCACTATTGTAGGTTACATCTGATTAAGATATAGGAACAGCAATGTTAGGGACAAAGCATCTACGTTTATCAAACTCTTTCTAAAATGAAATTAAGTAAAAAGTGTTGGTAATTAACACTTTCTATTTTATTTTTCTAAATAATCTGTCTCTAGAAAAAATGAAATTAAAAAAAATTTAATGTTTTATTTATTTCTGAGAGAGAGAGAGAGGGAGAGACAGAGTGAGCAGGGGAGGGTCAGAGAGAGAAGGAAACACAGAATCTGAAATAGGCTCTAGGCTCTGAGCCAGCTGTCAGCACAGAGCCCGACTCAAGGCTCAAACCCATGAACCACGAGATTATGACCTGAGCCGAAGTCGGATGCTTAACCGACTGAGCCACCCATGCGCCCCATAGAATAAAATGAAATTTAACACAGCTATTTCTGTGTCTGTCTTACTGTATTATTCCATTAGCAGTTATCATTATGACATGTAAATCAGAGCACTCTTTGGTCTTACAATCTTTTCTATTCATTTAGAATAGAAGCAAACTCCTCCCCATGGTCCCTAAAGCCCTTCTTGATCTAACTTCATTTACCTCTTTGATCTTATCTTATTCCTTCCTTCCACCACTTGTTGAGTTCAAGTCACACTGACCTTTCTGTTTCTGGAACATGCCTAGCTAGGTCCAGCCTTAGACCTTTACGTTTGTTCTTCCCTCCTTCCTGGGATGCTTCTCCCTGGCTCTGAGCAGGTATGACTCTCATCATTCAGGTCTCAGCTCAAATCTCACCTCCCCAGAAAGGACCCATGTGATCACTTTATATGAAATAGTAATTCTAACATCTGGACAGTTAGTATTCATCTCATTCCCCGCTGTTTTCCTTTATCATATTTATTGCTGTTTCTAGTTATCTTGTAATTTACTTGTGCTTCCTCCCACTAGAATGTAAGTTCTCTGTGAAGCAGTGCCTCTCTCTGTTATTCACAAGTATATTCCTTCAGCTAGAACTGTGTCTGGTACAGAACAGACCAAAAGCATCCTCTCTCTCTGTATATATATGTTGGACAAATGAAAATGGTATTTTCAACTAAAAATTATGGTGAACATAATCTCTAGAATAACACAGCCACCAGCAATATGTGGCTATTCAAATGCCATTTAAATTAATTAAACTTAAATAAAATTCTAAATTCAGTCCCTCGGTTACATTAGTCACATTTCAAGTGTTTAATAGCCACATGTAGCCAGTGACAATTATATTGGACACACAGAGATAGAACATATCATCTTTGCAGAAAGTTCTATCAGACAGCACTCTATTCCTGGATAATGAGTGTTTAACCCATAATAAAAGAGTAAATGTTAAAGGAAGAAGATTTCTAATGAGACAAGTTATATAATTTCAGGGGTAAGTAGAAGACCATGAGATTTTCTGTTGTAGAGCTCTCTTAAGTAGGATAAACTCTCAGTTCTAGAGAAGGCTTAACAGCCACATAGCCTGAAGGTGGGTCTTTGGACTTTTGACCTCCCAAGGTCCCTCCTGGATCTACACATAATTATTCTTGCAATTATAATTAAACTTGAGCTGTGCCAGCCAAATGCTAAATCTTTCACAGAATCCACAGAAGACACGGTCTTTGATCGCAAGGAATTTTTCAAGACTTTTCAAAGTGTATTTAAGAATAGATCACATTTTGTAACAGCTTTAATGAAAAGATTCATGATGATTGATGACTCTAAGAAAATGTGAGTGACAGAGCCCGAGATTTCAAAGCGTTTAGTTGTCCTATTTAATTTACAAATTAGAAGAAACTGACTTGTCCAATTTAATTTGCAAAACTTCAGAAACTCTCCAGTTTAAACTACTAACAATTGTAGCCATGTTTTATTAGATCTCTACCTAAGGGCTTGTCAGAATTCTTCTGGCAGGTTAGTGTATCTCCCAGCTCATTCCCAGATTACATTAAGGCTTGCCTCTCTTCTTACAGCAACCAGACAGAGCTCTTTGGAATAGTCCCCAAGACAATATTTTAAAGGAGTGTTTTACTGAGTCGGAATGCAAATGTATCCGTGGGGCTTGTTTGGTTTCAATTCAAGTCAAGCGACAAGAGGGGACATTGCTTGTCTGAGAGAATGCGATCATGGTTCAGAGAATTCTTCTGTTCCGTATGCAGCAAGCATGCTGAGAAGGGAGCAAGGAGGAGAACAGAGGGATGGGAAACTCTTGTTTGGAAAACCAACTCGGGCCTAACTTTACAGAATTACGACTCTGCATGTGGCTCCTACCTGGAGAAAGGCAGCTTACTTGATATTCAGAGAAATGAAATAGCATCAGAAAAAGCTTTCGTGAGCTGTTTTCATCTTTGCTGGCTTGCAATGTCATCATGTATTTCGGGCAAATAGAGTTTGCATCAGTTCAGTTGACAGGACCTCATGAATTTTAATATTCTGACTCCATATTCATGTTAGTGTTGATGCATCCTTGCACCTTTTCTCCCCCTTCATTTTTTTTAGTAAAAAGCTGGATTTATGCCCCAAATACAGAGCATTGTCTTCTGTAAAGTATTTGAAACAATTAATGCAGGTTAAGTGAAAAATTGAATGAGTTTGTGAAATTTGTTCCAACAAATTCATAAGCTGTGGCTTAGTTTTCATTAAATGAGGAAAATGGATGATACATTTTATGATTTTGCTTCTAGGCTCTTGGATTCATTTAAATTTGGACCCCTTCACAAAATCTTTCAGTACATTTCAGTCTTGGGTTTGGACAACCTGAGAGTTAGTTTGTCATGTCACTGCAAGAGAGCATTAAATGTGTATGCTTGCAGAAAAACTGCTAATGCATCGTGAAGATTATGTTCACATATAAAAAGATGAATACACAACCATACAGCTACCACTTGGTTATTTATTGTCCAGGAGACCTGAGTTTGACACTTGGGAATGATGTTTTCACATGAATAACTGTGGCTTTCCTAATTAACATATTCAGAGTTCATATTTGGTCACCTGCATGTTCAGTTCCCCAAAGGAGGAACATGCAAATTATAATCTGAGGTGCAGAGAAATATAGCACAGAAGGGAAAGGTTATGCTGATAGAGAAAAATACACAAATTCACAATTGCATGAAAAAAGCAGTTCAATCAGCATATTTTTCCCCATTCTGCAGCATATTACCGTAGGGAAGACAAGATTTGTTTCTTGAATAGGCAAAGCCAGAACAAATTTCTATTCTTGCTACATAATAGATGTTATTTAGAGACAGAGAAGTACATAAATAGCTGAAAAGTTGTAGTTCTAGATACAATAATTCAGAAAACTTGAACGCCGGTGTATCATTGCTCTGCTTGATATTAAGTTACATTGTTGTCATATCACATGCGAGCCCATCTTAGGAAATTGACATCGAGCTTTTATCAGCTTTCACTGAATTCAGCTAGTTGCTCGGTTTCCTGCAGATTACAGTGCCTTGAAGGTTAGCTCACCAGCTCAGCATTATCTCCTTAAAATGTGTTGCCTAAATAGGGTTAACAATGAGAATATGAGGGTTGGTGTGGCTTTCTGAATTTTTGGTTTAAACAGATAAGAAGAACTTTAATTTAGAAGGCAAGAGTATTAGTTTCAAATATTTGTCTTTTATTAGAGAGTATCTAAACCTAAATTTCGACTTCCTTCCCGAGAAATTGTATTGATTTCTTTATATAAGATATAGATTTCTTTATATGTATATTTTTTTAGAGAAAGGGTGTGAGTGGGGAAGTTGGGGAGTAGGGGGCAGAGGGAGATAGAGTCCTGATGAGAGGCTTGATCCCACAACTCTGGGATCATGACCTGAGTAGAAATCAAGAGCCAGAGGCTCAACTAAGACACCCAGGCACCACCTCCTTAGTTTTATTAAATATAGTATTTTCAGCAATGACTCTCAACGTTTTCATCCAATACTCCTTCGTAGATGATTGCCTGAAAATGATCATCTCAACCCAAATGTCAAGAAAAGAAAATTAAAATATTTCTAAGTGTATGGGTAAAATATTTATTTTGAAACAGAGAAAGCTAAAGAAGCATCTTTTCTCTAATCAGTTGTTTTAGAAATGAGAAAGGCTTTAACTTGTGACCATGGTTCCATATTTATGAGAGTGTGGAGCTATAAAAACAGAAAGATAATTAACAAAGGGCAAGGCTGGGATGCTAAATAATGGAATAAGGTGAGTAGAGCCATTGAACTTTAGAGCTGAGTGGGGCTTTAAAGATCTTTGTCCACTTGGATTTAAGCCCAACAGGGAAAGGGCTATGACTCTCATTTATTTTTCCCCTCCCCCTAGAGCTGGTGTAGTGCTGGAATAAATTAGGAGATTAATAAACATTTGCTGAATAAATAAACAAACACAGAGAGGAAAATGGCTTTTCTAAGTTTAAACAGTGACTTGTAGGGTAGATCCAAGAATCAAATCTAAGCTCTTTATAGTCTTCTGACTTCTGATCTGATACTCTTTCATGGCTCCAGTACTTTTTAAAATTTTTACAAGTAAACTCTTAGCAACCTGATCTCAGTCAAATGAAGCAGTGATCATTGCAAGCAACTTCCTTCCCAGTGGCGTAAATGCTGTGAAAGATGAAATGAAGTGGGGTCACTTACGTCCAGGGATTTTAAAATAGAGCTGGGAGGCCATTAAGGAGTGGGGCCTTATGCCTGCCTCACTGGGTAGAATGATGAACTTTTGAAGGAGGCCAAACTGAAAATTTTACAAGGACTCTGCATGGACACCTGCAACTTGTTATATAATAAAGGACTTTTGCTTAGTGTTAGCCTTAGCAACCAATTATAATTCGCTAAGCTTAGCTTTCTGCCACCAGCACCAATAAAAATTCATTGTAAGCAGCCTATATAAGCATTTCCTTTTTTGCTTAAAAAAAAAAAAAAAAAAACCCTGACTTTTACTCCTTGGTGGAACATTATTTGGATTGCTGCCCAAATCTGTGTACCCCAAATAGCAATTTTTGGATCCCAAATAAATGCTTTTGCTTAATTATTATCCCCTGACAATTTTGACAATGCTTTCTCAGAAAAGATGACCTCTGGCTGCAATAAATCTAACTTTTGGAGGAAAACTTATGGGAATATAAAAGTCACCATATAAGGTCCAGTTATAAAGGTCTAAGTTCTAGGGTGACCAAATGGTAACAGTTTGCCCCAGGCTTTCCCAGTTTATCATTGAAAGTTCCATGTCTCAGATAGTTCTTCAGTCCTAGACGAACCCAGTTGTCAATCACTCTATTGTGATCTGAACGAGGCATAATAGGGATGGGGAGGGTTTCTGAGGATATTACAAACCCATAGGGATGCCTATTTCTCAGAATACCGATCTCATTGTGATGTTTTTGGAGAAATAGCATCATTTATATTTTTATAAATAAATATAAGGTATCAAAAACACTTGAGATATACCTCAGAATTTCTGAGGTTCTCTGCTGTGTAACAATTATTTAGGTGGAAAAGGATGAGAGAGTCTGATACCTTGGTTGGGCTGGAGAAGTAGGAGTGAATGCAATGATTATATAAGTTTGTGTACTTGGAAGGTCTCACATGACTAAATAAGGTATACTCACAGAAGGCATGAATACAGGTATAAAGGTACTAATAAAGGTATATGGTATGGCAGGAGGAAAAGCACTGGTAGTGACTGAATGATTCAAGACTTCCAGGGGCAGTGGTCCAGGGATCTCACAGTCATGCAGGATGTATAGGCTTTGTCTTTGCATTAGGAACCTTCCAAGATATGTCAAATATATTTGATTTTCAAGACAGCTCACGTACCAGTATACTGAATGGTAAGATTTTTGTACACTGTTAGTGACACAGGTAAAATTAGGCTGAGTAGCCAATGAAACCAGGTACAAAATGTTAAGCGGCACACCCTAAACGTTGCAAAGTTGCCAGTATAGGATAGTTCCAAGGAAGTTTTCAACTCCAAAGAGGATAAAAGACCTAGCACATCTCGTCTTTATATTGGCCGTTCCCAGAGATAAATGCAGAGCTACACAAGTCCAAATATCGAGCTTCAAGTTCACTCGATGCACAGTGAATAGTTATTGGACACTATCCCTTGACATTTCATAGTAAAATGAGTATAGAATGGAGTTATGATCAATGGCTATAAAATAATGAACTTAATTAAAGATTGACTCTCAGAATACTAGAACTAGGAGACAATTTTTGATACCTGAACACTAACGTAGAGTAATTGAAATGAAGTACTTTGTGATTTATGTAATCAACTCATGGGACTTGATTTTCTATAATAAACTTTGGGAAGACTAGATCAATAGCTTCAAAATAGATTTAACTAATTCACGTTGCCATGATCTTGATGAATTTTTCAAGAAAAGAGAATATTTGTAGATGTCTTTAAACTCTGAGGTTGATATCCAAAAAGCTGACACACCTCTCCATTATAACTCCACAGATGCCCTGATAGAGAATTAGAATTCTGCTCAATAGAGCATACATGTCACTGATGGTGGCATTTCTCTACATTTGTAATTTTAATCTCTACGTTTTCTACATTTTATTAAGGCTCAGAATTTGAGAGATGGCAGATGGAAAATCTGGTAACTTAGTCTGTGTTAATAATCAGTCTAATAGTCAGGCCCCACTTACTTTCTTCTGATCTTCCACTGTTCTCCATTCTCCATTACCTTGCATCCCTTTACACTTATCCCCTATTGGTCAGGTGGGCTAGTTGCTGTTTTCTGATCTTCCAAGCTCTTTTTCACCTCTTTACCTTTGAAAACATGGTTCTTTCATCTTGGAAATTTGACAGAATCAACATCTGTAGTCTTCCACTTTAACCAAGACATCTTCCATTACATCTCCTTATGAGGGGGACAAAATCACATTGTTGTTGACCCATTGTAAATGCTTAAAAATCGTTGCTAAGTGAATAAATGGATACTCATGTATTTTCCTCTTGATAAATGTATGTATATTTCAATGGGACAATTTCCTCACACACATGAATGGTCTGAATATATTGTTTAATTAGGGGGGGGAAATGTTTTTAGTTATGTATAGCCTCATACCAACCTCATAGTACCCTCATGGGAAATTAGCTATACTTAGTTGTACTACATATTTCTTACATTGATGTCTAAGAGAATCTGGCAAACTTGAGTCACACCAAGTCCAGACTGACTGCTCATCATCTAGCATCACTGACTATGCAAAAGAGGGGTGAAAAGAAAGACTTCTATACCTGACAGGCATAATTTAGCAATCTGGAGTATAGAAAGGGAAATCTGTCTTTTCTAAAGAGTATTATACGTATTTATATGTGTTGTTTTCCTAACTCAGGTAAAACTGTAAATAAAATGACACCATACAACTATGAGCTTATTTAAAATTTTTTTTTTTAGTGTTTGATTTATTTCTGAGAGAGAAATAGAAACAGCATGAGCAGGGGAGGGTCAGAGAGAGAGGGAGATACAGAATCTGAAGCAGGCTCCAGGCTCTGAGCTAGCTGTTGGCACAGAGCCCAACGTGGGGCTCAAACCCACGATCCAAGAGATAATGACCTGAGCCAAAGTCGGACACTGAACCGACTGAGCCACCCAGGCACCCTTACAACTATGAGTTTAGATATTTAAAATTTTATGAAAAGATGTAAGCATGGAAATACAGAGGAAAATATTACTTCCATTTTAATTTTAAAATAACCAGTTTTAATTCTGTATATTATTTATAGTTTTTTTTCACAAAAACTCTATCATATCATAAGAATAGATCTATACCATTATTCCACTTAAATAATAAATCAGGTTATTACTGGCCCCCTTTTTGAACAAAGAAATAGGACACATTTAACATGCACACAAAAATCCTGCATTTTCTTGTGTATGTTCTTATTAGGTCATTCACACAGAAACTTCTCTACGGCAACTGGTAAAAAGCTTTTTATCCAGATATAGTACACACTGGACTGAGCATTTAAAAAGGATGTAGAGGTTATTTCCAGTTCAGCCCGATTGATTTTCAATATAAGTTTGTTCAGATATTCTCTCATCCTTTTCTTTTTGCAAGTAACTTACCTTTAAGCATAAGCCATGTGAACATCCATTTGCAGTGATGCAAAGATTTTCAAGAACCCACAGCTCCAGCATTTAAAGCTACTTATAGCAGAATAATTTCAGCTTTGTTTTAGTTTGGTTTTTATTGATTTTTTTTTTTTTGAGGGGAGGATGGGAGAATTGACATAGTCATTTGGTTATACTGTAAACCTATTTTCTAAACCATAATATGTGTTACAAACCTTGATTTTTTTCATTGCTTGCCCTCCATGGCTAATTCCCGTCAGGGGTTTGTTTCAGTAGATGCTGCCTCTTGAATTTTAAGTTGTGACTTAGTTCTCTATGACATGCTTATAATTTCAGTCCCCTCTTCTTGTATGTTACTATAGAGAACAGTTAAGAATTGATCAGGATCAGTTAAAATTTATTCTTTCTCTCCTAGGTCACCGCAAAGAAAGATATGTACTTGCTATTCTTTGATCTCTGTGAATTATGGGAAGCAGGAAACTGGTTCAGGGGATTTCTTCTGGGCTTCCAAGCTTGCTGATGGATCAAGCAGGAGCATGATAATGAAGCAAGAAAAGTCCTGTAGGGGGGGCGCCAGGGTGACTCAGTTGGTTAGGCTCAGGTCATGATCTTGTGGTTCGTGAGTTTGAGCCCCATGTCAGGCTCTGTGCTGACAGCTCAGAGCCTGGAGCTTGCTTTGAATTCTGCGTCTCTCTCTCTCTGCCTGTCTCCAGTTCATGCTCTCTCTCTCAAAAATAAGTAAACATCAAAAAAATTTAAAAAAAAAGAAAAAATCCTGAATGAGTTAAAGTGCCCAGTGAAAGAAAACCAAAAGTATCATTATTATTTTATGTTTTGGAACACAAAGGTAATATATTACCATTACTGTATATTTAAGAAATGTATAAAACCACTAAGAATATTTATCATCATCCCTCTACATAATTATGCATATGTTTTAAGATCTTTACATAGTAAAACTGAAAACATGCTGTATTTAGCTTGCATCTTTTTTATGTTATAGTCTCTTCACAATTTTTAGCATAACCTTGAATAGTTGTATAATGTTTCGTTATGTGGGTCATCCATAAAACCCTGGAGTTACTTTGATAGAAAATTTGGACACCAGGCCCAATCCTAGAATTTAATTTTTTTTTACTAAATACGTATTTATTGATTTTTTTCCTTTGAGTTATATATTTTTTTTTGCATGCATGGAGCTCCTAGTACAAGCAGTGGGCACTGAGCTGTTTGTCCAGTACCATTTAGTAGACAGGTTTCTGGTGGAAGTGTTGATCAAGGAGTGTGACAGGTCCTTAGAAAAGGGCTCCAGAAACTTGTCAAAAGTCACAGAGGACATAGGGAGCCAAACTTTTATTTTTTTTTAATGTTTTATTTATTTTTGAGCAACAGAGAGCTAGAGTACGAGCAGAAGAGAGGCAGAGAGAGAGGGAGACACAGAATCTGAAGCAGGATCTGTGTTCTGAGCTGTCCGCACAGAGCCTGGGGTGGAGCTCAAACTCATGAACCTTGAGATCATGACCTGAGCTGAAGTCAGATGCTCTACTGACTGAGCCACCCAGCATCCCCCTTTTTTTTTAAATTTAAGTTTTAAAAAATGTTTAATTTTGAGAGAGAGAAACAGAGTACAAGCGGGTGAGGGGCAGAGAGAAGAGTGGGGAGCCAAACTTTTAAATAACAGTTTGTTTCAAAAATTTTTACTCTTTACACTATGCCACTTATGTAACTTGAAGACTAAACATGGTAGCTCAAACATACACAAGGGGTTGGAAACAAAAGAAGTAAGTGCGTAATTGTGGAACTAGTGATTTGGTGTTTGGTAAGAGAAATCTCCTGGCTTTTATCCCTCTGCCACTTTCACCAGCCATGGAGGAGTCAGTGGCAGAATCCATCAAGAGGATCACAAGCCCTTCACACAGCTCTTCCTGTCTGCCAGGTCTCAAGATTCGCTCCTTGTTACTAAACTAGCTAGATGGGCTGGTTACTTGAAAAATAAATTAATGGTTCCATCAATAGAAGATTTATCTTAGGAATGGAGAATTTTGAAAGCAAGATTAACCTTATATTTATCTTCTCTGTCATTTTCCTTGCAAATCCTTTGATGCCACATTACTTTTCAAAATTTATTTGAATGAGCCTTTGGAAAAGAGGAAATATGCTAAAATTCAGATTCCTGGGCCCTACTCCAGGCCTTATAACTTTAACTGTAAGAATAAAGGTCTAAAATTCTTCATTTAAAAAATTATTCCACAGGTAACTGTGATAATCAGCCTAAAATATGGGTCAAAAAGTTCTGCCTCATTGTGTTGAGGCACGATGTTTTATTATGATTACATTAATATTAGTCACCTTTTTTTGTGTGTGTTTTCTATGAACCCGAAGCTATATTTCTCATGCGTTATCTTACTTAAGCATCAGATTACAGGTAAAAAAATACCATATCTCTGCAGATGATAAAACTAATAATGAGAGCACTGAAATAATATTGAAATAAAAATAATTGAAATACAGATCTCATCCCTGCTCAATACACGCACATGTACACATATGCATACACAATACAAAGAAGGTGGGAGGCAGATCTAGGATTCTAATTAGAATCTGGGTAGCTTCAAAGCCCACTGTACAGAATCTTGGCCAAATTAGTCAGGTAGTGTTCCAAAACTGTTTTTTTTTTTTTTTTTGACAGTAGATTCTCAAAGCTGAACAGCCAATAATTGTTTTGACTGAAAAATCTTATCACAATGATTCTAACATTGTTGGCTTTCAGTTGCAAAGCCATATCCCAAGTAACTTGGATCAAGATGAAAGGGCTATAGAATGGAAAACACAGTAAAGGAATTCAGCTCTCTCATTGTCAGCCCAAGAATCACATCAACTTTGTTTCCTGTGTGTTGCCGATATAGTCCATGAGCACAATTAAACCTTGGCAATCTGCGCTTGCTAAATCTGCCATTATTATCTACACCCAGCTTGGTGACCTTTGTAGAAAACTGCAGTCACATGGGCACACATCGTCCCTGGTGTTTCTACCCGTGGCACTTACTCACTGGAAAAGATATTTCAAGGGTGTGCTGAAAATAGGATTCCACATCAGATGTGGTAACTAATGTGAGCTTCATAGTCTAGGTTTGGTTTTGACTGCTCTTCCAAAGTACATTCTGAACAGGGCAGTGTTTTAATGTCACAGAATCCTCCAGAGGCAAGAAACAGTGCATCACAAATCTGCATGAAAAGGTAACTAGATGAGAGATGAATGTAATTCTTTTGTTGAAGGCAGGGCACATTATAGCAAAGTGCCACTGTAGCAAGTTTCCAAACAAATCCATAATCAAAAAACTCAGCTGAAGGTAACACTGCAGCAGAGACTTGGCCAAAGGCCGTTATTTTCTGAAGCCCAGAAAAAGCTATATATTTCTCACCTTTGAACATGGCAGTTAAATTGATGATCTCCTTTTGTTTCTTCCTGTTTTCATTCTCTTTACTTCCACTGTTACTCTTATTATATGCCTTACATGATGAATTGTCGGTGTTCACGGATTTTCTTGTATGATCCAAATTTCATTACTTAACCCACAGCCTAAGTCACATTCATTGAGTATAATCCTTCATTAGACTCCTTAAATTTATCTTGTTTATTGTCAGCTTTGAAAGTGTTTTTTAAAAATTACACATTGCTGTTCTCATACACAAATTTACTCCATCCATGCCCACACATCCAGGCACATGCCTTCAAATTGGAAAATTTGGACTTTCCCCCAGCTTTCTTTTCTATATATCTCCTCCCCTTCTCACTTTCAACTGTTTCCCACATCATGGAACGAAGAGACTATAAGCCCAGAGATAAAAAATCATATTAGAAACTGCCTAAGCTCTAGGGTCTGAAAGAACTAAAATATCAGGCTGAATCTGCTATTGACTAGGTATAAAACTGGGCAATGAGTTATTTTTGTAGCCGTGATTTCCTTAAAAAGAAGCAGTGAATGAACTTATACCTGAGATCTTAAATCCAAATGGCTTCACAAGTAATGCAGGTAATTTCCATGACTTAAATACCAGAAATAAGTTTATATAAGACAGTAGCAAGTCCTGATAACTGCAGACTAACAGAAAATTGTTTATCTAGTATAAAGGCATTAAAAATATGTGGTCCCAAACAAAAAAACAAACCAAACCAAAACATGCTGTCCATTGCTGGATTCAGCCCATGGTCTAGCAGTACATAGCCACTGTTTAAATCTTTTTTTTCTTTCATTTTACCTCAGAAATTCTATTCCAGTATCGAAAATCTTTACAGAAAGAATTTTTTTTTTTTACAATAACTAAAGCTATTCAGGAGAGGAAAAAAAGAATATGAGCTTATCTTTATTATTCCTATATCAAGACCTCATACTCGAGACCTGAAGACACCCAGGAATAAGGCTGATGGGCCAGACATAGTTTCCACTTGGGAAGAAATAAGGTTTGTTAACAACTTCAATAGAGATGATGGATCCCCTGACTTATAAAGGGAAGACAGATTAATTCAAGATGACTGTATGCACACTCTAGCATGAGAATAACATACCAATTGTTATTTAGTTAAACATAAAGTACTTAGAAAATCTAGCACATAACATGTACTAAGGTTATCAGTTGTAAAATTGTTGAAAATCTTTAGCTAAATATAAATAAGACAGGAGTTTCTGATCTGCTCCAGTCTTACATAGCTCTTCCTCAGGGTCCAGCTAACCTTCAGTGAACTACAGTATTTTTATGTCATTACAGCCAACACAGAGATTTGCTTCCTTATATTAATTTTGTGTTAGTATTTGCTTGTGTTATTTTTCAAAGTTCAGAGTAAATAATAAATCTTTTTCACTGTATTAGAAATGGTCTTGTTTCTTTTCCGTATGTGTGAAAAAATCCATTTCCCCACTTAATTCTCCTTGAATAAATGTTTAGATCTGAATATAAGGTATTGTGAATCCCAGAGTACATTTTTTTCTTGCATTACATTCCACTCTTTTAGGAAAGGAATTTACCTCTGAGATTGGTGTCTAAGCTTCAATTCAATTTAACACATATTGTGCCAAGCACAAAGATAGAATGATGAATAAAATATAGAAGGAAGATTCCTACTCTTGAGAGAGTCTTCACTTGGACAATATAAGCATATATAATAGACACTTTCACTACAGGGTGATAAGTACAATAACGCAGGTCTCCAAGGTGTTTTGAGGGCTCAGAGTAAAAACAACTCAGCCAAACTGGAGTTGAGGGTCCAAGGACAAGAAGGTTTTCTGGATGCCATGCATTCTGATTGTCTTATGGAATAACAAACAAGTAGCTGGAGGTGAAGGTATTAAAACTGAGTGTGTTCAGAAATTTCAAGTAATTCTATATTGCTTTAGTTTTTAAATATATGATATGGAGAATGTTAAGTGAGCCTGGCAAGAAAAAGCAGGGTGACAAAGAGACTTATACCTTACACTAAAAAATTAGATTTTTATGAGCAACCAATGGGAAGCTGTTAAAGGTTATAAGTAAACAAGTGGCACCTGATATTCTGATAAATAAGGTTGGTGGGATGTGAAACTGAGAAAAGAATTAGGAAGTTACTGTAGTATGAAGTAGAAAAGAGGTATTCAAGAACAGAAAGAGTGGAATGATTAAGATGGTTTTGAGATTAAATAAGACAAATTATGTGGCTGATTAGATGCTGAAGGTAAAAGAAAGAAAACAGTTGAGGCTAAATTTTAAATTTTCTTTTGTGACATTGAATTGTAGTAGTGATATCAAGTAAGATTAGAAAAATAGTATGTGGGGATACACTGTAGCAAGGAAGAAAATAAAAGACACATTAGGTTCTGGGCAGGTTCAGACTGATACATATAAGACAACGAGGTTAAAAGTGAATAGCAGGAGGTAGGTTATGGGTTCACAGTTTGTAGAAGAGAAAGAACTGGAAATATAATTTGAAGAACCATTGTCGTGGAGGTGGTAATTAATATAGACAGAATTATCCAGAAAGAGCATAGAGTAGAAAGTGCCAATGACAAGAAAAGCCCTGAGAAAGAGGAATAGGAAACCATGATAATAATATGAAAAAGATAATGCATGGAAGCTAACTAGAAAGTATTAGCATTGTAATTCAAACAGTGTATAGAAAGGGTAATTCATGATGGACATGCAGTGTTCAACCGGAAAAGCAAAGCTGGTTTTAGTTTTGAAAATAATAAATGTGATTCACCATAATGACAACACAAAATAAAGTGATCTTATGATTTTTCAGTGAATGAAGAATAGTTAAGACCATTTAATGGCAATTGATGACAAATTTCTCTGAAAACTAGGAAGAAAAGAACTTCCTCAATCTAATACAGGACATCTATGAAAAACCTATAGTTATCATCAAACTTAGCTTTGAAAGACTGAAACATTTTTCTTCTAAAACCAAGTGTAAAGCAAGAATGTGTACTCTTACCACTTCTATTTAGTATTGTACTGGAAGTCCACACCAGTGCAGTGAAAGAAAGAAACATTATACAGGTTGGAAAGGAGAAATGAAACTATGTTTATTTACAGATGATATGAATACATAGACTCATAGGAAACATACAAAACAGTTTTACTAGAACTAATCAATTAGCTTAGTAATATGGCAGGATGCAAGACCATTATGTAAAAGTCTATTACATAATTTTTTATGGAAAAACAATTAGAAATTGAAATAAAAATAGTTCTATTTAAAAGAGCACTAAAATCCATAAGTGTTTAGAGATAAGCTTAAACAAAATTTGTGCAATGCCTGTAAACTAAAAATATAAAACAATGTTAAGGGAATTTAAAGATTGAAAGAAATAGAGAGGTATATCATGTTATTGAATTGGAAAATTCAATTCTAGTAAAATGTCATTCCCTTACCCATCCCCCAATTAATCTATAGATTTCATACAGTCCCATTAAAATGTACAGTAGGATTTTCAGTAAAAATTTCATGCATATTCCAAAATTTGTATGGAAATTCAAAAAACCAAGAATACGTCAACACTTTGGGGAAAGGAGAAAAAAGTTGGAAGACTTACATTACTTTACATGCCTGATTTCAAGACTTACTATGTGACCACGGTAATCAAGGTGGTAATCTATGGCCCACAGAGTAAAATAAAACAGAACTGAGAATCTACAAATATATCCATGTATATAAGGTTAATTTATTTTTGACAAAGATAACAGTGAAGAAGGGAAAATCTGTTACATGAAGCCTTGTGATCACTTGTTACCTTTTTGAAAAAAGAATGGGCTCAAAGTTTACACTAGCCCTAAAAATTAACTTAAAATGAATCATAGATCTAAACATGAAAGCTAAAATTATAATATTTTCAGAAAAATACACAAAAAATCTTTATGACTTTTGAGTCAGCAAAGATTTCTTGGAATTGGGTATCAAAAGCATAAAAGGCAAAAAAAAAAAAAAAAAGAGAGAGAGAGAGATACAAATTTCATGTCAATAATATTTAGTTATTTTGCTCTTCAAAAGACAGTTATAATACATCTATTAATCTAGGACTAGGAGAAAAATATTGTATGTATTAGAGACTATATCATCTATTATATAGAAAATTATATATTTGAAAAATGACTTTTATCAAGAATGTATAAAGAAAACCTATACCTCAATTGCAAGAAGAAAACAAATGGAACAATAGAAAAGTAAGCAAAGTATTTAAAGATACCACAAAAGGAGATATAAAAATGGCCAGTAAATTTATGAAAAAATGGCCAACATCTTAACTGTCAGAAAAATGCAAATTAAAATCATAATGAAACTTATATACGCCTATTTAAGAGATTGGGTAAACTAAGGGGTAGAGAGAATTTGGGGCAACTGGAGCTCTTATAAATTGTAGGTGGAATGTAAAATGGTGCAACCACTTTGGAAGTTTCTTAAAAAGTTATTTGTTCACTTAGATGATTCAGCAGTTCAATTCTTAGGTAATTTGTAAAATAATGAAAACATATATCTGCACAAAGACATATTTGAATATTCAAGGACTGTATTCATAATAGCTCAAAATTAGAAATAACCTAAATTTCATTTGATAAGTGAATAGGTAAACAAATTGTGGTCTAATTAATTAAATACTACTCATTAGTTAAAAAGGAATCTACTGATATGCACAACATAAATACATCTTAAAAAATAACACACAGTGCAAAGGAAAACATGAAAGCATATGATTTCTTATATGTAATATGACGTTTCAGAACCAGCAAAACTAATATATAGTGACATAAAGCAAATCATTAGCTCTCATGAGTGGGAGGTTTGGGAGGTTAGTTATTGCAGAAAAGCATGAAAAACTTTTTGTAGTGATAGAAATGTTCTATTTTTTTAAATTTTTTAATGTTTTATTTATTTCTAGGAGAGAGAGAGAGAGAGACAGCGTGAGCAGGGGAGGATCAGAGAGAGAGGGAGACACAGACTGAAACAGGCTCCAGGCTCTGAGCTGGCTGTCAGCACAGAGCCCGACGCGGGGCTCGAACCCACGAACCGCGAGATCATGACCTAAGCGAAAGTCGATCGCTTAACCGACTAAGCCAGCCAGGCGCGCCAGAAATGTTCTATTTCTTGATTGTCAAAATGCATTGAAGTGCACAGCTAAAATGAGTGAATTTTACTGTATCTCAATGAAATTGATTAGAAAAATAAAACTATATGCGGATAATGAAGACATAGGAAAAATCTGAAGTGTTTAAAAGCTGCTGTCAAAGCGCCAATAGAAAGAAAAGTTGAAGATCCTGGAGGAGCTTGATTAACTAGGGAGGTGTGGGATCTGGGAAGATAGACGAAAATGAAATCAAAGAAAAAGATGGGAGGCAGGTGTTACATAATAAATAAGATATTTTACATTTTGAGATAGAAGGGAGGTGAGCAGTAATAAAGACCCAGCACTGTTTCTGTTTATAGGGTTAGATCTGGAAGCATAAAAGATTAATAATGTGTAACCTCAATTCCATTGGTGTAATATAGGAAGAGAGTCTTCTGTTGAGATGGAGTTTTCCATTGGCCAAAGACTTGCTTGCAGAACTTTTAAGTCAGAAACTAAGTGGCTCAGTTGGTTAAGCGTCCTATTGTTGATTTTGGCTCAGGTTATGATCTCACAGTTCGTGAAATTGAACCTGCCATTGGGCTGTGTGCTGAGAATGGAGGCTGTTTGGGATTCCCTCTTTCCTTCACTCTCTCTGCCCACTCCCTCCACTCTCTATCTCTCTCAAAATAAATAAACATTAAAAACAAGAAACCAACACTTAAAATGGGACACCATTAAATATTAAATATCAGTCCCACTGTTGATTCAAAATTCCCTTTTCTTTGTGGCATCTGTTCAGTTCTATAATGAATCTTGGCTTAATTAATCTCTTCACTTAGAAAAAAATGTACAAAACAATTCAAATTATAGAAGAAATGTCATGGATATTATGAAATATGAAAAGTTCATATTTCAAAAATTATAATGAGACAGTAAATAGGCTGTAAAACAGTAAAAATTTGTGAAATGCATGAATTTATTTCAAGCTTTTTAATAATAAAATGTATGCTACAAACAAAGCAGTTTAACTTTTAATAAGATACTGTCCCATGTTCCCATTTTTCTGGCTTTATTGGGAAAATGTATCCTCGTTTTTGAGTTTTAAAATATTGTCAAAATGATTTTCTTTTAAAAATATCTAATTACTGCTGTGCTTCTGTTTATAGGCTGTTTAAGTAGAAATTCAAGTTGATCAGACCATCAAATTAAGATGCTATGAGAGGCGCCTGGGTGGCTTAGTCGATTAAGCGTCCGACTTTCGCTTAGGTCATGATCTCGCAGTTCGTGGGTTCAAGCCCCGCGTTGGGCTCTGTGCTGACTGCCAGCTCAGAGCCTGGAGCCTATTTCGGAGTCTGTGTCTCCCTCTCTCTCTGACCCTCCCCTGCTCACGCTGTCTCTCTCTCTCTCCTAGAAGTAAATAAAAAAATATTTAAAAAAAAAAAACAAAAAACACTAAGATGCTCTGAAAGAAAATAAGGGCACCTGGGTGGCTCAGTCAGTGAGCATCCAACTTCGGCTCAGGTCATGATCTCACAATTTGTGCGTTTGAGCCCCGCATCAGGCTCTGTGCTGACAGCTAGCTCAGAGCCTGGAGGCTGTTTCAGATTCTATATCTCCCTCTCTCTCTGACCCTCCCCTGCTCATGCTGTCTCAGAAATAAATAAAACATTTAAAAAAAGAAAATAAGTTATATAACAAAACACCACAGTTAAATTTTCCGAATTTCAAATTCCAATGTCATAAAGATGCTCTTTTAATTAAAAGCCTTAGCCAAAAATGCTGCATAACACAGATTAAATGGTGCTGTAAACAGAATTGACTAAAATGTGTGGAGACCAAGAATCTAGGGACTCAGATTTGAAGCTACAGCTGGTGTAATCAATAAATAAGTGAAACAACAGTCATAAAAGGGAATGCTAAATGATAATATTTAAAAACAGCCTCAATGTCACATTTATGTGATAGGAATCCATCTTCCAGGGGGTTTCTAATGGCTTTTTGTATGCTATCCAAGAAACTAACTCAAACTGTATATAGTGGGCATTATGAAAGAAATAACACCACACTCCGGGAAAATATGTTCAAATGTCATTTTCTCTAATACAAAATGGAAACATGCAAAAACCACAGAATAGAAATTTCTCAGAACACATTCAAATTGTTATACATTAGACACAACAGTAATTTTTTTAGAAAGTGGATCAATTGTGACTGTTTTAGAGTGTAAATCATAGACACTCAGCTTGAACTAATTTAAGCAAAAGAATGAGATTATTGAAAGGATGATGATATATCAGATGATCTAAAAGAAAAGTTGACCAATAAAGGTATGGGAAGGGAAGGGATATGTTTAGGACTTTGGAACTAATAGACCTAGAGCTTTGAGATTGATGAGTTTTCTATTTATATCTAGACTTTACTTTCTCTATTTCCTTCCGTATTCTCTCTTGCTGAAGACTGGCTTACTTCTCACAAAAAATATGACTGCTGTATTTCCTGAGACTTTCTGTCTCATTTCTACACAATAGAAAGAGATTGTGTTTTTTATTTCTGTATTCAAAAGTTTTATAGAAGAGACCCCTTGGCTCTGCTTGGAGGAAATGTCCACCCCTGGACCAAACAATTGCATCCAATGGAAAGGGAGCTTATTGTAATGTGGCTGCTCACACAATAACTTTGAAGGTGGATTGAAGCACAAGGAAGGATTCCAGCTATGCAGAGCATTCCAAAGGTGATCATGCACTGCTACTTTCTCCAGGGCCATGAGTGGGTTTTGATGGAAAACATTCATGATAAGATACATTTACAGGGCTTAAATGTTAATCTTTAAAACAAGGCATCATTGAACTAATTTAAATTACATTGTTTTGAAGCCAGGAATACCCAAGGCTGTTTGTTGAATTAGTCACATAGAGGGAGCTTAATTTCCAAGATTTATTTTGTGAAATAAGAAAAATATTTTGAGGTATATTTTCTATTTGAAAATGCAAATAAAGGATTCTTTTAAAACATCATGAGTCTTGTTATGTTTAATGAATGCATTTGTCAAGTCTTAGAGTTTCTTTAAGACTGCTTGGTTGGGAGGAATGAATTATCTTTTCGTCAAGGAAACAAATAGCTCAGGTTTAGTAAATCTCCAATAAGGAAGAGCTTATATGCAGTTAAATGTAGAAAAGGAATATACACAGATGTATTTACTAACTGCTTCAACATGTGCAACATGTGTCTCTGAGTACTTGCCAAAGATGAGCATATTGCCCTCAAAAAACACCTACTGTATATAGGGCGGAAGATTCATATACAATTAATTGTATCTAAATGTTGTATACAACTTTCTCTTGTTTTTCTTCCTTTTTCTCATCTTTTGGGGATCTACTTTGGGTGTTTATCTCTTAATTATTTAAAAAAAGAAATTATCAACTCATATAGACCATGTGTAGCTTAAAACAATTAAAGCAGATTCTAACTGCAAACTCAAGGGAAGCTCATTAAATGGTCTGAAGTTACCTCAGGAACCTGTATTTTGTAAATGTAGTCCAGATATTTCTCATATGCACACCTAGTTAGAAACCAATGGTATTGAATTTGAGATTTGCCTGAGCCCTTGTTTTCTTAGTATTCTGCAGATTCTTCTTCTTTGATAATTACATGCAATCCCATGTCTTTATCTGTTGTGCCATCATAAAGAAACATAAATTTATATTACCAGTCCAGACCTGTTATTCAGACAATTGCATTTAACTGGATGGCTCTACCTGCCAGTTCCATAGGCACCTCACACTCAATGTGTCAGAAATTAAATTCCTCATCTCTACCCATTTCCCCCAACCAGTTCTTCCATATTCCCTGCCTTGATCCCATGACCACTCACCTAAAATTTCATGCCAGGAGTCTGGCATGCTTCACCAATTGCTTTCCTTTTCTACTCTATGCCTTGGTTCAGATGCTTATTATACCTCTAATGATGCAGCTACCTACTAACTGGCCCTACCTACAGTCCAATCCAGAATAATGCCTGAGTGGCCTTGCTAAAGGAACATTGGCTCACACAATTCCTTGCTTAAAACCTTCTAGTGACGGTCCATGTCTTCTGTACAAAATTGTACAATTGTAGAGTTGATTAATGTGTAAGCAGAAGAATGAAGGTATTTGATCTCTAAAAACCATTTTGGCTTTGTCCTTTGCTGTGTTCATATTGAGCTACTGCAAGTGCAGATACAGGCAGTGATGTTGTATAATAATGTCTCTCCCAAGCTACTTGTTTCCTTTTCGGAATTCTTCCTATCTCGCCAGTCTCTCTGCTCTTTCACTCACAATATGAACACACACACACACACGCACACGCACATATGCACACACAGCCTATACACTCACATCCATAGCCACATTTGTCCTTAGCTAATTCCAGTACTTTCAAGCAGGCTTTTACTAATCTGTTTTTTGAGGAAATATTTACTGATATCATCTTTCTAACCACTCCTCCTCCCACTCTCAAAGATCATCAGGTATCCTTTCTTTATTTCCATAAAAGACTCTCCTAAGTTGTAATTGATTTTTTGTTTATATCCTCTAATAGCTATAATATTTGAAGGCTAGAGCTGTGTTTATAATTCCTGAATTCCAGAGTGTGGCACAATGTCTAACAAAGGCTAGATAATAAATGCATATGAATTAAATAAATGAATGAATGAAGTACTAAGGAAACATAGCTGGATGAGTGACAAATAATACGGGGATGCTAAAAAACAGTTATGATGTAAAAGTGAGTAATATTAAGGAATTTATTTAAGAAATTGAAATTTATGTAATTTTTCTGGAATGACACATAAGCCCCTGTTGAGTAATTTAATTGTAGATTCTAGCCAACGTTATGCATCTATAAGCTTGTGAATGATAAGATCATCTAAGTATTCTCCTTCTAGATTTTAGACTGCTGCAATATTGGTGCCTGTTAAGTACATGGTCATTTATTCAGAAGATAATCCTAAAAATAATAAAAGAAAAGAGGTTAAGAAATCTTATTCTATTTAATGAAAACGTTAATAAAGTCAATCAATTATGGATCCCCCCAATTGAAAAGAAAAATGCAAAAGGTATATAGAAATAAAGATGGACATCTAAGAAAATAAATTAAAAAGAATACTAAGAAGCAAAATGATCAAAGGACATATAATAATAATATAACTATATTAAAAACACTCCAGATTTCTTTAATGAGACCTTGTGATGGGCTAGCAACTGGGTTTAGAAAGGAGTTTTAGACATAGTTAGAAATCAAGTGAAAATAGATAATGGAGTTTCTGGTGCCAGTTGAACTATCTATTATTTATTGAAATATGGATTAATAGAGTGGATTCTAGAAGTGATCTGTGTGGCCACAGTTCTGGGCTCTACCATTCAAAGTGAATTTCGGCAGGTTATTTAATCTCTCTGCGCCTCAGTTACTTTCCTCACAAAGAAGCAAAAGGAATACCTACTTCTGAGGTTGTAAGATTTCTACTTTTATACATATGAGAACAGTGTGCTTGGTAAATATTTAACAGTCAGTAAATATTCCTACTACTACTACTGCTACTACTACTACTACTACTACATCTTTTACAGGCAGAGTGGGTTTTTCTCCTGATGTTAAGTGTGTTCATGTCTTATGAAATGTCTTTGCTGACTTAGTGACCAGTTTGCATGAATTCCAGGAGGAAGAGAAAGTCCATATAACAGCAATGCAGACTATTACAAAGATTAGTTCTTTTGTATTTCAATATTAATAAGATTTTTTTTAATGGGGGAATTGAGAGCAGATAATGAATTCTGCCAGATTTGAAACACAAGGGCTCTGGCTAAAGTAGGTTTAAAAAATAATACATAAATACTCATTTTTTCTGGTTCTAAAATTACACATCTATTATGGAAAACATGTACAATAAAGCTTATTTTAAAAGCTATTCATATCTTACTAACTAGTGTTAGCCCTTAGGATTTCTGTGCAGTTATTCGTATCATTTTCTTTTTTTGCCTTCTAGCAGTTTACATTTTTAAGACTTTACCATAAATAATTCCAGTCCACCAGTGAGTCTCAAAACATATGCTTGTGTATTTGTGTGTGTGTGTGTGTGTGTGTGTGTGCATGTGTTCACATGTATAGAAGAGGGCTGAAAGAAATGTAGTCCTTAATAGAAATTGATAATAATCTTTCATTTGTAGATAGTGGTGGCTTGGATAGCTTGAAGAAGATCTCCAAATATTTCAGTCCTCAGGGCAAGAGTCTCCTCTGTGGGGAGAAATTTATACTAGCACACATCTTTCCATCTGGGCATATTATCTATATAGTTAGGCTCAAACTGCATTTTAATTTTGTATCCCTCTTTGCTACTCTAGCTTTTCCTCATAAGTATTTCCTTCAATAAAAATAAAACTATTTATGTGCATAACTTTAAATAGATTCATTAAAGACCATGCTGGGCTGGGAAATTGAACATATAAGCTATATGAGTCTAAAGCCCATAAACTGTGAAATCTGTTGTGTTCAGCCCCACAAAACCCCATGTCTGTGTGTCTTAGTCCTGCAAATACCTCCTGTTCCCCCAGTGATGAGGTATCAGCAGAAGGGTAATAAAATTGAATTTAATGATACCCATTTTAGGGGCACCAGGTATTAGAAAATATATATAGATTAATTTTGTGATACCTTTATCTATATAAAACAAATTCTCAAACAAGTGCATCTGTCTTGAAATATTTATCAAGTAGAGACTGAACTGGTAATATTTTATCTAGTTCTCTGATTTGGTAGGACAGAGGTATGGAGAGACATTGTTAGCTGTCTAAGTAAACCTGGTAGTGGGGAACCTGAAGTCTAGTTGACTCAAATCTTTTCAGCTGTTCTATACTTTAAAAGCCATGAAAACTGAGGAGACCACATAGAGACCTTGACATATTGGTGGTAGCAGTGGAAGAAACAAGGATAACAATAAGACACGATAAGAGCAATGATAAAAAATAGAGCCAAAAAAATAAAAAATAAAAAAAAAAAAAAAACAGAGAGCCATGTTGCTTTAGAAATGTTCTTCATATTCGCTGTGTGGTGAGAGCATAATTTACTTCTTCAGTTTTTAAGTAGTGTAAGATATATGCATGGTTTTCAAATTTTCTCTATTAAAAATAATGAAGTAGGTACATGAAAAGATGCCCAACATTACTAGTCATTAGGGAAATGAAAATAAAAAACACAATGAGATATCATCTTATACTTGTTAGAATGACCATCATCTTTGGGGCGCCTGGGTGGCTCAGTTGGTTGAGCATCCGACTTTGGCTTGGGTCATGATCACATGGTTCATGGGTTCAAGCCCCACGTTGGGCTCTGTGCTGACAGCTAGCTCAGAGCCTGGAGCCTGTTTCAGATTCTGTGTCTCCCTCTCTCTCTGACCTTCCCTTGCTCACACTGTTTCTGTATCTCAGAAATAAATGAAAAATATTTAAAAATTTTAAAAAAAGACAAGAAACAGTAAATGCTGACATGGACGTGAAGAAAAGGAAACCTTCGTGCACTGTTGCTAAGATTGTTAACTGGTTCAGCCACTATGAAAAACTATATAAAAGATCCTCAAAAAAATTAAAAGTAGAAATATCATCTGACCCAGAAATTCCATTTGGAATATATCCAAAGGAAATGAAAACATTAACTTGAAGAGCGATCTGCACTCCTGTGTTGATATCAGCATTATTTACAATAGCCAAGACATGGAAACAACCAAAATGCATGAATGGTTAAAAAATGGACACACACACACACACACACACACACACACACAGAGAGAGAGAGAGAGAGAGAGGAATTTTTTTAGACATAAAAACTGAGGAAATTCTATCTTTGCAACATGGAAGGACCTTGAAGGCATTATGTTAGGCAAAATAAGTCTGATAGAGAAAGACAAATACTGTATGATCTCACTTATATGTGGAATGTAAGGATATAATGTAAAATCTGATGACCCTAGTTGGGCCTGGTGTATGATACCTCAGAAAGTTAAGAGAGTAAACTCTGAGAGTTTGTCACAAGAAAAGGCTTATTTTTTCTTTTTTTGTTTTCTCCTTTCATTGTGTATATATGAGGTGATACATGCTAACTAAACTTATTATGGTAATCATTTCAGAATAGATGTAAGTCACCCATTATCCTGTACACCTTAAACTTACACAGTGATACATGTCAATTATATCTCAATAATAAAACAAAGCAAAAAAAATAACAAAAATGTAATTTCAGTAGCTAACATATATTGAACACTTATTATATGTGTTACAAGTTTTATTGTTATTCTTTTTATTTTCTCAACAACTCCATGAAGAAGTTGCTTCATCATGCCCATGATAAATGCAGATTTAGAGTTTCATTACCACGTCTATCATACTGTTGGCCTGTAGAAGACAGATGCTCTGAACCCACGTGGCAGATTGGCACGTGCCCCTTTTTTTAAGTTTTAAATTTAATTCCAGTATAATTAACTTACATGTTATATTAGTCCAGGTGTATAATATAGTGATTCAATAATTCTATACATTACTCAGTGTTTATTATGATAAGTGTACTCTTCATTCCCTTCACCTCTTTCACCTATCCTCCCTCCCACCTCCCCTCTGGCAACCACCAGTTTGTTCCTATAAGTAAGAGTCCATTTCTTGGTTTGTCTCTCTCTCTCTCTTTTTCTTTTGCTCATTTGTTTCATTTCTTAATTTCCACAAATGAGTGAAATCATATGATACTTGTCTTTCTCTGACTGACTTATTTCACTTAGCATTATACTCTCTGGCTCTATCCACATCGTTGCAAATGACAAGATTTCATTTTTTATGGCTGAATAATATTCCACTATATATACATACATATATATGTATATGTGTATATATATCCTGTATCTATTAACTGTATCGATGTTCATTGGTAATTGCTTATGTTATATAGCCACTTCCAGATTATAAATGTTTCATGTTCAAAAAATATAATGATGTGATAAATCTTTTAATGCTTAAATCTTTGCATAATGAATTATATCTTTGAGGTGAGTAAGTAAAAAATATCTTAACATATGTTGACAAATGATGTTCTAGAGTGTTTTTCCCAATTTCCTTCTACAAAATTGGGAGACTGTCTATTTTTCCATGTCCCCAAAACAGATGTGTGGTAACAGAAAAATGTAATGCAGTGAAATCATGTATGAATGATCATGGACTGGAGATTATTAAGATGGTAAACTAGCAAAACATTTCACAAAGAAATATCAGAGTAGCTTTACACAAATTGATAGACTTGAATATGATATTGACGGAATTGGCAGGAGGTAGAACAAGAAGAAGTTACAGAAATTATTTGGAATATTGCCTTAAGAAGTGCTCTTTAAAGATTAATACAAATTCTAATATATCAGTGACTAAGACTTGAAAGGGAAAAAAGTGAATTCTGTCTTTGTGGTGAAAGGATTGAATAAACGCAGATATTGATAAATGGTAAAGGAGATAGTGGGGCACCTGGGTGGCTCAGTAGGTCAAGCATCTGGCTCTTGGTTTAGGCTCAGGTCATGATCTCATGGTTCCTGGGTTCAAGCCCTGTGTCAGGCTCTGTGCTGATGGTATGAACCGTGATTGGGATTCTCTCTCTCTCCCTGCCTCTGTCCCTCCCCATCCCCTGTTTGTGTTCTCTCTCTCTCAAAATAAGTAAATAAACTTAAAAAATGGTAAGGGAGACGGAAAAACAAACTGAAAGCATAGATAATTTTTTTTAGTTTAAATTCATTTTATTTTTGGACAACATATATGCATATTTTTCTTAATTCTTAAATTAAGAAGAGGAATGAATAGGCAAACATTTGAGAGTACTAAGTTCATCAGTAATTCATAAGGAATGTGTGAAGGTTTTGCAGGAGTTGGTCATGTGAACAGAACTTTAAATAGATAAATATCATATAAATAAAATATTTAAAATCAGATATGACAATGGATGTGAAAATAGTCTGAAAAGTATATAACACCATGGAAATGTAATGTATAATTATTAGGTTATGACTCCTATCATTAGATCACAAATTATAATTTGTTGGTACACTTCTCTGACATAATTTATCTTTCATTAAATCCAGAAAAAATAATCATAATGGAGGATGTCATTTAACTAGTGGCCCAGTTTGTGTCATGAGGGAGTTTGTCATTTACCATGTTGTTTGCAAAGCAGTTATGAATGTCAGCTTTCAGTGAGGTATAATTTCTACCATCATTGTTTAGACTAAATATGACCTGGTAAGCTTTATCATATGCTAATGACATTGGTAAAAAAAAAAAAAAAAGCAATGCTAGGAAGCTGAGCAGTTAAATCAACTTCTAGAAAATGAGCCGTACCTTAGATAATAAATTTTATAATATTGTCCCATCTACTTACTGTAAACACGTGTGGTGCAGGCTCTACGTTTATGAAAAATGACTTCATTTTAAAGTAATTAGGATTCAATGCCATTAACAGCAGGATGTCTGGATAATTATATTTTAGAATGAAATGTCTAAGAAAAGGCATTTCTGTTCTTATGACAATTATGCATGTGATTAATGGTATAAATGACAATATCCAATATACATAAAGAACAGCAAAAATTAACTGTATCTATCATGAGTGACAGAATGAAAATTAGATGAAATCAATAATCAGGAGTAAAGAATGACTCCTTTAATATTGTTGTGTTCTCCAGGGCAGCACAGGTTAGGGCTAGGGCGTGGGGGATGGGTAGAGATGGTACCTTCATCTGTCTCTCTACAGTCTCGGTGAAAATCGATCAGTAAATATCACCTTCAATTATGTGTATTGTATAAGTGCTCCTAAATCTTAAAGGTGCTTCAATGTTAAAGGAACATCTGAGGTGCCAGTTTTGAAAATTGCCATATGCAACTGCCATCAGAAGGAAATTAATTTCTAGGTCTTCTCACATTTTTACAGGTGCATGCTCTGGAACATCTCCCTTGATGGTGAGGTAATGGGACTGCCCACAGATCAGGACATTGTTTTCTTGCAATCAAAAACTGTTCTGCAGCTCCCCAAAGCTAGGAGCTTGCATTTAGTTTCTTTTCTTTTGTTGACATACTTGGATCTTCTTCACTACCCTCCCACCTTTATTCTCATACAGCCCTGCACGTATATGCACAGGCATATACACAGATATCTGCTTGCACTTATTTTGTTTCCTTTATTGTTTACTTATTATAAAATTTGATATTCTCATCAACTTGTTAGCCTTGTAAATCATACCTATATATTTCACCATCTCTATGCACTAGACACCTATAAATTTCTTTATACTAAGCATGTCCTCTCATTTCTCTTCCGTGTCATTAGTTCTGTTTCCAACAGCCCTTAAAATACTTCCTGTTGTGGAAAAAATGTAAAACACATATAAATCAGAGAATGGTATAATAATACACTTCCATATGGCTGTCCCTCAATTTAATCTATTTTCAATTCATTGCCTTCTGTATGTCTAACTAATTACATTCTTTCTTTGGATTATTTTGATGCAAATCCCAGGCTTCTTCTGATTTCATTCATAGATACTGTTGCATATACCTTTAAAATATAAAAATGATAATAAAAAATATTAAAATCATTTCACATATTATGTCAAACTATCCCTTGAATTTTCCCTTCTCTGAAGACAAGTACAGAAGTCAGGAGCCTATTGCAACTGATAGAGTCAAAGATACTAGGGTCTTGCAATAATCTAAGGTAATGATGATGAAGAGGGACAGACTTAGGTTAGGGATCATGCTGGATAATATTGATGGAGATAAAAGGGGGGAAATATTTGAGGACTTTAGATTTCAGGCTTAACTCATGTTTGGGTTAACTGGAGAGATTTTGTTGCTTTTAAACCTAGTGGACCAGAATAACAGATTGAAGTAGGAGTGCTAGGAAAGAAGACAGGGAAAGTTGGTGATTCTAGCTTGGGACTCATTGGCTTGGAGGATCCTGTGGGATCTTAATTGAGAAATATAATGTAGGCATTTAAATTAATCCAGAACTTGGGAATGAAGTCTCTACTAGGGACTGATATGGGGAGTTACGAATGTTCAGTTGGTTCGGAGGCCTTGAAAGCACACCCGTTGACCACCAGAAGAGCACCAGCAGCTGAGCTTTGAAATGCCTCGCCCAGGCCGAGGCCACACCCACCACCACTGTGCCAGTGACTGAGCAGAGAGACAAAGATGTCAGACCCACTCTTGGGAGAGCTTGTCCACCAGCGTTGGCTAAAGGAGTCCCTACAGGCTTTTGCAAACGTTTCTTACGTGGCATGTCAGTCTAGGAAGCTTCCACTCAACATTTTTCCTGGCCCTCTCTGTTTCCTCATTTCCCCTCTCCCCACCCCCATTCAGCATTTCCCTTAATAAAATCCTAGCTTGTTTAATCCCATCTTACTGGTATCTGCTTCTCAGAGGACCCTGATGAACACAGTGGTTCGTTGAAGTTATGATGGTGTATAGAGTGTGAAAAAAGCATCGACCAACCTGAACAACTTGAGGGATAATCAGAGGAGGAGAGTCCCAAGGAGGCTGAGGAAGATCTGAGACTAATCGGACAGCCTTTAGTCCAGGCATTCTTTAAGACAGAAGTAGAGTAGTATTTCCAGGTCCTTACTTTGTTAATCCCATTATGTCTCTCATTTCTCTTCCGTTTGTCTAGAAATCAAAATAAAAGCTGCAAGAGGCATCTCTTTCTGGGATATTCAATATAATACTGATCATCAATTCTTCCCTACTGACTAGATTATTTAAGCTAGGTACTCCAGAACCACTACTCTTGGTTAAATCAACCCCCCTATTTCTTACACTGCTCACAAAATGCTGCCTTTTACTTCCTTACTTAATGAAAAATTTCCAAAGTATAGCCATAATAGGTATTTAATTAAGGTTAAGATTTCTAATGTACGATACTTCTTATTACATATTGACCATTTATCCTGTGACAGGCATTCTGTACTTGCTGGCATATTTTATGTTTTTAATCCTTTAACAATTCAATAAGAAAATTAATACATCCAACTTCAATAGATGGGGACAATTTCCTGAAATCTCTGTTGAAAACCTGGCAGTCAAATGCAAAAGAACCCTTATTCAGATCCTGGATTCTTTGAACTCTTCACTGCCCCTTCTATGTTCTCCAGCACTACTCCTGGGCCTGGGCCTGCAGGTGCAATTGACATTATGATTGGATCTCCTTCCAATCTTCCTTCTCTGAGATTCTTTCCTTATAATATCAGCTACCAACCTCTACCATGGTTGAAATAACAAATTGACTCTTGATATTTCCCTTACTTTTAATTATAATTTTTCTGGAATCATAAACTATAAACATTAATTATAGCTATCAATAACTCTTATTGATTGTTCTTAATATACCTGCCCTTTAGTCTCATTGAGATCTTCATTATGTGAATTCACTGTGTGCCTCTCATCTATGAACCCTTTACTGGTGTTATTCATTTTGCAAAATATATGCCATTCCTCCTCTGTTTTTATACAGCTGCTCCTTAAGAGATTCACCAGTGTATAAAGTCTGCCTGGCTTAAAGAAAGAGTGAAGGTATAGCTAACAGCTAATTTTTCATAAAACTTGATCAGCATTTAAATTATGGGCATATCATGAAATTATAGAGTGTATCAAAAATCAAACACTCTGCTCAAAAAATAACTCTTTTTTTTAATAGTTTATTGTCAGTTTGGTTTCCATATAACACCCAGTCCTCATCCCCACAAGTGCCCTTCTCCATGCCCATCACCCCCCTCCCCCCACCCCCATCGGCCCTCAGTTTTTTCTCAGCATTCAAGAGTCTCTCATGGTTTGCCACTCTCCCTCTCCCCAACTATTTTTCACCTTCTCCTCCCCCATGGTCCTCTGTTAAGCTTCTCCTAATCTACCTATACGTGAAAACATATGGTATCTTTCCTTCTCTGCCTGACTTATTTTGCTCAGTATAACGCCCTCAGGTTCCATCCACATTGCTACACATTGCCAGATTTCATTCTTTCTCATTGCCATGTAGTATTCCATTGTATAGATAAACCACATCTTCTTGATCCATTAGTCAGTTGATGGACACTTAGGCTCTTTCCATGTTTTGGCTATTGTTGAGAGTGCTGCTATGAACATTGGGGTACATGTGCTCCTATGCATCAGCACTCCTGTAACCATTGGGTAAATTCCTAGCAGTGTTATTGCTGGGTCATAGGGGAGTTTTATTGTTACTTTTTTGAGGAATCTCCACACTGTTTTCCAGAGGGGCTGCACCAGTTTACATTCCCACCAACAGTGTAGGAGAGTGCCCGTTTCTCCACATCCTCGCCAGCACCTAGCGTCTCCTGACTTGTTCATTTTGACCACTCTCACAGGCAAGAGGTGGTATCTCAGTGTGGTTTTGATTTGTATTTCCCTGATGAGGATGGATGCTGAGCATCGTTTCATGTGTCTGTTGGTCATCTGGATGTCCTCTTTGGAGAAGTGTCTGTTCATGCCTTCTGCCCATTTCTTCACTGGATTGTTTGTTTTTCGGGTGTGGAGTTTGGTGAGTTCCTTATAGATTTTGGATACTAGCTCTTTATCTGATATGTCATTTGCAACTATCTTTTCCCATTCCGTCAGTTGTCTATTAGTTTTATTGATTGTTTCCTTTGCCATGCAGAAGCTTTTAATCTTGATGATGTCCCAGTAGTTCATTTTTGCTCTTGATTCCCTTGCCTTTGGGGATGTGTCAAGTAAGAAATTGCTGCGGTTGAGGTCAAGGAAGTTGTTTCCAGCTTTCTCTTCTAGAGTTTTGATGGTTTCCTATCTCACATTCAGGTCCTTTATCCATTTTGAGTTTATTTTTGTGTATGGTGTGAGAAAATGATCAAAAAGTAACTCTTAATTTGACTAATCGAGACAATAAAGGGAGGAAGGAAAATGAATAAACATTCTAAATAGTTCTAATTACATTATTTTTATACACAGTGAAATAATAATGGCTACCATTTCACTGACTACTCAGGTCTTTATAAAAATATGAAAGTTACATGAAATAGGAGAAGTGTGTTCCCCTCTACATATTATGTATGTATGTAGTTGTATTATGTGCCTTATATTTTATTAGCTTGTCCAAGTTACAATCTATTTACAGTGGATTGAACTAACTGCTGTGGGTTGTCAAGATATTGAAGTTAAAAAGTTACATGTTGAGAATAATTGCTTATCATTGTAGAGACCAACTTGGTTTTTTTTCTTTCTTTTTTTTTAAATTTTTTAATGTTTTATTTATTGTGGGCAGGGGAGGGTCAGAGACAGAGGGAGACACAGAATCAGAAGCAGGCTGCAGGCTCTGAGCTAGCTGTCATCACAGAGCCCAATGCGGGGCTCAAACCCACGAACCGTGAGATCATGACCTGAGCCGAAGTGGGACGCTTAGCCGACTGAGGCACCCAGGTGCCCCTGGTTTGTTTTCTTAGAAGTCCTACAGTTTACATACCAAAAGGCTTATGTGCTATGGTCTCGTATCTGGTCTGGCATATGAGTAAATCTGATCTTTCAGTCGTTAGATACATCTATTTTCACTGATAGGTTCCCATTGGCTAAGCTGTAGAAATGCGGTATAAAATTTAAAAGTCACTTTATCAATTTTTGACAAGTAGCATAATAATCAGTGTAGTAAATGAAGAAGGCAAATTTTAGTCAGAATATTAATTTCTAACCATGGATAAAACAAGGAGGATATTTAGTGATAAGATTTACTTAATGTCATCTGTTTATAGCAATTTAATGCATCTGCCTCCACCAAGGGCATCAGGAAGTGAGTTGTTCAGTCCTTAGCAAGACGTTCCCTTCTCTGCAGAAGGTCTGGATGAGCATCGTCTACTTATCCTCTGTGACTTTCCTGTTCCTACATTTTTATTGCTACTCAAAACTATATCCTTCTAATCAAAAGAACTTTTCTTTAAACAGGATAATATAACAGAGTTGGCAGATACAGCATCCCTGCCCCTTGAGATCCAGATAAAATTGCTTTTTAAACTCGTATTTCTGGAGCTTGTCAGAGTCCATAGCCTTCTCCAAAATTCTGTGCATTCCCAGAGGATAGTTATTCTTTTAGATTCCTCTGCCATCGTACTCCTGCTTCTATTATACTTCCCAAGTGTTTTCTTCTCTTCTGTGCATTTATTCAGAGGGGTAATCTGCCTTTCATAATTTCACCCACATAGGCACATTTCTACTTATACACAGCATCAGTGATTGTGGTTGATTTTATGGAATATTGGGAGTCTAGGGGAGGCTTCAGCCTGACGTGTTTGCTATGTGCCCATAAACAACACCTTGAAGAAATCTCTGTTAGATGCCCTTGTCTCTCAGAATGTCTTTCAGTCGTACTTTTCCTATGGCTTTTATCCCTGGATCTTTCTCTCTGGGCAGGGTCGACCTCAAGTGCTTCTTACTCTTCCTTATTCTCTTCTCTCCTTGATTTTTTTTCTTCTAAACTGCCTTTCATACCCCAAATTATTATTCTTATGGCATGCAGAGGATAAAAGCTGTGTCCCATTTTCCCAAACTGTCCAGCCTTTTAAGTAGCTTGAAAGACAAGGGGGGAGGGAGTCTCAACATTTAAAGGATTTATCTAAGAAAGTAATTGTATTTTAAAAATAACAATTAAAAATATTCATTCATCAACTGACGAATGGATCAAGAAGATGTGGTTTATCTATACAATGGAATACTACATGGCAGTGAGAAAGAATGAAATCTGGCCATGTGTAGCAACATGGATGGAACTTGAGGATGTTATGCTGAGCAAAATAAGTCAGGCAGAGGACAGATACCATATGTTTGCACATATAAGAAGATTAGGAGGAACTTAATGGAGGACCATGGGGAAGAAGAAGGGGGAAAATAGTTGGGGAGAGAGAGGGAGGCAAACCATGAGAGACTCTTGAATGCTGAGAACAAACTGAGGGTTGATGGGGGTGGAGGAGAGGGGAAGGGGGGTGTTGGGCATGGAGAGGGCACTTGTTGGGATGAACACTGGGTATTATATGGAAACCAACATGGGGCGCCTGGGTGGCTTAGTCAGTTAAGTGACCGACTTTCGCTTAGGTCATGATCTCGCAGTTCATGGGTTCGAGCCCCGTGTCGGGCTCTGTGCTGACTGCCAGCTCAGAGCCTGGAGCCTGTTTCAGAGTCTGCGTCTCCCTCTCTCTCTGACCCTCCCCTGCTCACGCTGTCTCTCTCTCTCTCTCTCCTAGAAATAAATAAAAAAAAAAAAGAAAAATAAAAGAAACCAACTTGACAATGAGCTATTAAAAATATATTCATTCATTGCTATACCAAATTTTAAAAGACTGGGAACTTTTCTTTTTAATTTTAATCTTTTCAGCTTAATTTCATAGAGGTATATCATATCAGTAAGACATCTCTCTGTCACCTCCATGTACTGCCTATAGCTTGAATCTTGTTATCAACATCTAAAAAGAAAATGACATCAGGGAAAAACAAGGGTAAAAAATTAATGGCAAGCCAATGAACAAATAGGTATTTACTTCTTGACAAATTCCATTTTTGTAATATTTCAGCATCTGGAAACTTAAACTATATCATATTACTATTGGGTCTCTATGGATGGGAACATTTAATCTAATCAGCATAACTAAAAAAGTTCTAACTGTAATATAGAGAGCTTCAATGTGCAGAAAACTGTCATCCAAATCAGTCAAAGGCTCTTTGAAATTTTAGTGTTTCCAGGTTTGTTTCCATTTCTAATGAGTGGGGATAATTTTTCAAACAAAATATGCCCAGAGAGTCCACTTTAGTTAACTGATTTACAATTTAATGACTTTTAATATGCCATGTTGTTTTATTCACATCAACAACTTCACTTCTACTTAATTGCACAGTTCTTTTTTTAATAATTGTTAGCTGTTACCTATGCTTTAAAATTATGAGAGCAATACTGCATAGAACCACCTACTTAAACACCAGAAAAGTCCTATAAGTTTTAAGAAGTCCTAAAGAAATTTCTTCCTAGAACATATCTTGGACAGGTCAGTATCTAACTCCTATTTGTTTGCTTGTTGTTTTCCTGATGACATCTTAGTTAAGAGCTATGAAGCACTTAACATTCTAGAATTCCTAGCTCCATTTTTCTAACACTTGTCACCAGAACCCTGTCAACTAAAGTGAGTGTGTGCATTCTGGTCCTTTTGTCATACGTGACAAGCAGAGAGGAATTCGAGGTCACAGGTAAGAAGCAATGATGTGGCGCAGTTGATGTGAAAATTATCAGAAAAAATTAAAATATTTCAATCTTTTTTGTAATAAATTCATAAGCTATGTCTAGGATGGGGATGATGCCATACTTTATTTGCTCTAGCCAGGCTTCCTGGGTTCAAATCCCATTTTAGCTGTTTATCACTTTTTACTTGGGATAGCGTAGCAAAATCCTCTGTGTTTTAGTGTCTTCCCACGAAAAAGAGAGTTCTGATACCTACTTCATAAATTTGTGAGGAAGATTAAATAAACTAATATAGGCAAAATGATTGGTAAAATGCCCAGCATATAGTAAGCACTATACAGATAGTAGTTGTCATTATTTATTTTTCAATTGTTAAGGATTAGTACTATTCTTGGAATAGAGTAGGGGGTTATTAATGTTTGTTGAATGTATATCTTTTGAATTGCACATTTAAAAGATTTGAATGTTGCATGGAACACATCTCAGCTCAGTGGGCGAGAATCTACAGTTATACAATGAACGGACACCCTATTATACCTCAATACATTAATAAAACACTGTCTAAAGGAAAGTTATTAATAAGTTAAGATATTTTATTTTTGTTATTTCATCATGATTAAAAAATAAGAAGTAACCAATAAACTTAGGTAATTCTTTAGAAAATAGTTCAATATAAAATTCTATCAACAGAAGATTAAACACCAGAAAGTACAAATACAATATGTTCTTTTTTTTTGGTAGTAATTAGATATAAGTCTTTTATAATCAGGGCGACCATATAATGTATTATCCCAAGTGTGACAATTTACCATGAAAGAATTTATTTCATTATGGACTTATTGATCAAGGTCATTAAGTTTGCTAACCATACATTCGAAAAGAATTAACATTTTCTCGAATATCACTTATGATAAAATGCCGGGTACATAAGGAGGCATGACACTTCTATTCGTCCAAGCACAGAAGATTATTTAGGCCTGAGAATATGATGTATCAGTTCTTCTGTCATGGAATAGTACAGGTGCTCTGAGATAGAATTAATGCATCTCCAAAGACATTTCACTTAGGAAGCATTTCTTGAGCCATGAGAATGCTAATCTTGTGCAGAGTCTACAATTTACTTCCACTATCTCAGAGCTGGATAGCCAGTATATTCCCCACCTGGTGAACTGGGATAATGGCATGTCAAGCTGTGCAGGAAGAAGATTTGCCCAGAAATCCAGCTCTTGTTATGGAAGCTGCTTTGGTCCCAGCAATCCATAGTCACTCTCTCCACAATAGACAGCCCAAAGTACTTATTACAGAGTCGTTTTTGTTTGAGGACCATAGTGATAACCAACCCATGAATTGTGCTACACTCTGTTAGGGACTCTGGGTTTTGTTTGTTTATTTTCCAGTAAAATAAAGCCTGGAGGAAGATAGAAGACAGTTTATCATTTTACTTTAATGCTTAAATAAAACTGAAATTTAGAGACACGAATTAATTCATTTACTAAGAGGTTATTGGAAGAATGTGGTTTTATTTTCTTTCTGAGAGCCTGTAATGTGTGTGTGTGTATGTGTATGTATATGTGTGTACATATCCCTTATAGAAAAATTTATATTGTATTGTTATTTGTCTATAGTTCTTATCCTTTTACCAGTTAAAAGCTCCTTAAGGGCAAGGCTGAGTCAATTATATAAAAATAATTTTTTTGTCCTTAGCATGGTGTTTTCTTTACAGTAGGTAGTAAATCTCTATTTGTTGATTAAATGTACAGATTATCATCATTTAGCAATATGGCATTATGACATGTGTATATTCCTATGAAACTATCCCATGCTATAATAGAATTAGCAGTGCATGATTAGAGCAAAAGCAGTGAAGGGTGCAGACTTCTTTGATCTTAGACTTGTAGGGGATATGAGTCAGGGATACAGCATGGGGAACCTTTGGCACACTTCCAACAGCCAGGTTGCCACATATTTGAAAATTTCACTCTTTTTCGCTTAATGTATTTGTTCAGGATGTAAGACTCTTCTTACTCTGTCTATTCTCATACTTCACCCTGTGCTCCAAAGTCCCTTGAATATTCCTTTGTGATCCCTAAAAATTTAATTACACCTTCTCCATAAGAAGGTCTTCCAGAAGGTTTTAAACTGACATGGTCTTCCTCTTGATACATAGGACCAATTTTTAAGATACCTTCTTTCCTTATAATTTATAAGATGCCTCTTCATTTCTTTAATTTTTTAATGTTTATTTATTTTTGAGAGATAAAGAGAAACAGAGTGTGAGTGAGGGAGGGTCAGAGAGAGAGGGAGACATAGAATCTGAGCTGTCAGCACAGAGCCCAACATGGGGCTTGAACCCACAAACTGCAAGATCAAGACCTGTGCCAAAGTTGGAGATTAACTGACTGAGCCACTCTGGCATCCCTATAAGGTGCCTCTTGTATGAATAGCTTAGATAGACTAGCACGGAGGTAAACTATTCAAAAGAAAACAAAGAGTACAACTTTACTGAGAACCAGATTAATTCCAGGTGTTAATTTCTTTAACTAAATCAAGAAACAAATGGAAGTTTATTAAACAAAATACTGAATAAATTATTAGAGGCCAAACATATCTATTTTTAAAGCTATTGAACATTAAGTAGTAGTAGTAGTAATAATAATAATGATAACGATGAAGACTTGACTCTCTGAGTTAATCCATAATTGAACAGATATTTCATTTGGTCCAAACTCTTGATAATTAGTGGAACTTAAATCTTCCTGGTACACTTCAGCATATTTAATTACAAGCCTCCAGTATTTATAGCTCTTATTTTCATTCAGTCTCCACCTCTTTGGTTTCATTAGCATGCATTACTTCCAGGATATTTGGGCTGAGTTTTAGGAGTACTTCCAAATGGGTCAGCATTAAAACATTTAGTAGATTCAACTCACTGTTATTTATATACCTAGTTATGCCCAGGTTTGGATCACGAAAACACCTTTTCTTTAACATGCTGTAGTGTGGCTGTCTAGGAATTTAAAAAATTCATTTTGGTCTCTTCTTGGCCTTTTGGCCAAGATCAAGTGTAAAAATTCATTTTGGATTGTGAAATATCAAAAGGGAAAATATACTTAGCATGGAGAATGATACACAAAAAAGGTAATCAATGAATAATAACTGAAGTGATACATATGAATAAAAATAACGGCCTAAAAATCTTAAATACAAATAAATAAATATTAACATGCATGTCAAAATTCCTTGTCCTTGTAAGCATACAATCTAGAGGCACACAAGGAATAAGTGAACTCAGAAGGCTCAGGCAAGCCATCAAGCAATTGAGCAGCACATTTGCTTTCCTTAGTTGACTTCTTCATTCAGCACACCTCTCTCTTCTCATTCTTCTGTTTCAAAAGTACTATTTTTTTTAGAGCAGCTGAAGGTTCACAACAAAATTAAGGGGAAGGTACAGAGATTTCCCATATACTTTCTGTCCCCACACATGCATAGCCTCAATAGGTTTTGATAAATGTATAAAGGCATGTATCCATCATTATGATATCATACAGAATATTTTCACTGCCCACAAATCCTCTGTGCTCTGTCTTCCTCCATTCTTCTCTCATCTCCAACCTCTGACAATCACTCATCTTTTTACTGTCTTCATAGTTCTGCCTTTTCCTGAAAGTGATACCTTGAAATCATACAGTATATGGATTTTTGGATTGTCTTTCACTTGGTAATATGAATTTAAAGTTCCTTCATGTCTTTTCATGGTTTTCTAGCTCATTTCCTTTTAGTGATATTCTACCATTTGAGTGTACCATCGTTGGGTTTTTTTTTTTTTCCCCAAGGGCATCTTGGTTGCTCTCAAATTTTGACAATTATGAATACAGCTGCTATAAACATCTGTGTAGTCATTTTTGTGTGGACATAATCTTTCAACTTGTTTCAGTAAATACCAAGAAGTGTGATTTGTTGGATCATATGATAGAGTATGTTTAGTTCTGTAAGAAACCTCCAAACTGTTTTCCAAAGTGGCCATGCCATTTTGCATTCCCACCAGGAATGAACGAGAATTTATGTTGCTCTGCCTCCTTGTCAGCATTTGGTGTTGTCAGTGTTTGTATTTGCGCCATTCTGTTAGTTGTGTAGTAGTATCTAATTATTTTAATTTGCATTTCCCCGATGACATATGGTATAGAGTATGTTATCATATACTTATTTGCCATCTCTGTATCTTCTTTGGTGAGGTGTTCGTTAAAGTCTTTGGCCCATTTTTAAATTGGTTTGTTTGCTTTCTTATTGTTGAATTTTAAGAATTCTTTGTATATTTTGAATAATAGTCTTTTATCACATGTGTCTTTAGCAAATACTTTCTTTCAGTCTGTGGCTTGTCTTCTCATTCTCTTAACATTGTCTTTTGCAAAGCAGAAATTTTAAAATTTAATAAATTACAGTTTATCAACTATTTTTCATGGGTTGTGCCTTTGAAGCTGTTTCTAAAAAGTCCTTGCCATACTCAAAATCATCTATATTTTCTCTTATCAATTATTCTTTTCCAGGATTTTAAAAATCTCACAGTATCTCATTATTTTCTTTACAGTTATCCCAGATTTCCCTCACAATGTTTGCCTTTCTAGTGCCCTTTCTGTCTAAGGTGATCAACAAATTCATGGTCATGTATTTAAAGGCATTCACTGGATCATATGGTTGTCATTTCAGGCAATATATATGCATATTAATAGGGATTATCTGGGAATAAAATGTACCTTAAAGGGAATGAGAAACTCTAGATTGATACCGTAGGCAATAAGATGAAAAAAAGCAACATTTTTGGAAGACAAACTTTTAGGAAGCTGAAAAATAGTATCATAAATAAATATTCCCACTTGTGAATATTGTAAGATTCCCCATTACCAGAGAGAAAAAAATTTATCAATATTTATACATATTCAAAGAAAACCTATTAATGAATAAGAAAAAAACAAAGCAAAATAAAACCAAAACCAAAAAAAAAAAACAAAACCCACAAAAAAACACAAAACACCAAACTCTCAGGAAACTAGGAATAGAGGAGAACAAACTCAACTTGATAAACATCCACTAAAAAACCCTAGAGTTACCATGATACATACTGGTGAAAGACTAATTGGTAGACCATTGAAAGACCATTGGTTTTCAACATAGTACTGGAAGTCTCAGCCTGGGCAATAAAATAAGAAAAGTTTATAAAAGACATAGAGATGGGAAAGGAAGAAATAAACTTCCCTCTATGTGCAAGCAACATAAAATAGATCATCTGTGTAGAAAATTCTGAGAATTCTATAAAAAAAGTTTCCTAAAACAATAAGTGCATTTAGAAAGATTACAGGATATAAAGTCAATATATTTAAAAATTATAAATCTATATACTAACAATAAAGGCATCTCCGAATTAAAAATACAGTGCCATTCAATGAGAAAGAATGAAATCATGTTATTTGAAGCAATATAGATGGAATTGGAAGGTGTTATGCTGAGTGAAATAAGTCAGTCAGAGAAGGACAGATATCATATGTTTTTCACTCATATATGGTTCTTGAGAAACCAAACAGAAGACCATGGGGGAAGGGAAAGAGAAAAAATAGTTACAAACAGAGAGGGAGGGAGACAAACCACAAGAGACTCTTAAATACAGTGAACAAACTAAGGGTAGATGGAGGTGTGGGGGAGAGGGAAAATAGGTGATGGACACTGAGGAGGCCACTTTTTGGGATGAGCACTGGGTGTTGTATGTAAGCCAATTTGACAATAAATTATATTCATAAGAGATAAATAAAAAACTTGTGGCAAAAAATTGCAATTTTATTTGTAATTGCTCAGTGATGTGAATTACTCAGGTGTAAACTTAACAAAACATGTATAGGTCCTGTACTATGAATACTACACAATGCTGATGAGGGAAATCTAAGTAGGTCTGAAATAAATGGAGAAATATACTGAATTTGTGGTTTAGAAGCCTTGGTAAAGATGTTATTTCTCCCCAAACTGGTATACAGGGTTATCATAATCCCAATCAAAATCTGTTAAGACTTTTTGTAGATAGAGGCATGTAGATATATATTTGTATAAAGCAAAGAAAATAAGATAGATAAAACCACTTGAAAAGAAGAATAAAGTAGAAAGAATCAATCTATCTGATATTAAGAATTATTCTATATTTATCACTTATCAGAACTGTATGATATGGGTGGAAGGAGATACCAAAAGATCAATGAGACAGAATAAAGAAATAGACACTGACAAATATGTCCAGCTGATTTTTTTCCCACTCGTCCTAGGGCACTCTTGACAATTATGTACAAATATCCTTCTCTAAAACTAGCCCCCAGCAATTCTCCCTAATTTCTCACAAAATAAATGGTAGATAATGACTAAACTTTTAAGTACTTTTACAACCTCAGAAACTATTTGTCTGGGCCTTGGAACCTTGGATTCCTTTACAATACACAGAAGCTCAATCATTATCTTTTTCTTATTTTTGGCTTCTATTCACTTTGGACATTATTCTCCCGAGTGGAGCACCAAGGAGGGGCACGGTTTTCCCTCTGTCACTTGTAAATTTGGTATCGTCTTCCCACTCACTAGATTAAGATTTTCTTTTATTTTCTTGTACTATACATTTTTCTGAAGAGCTTTATTGAATTTATTTCCCCAAAACTCACCATTTAAAGAGTAAATTGTCTTAATCTATTTGCACTGCTATAACAAAATGCCATAGACTGAGTAGCTTATAAACAGCAGAAATTTACTCCTCACAGTTCTAGAGGCTGGAAGTATGGGTTCAAGATGCCAGCACTGTTGGGTTCTTCCGAGTTATAGACTCACATGTACCTTCACATGACAGAAAGGGAGTAAGCTAGCTTTTTGGCTTCTTCCTGTGAGGACACTAATCCCATTCCTGAAGACTTCCTCCTGAACTCATTACCTCCTTAAGGCCTCTCCTCCAAATACTATCACATTGGGATTAGATTTAACATATGAATTTTGGAGGACATAAACATTCAGTCCATAACAAAAATTTAATGCATTGTTTTTAGTATATTTAGGCTATATTGCAACCGTTACCACAATCCAATTTTAGAATTTTTACCCCCTTCTGAAGGAATTATGCACTCATTAGCAGTCAATTCTAAACACTTTCTTCAATATACATATTTTTATTGAAGGTAGAATGGGAATATCACAGAATTTTAATCATGAAAAATTCTCAATCATAAAAACATTAGGATAGATTTTTGAAGGGGAAGCAGAATATAAATATGAATTCAAATGGAAAAATGGAAACCTGTTAAATTTCTAAGTGTGATAAAAAGAGCTTTCTCATATTTTAAGTGGATAATGGTGGGTATTAAATGGTTCTGATATTATATTTATGTTATATTTTATTTGATAACAACTAGTTTTTAAACTATTAATATTCTCAATATAAAAAATGTATTCTATGCAACTCTTTAAATTTGTCTATATCAAATTTAAAAAAGTGTAGATGTGTAGGGATATCTCATCATACTCTTAATTTTCATTTCTCCAGTGGCTAGGATTTTGAATATTTGTTTATACACTTATTTACCATCTATATATCTTTTTTGGTGAAATGTCTTTTATTCTTTGGCCCATTTTCTATTTGGACTGCTTGATTTTTTTTTTACTAGTAAGCTTTAAGAGTTATTTATACATCTTAGATATTAGTCCTTTGTTAGATAGGCAGTTTTCACATAAATAAGCAAATCTTAAACTAGGACTCACATCTTAGACAAAAATCACTTCAAAATGCATCAGAGATTAAACTGTAAAACAGTCAGACTTTCCAAAAAAACATAGGAGAAAATCTTCAGGATCTAAGGTTAGGCAAAGAATTTTTAGACCTGACACCAAAGGCATTGAACTGTACAAAAGGAAATCAATATATTGGTCTTCATCAAAATTAAAAAAATTTTGGTCTGTAAGTGACCCTGTTAAGAAATGAAAAGGAAAGCTACATACTGGGGCCAACTAGACATAAATCTACCGTTGCATTACAAAACAATAAAGTTGTAATTTTCAGTGCCTGAGTTTGTCGATTGAGATTAATATCTTTTACATTGCTAACAAGGCCCACCTCTATCTTGATCATCAATCTATCTTCAGAGCCCATTACATACAAAAGGCTTAATAAGTGTTCATGTGTTGCATTTGCTGTCTGGAAAAAATGGGATAATGTAAGATAGAAGACTTGATGGACCATAATGAGAACAAAAGGTGGTGGTTTTGGTTTTTAGGAGAATTAATACCAGAAGTCCTTTGGTGGATGGGGACACTCAAACTTCCTTTGTAACCTTGTAGGGTATAAGTTTTGGTAGGTAAGTCACTTATAGACTGTTTATGAAGAACTTTATTCTAGCTTGATGAGGAGAGACTCAAATTGAGGATGTTACCATTCAGGCTTCCCAGTATACAAGTGAGACGAGCCATGGGGAATGTGCACTCCCTGAGGGAGGTGTGAAAGCTCCAAGAATTCCTTCTTGACCTCCCTCTTTCCTCCTGACACACATAAGGGTAAAAATCAGAGCATGAAGGCTTAAATGATGGGAATGTGCACATGCCATCTCCTTCCACCCTGGCTCTCTCCATCTTTACTCTAGCAAGATAGAGAGAAAAATCTGAAGATGCACCTGAGTCCTAGTTGGGGGCAAGATGGCACCAGGTGAGAAATAAGTGCCCTGTTTCTTTTTCTTTTTTTTTTAAATATTTTTATTTATTTAATATTTAATTAATATTAATTAATCTCAGAGAGAGAGAGAGAGAGAGAGAGAGAGAGAGAGAGAAAGGGAGGGTCAGAGAGAGGGGGAGACACAGAATCTGAAACAGGCTCCAGGGTCTAAGCTGTCAGCACAGAGCCCAACGTGGGGCTCAAACCCATGAACTGTGAGATCATGACCTGAGCCAAAGTCGGGTACCCAACCGACTGAGCCACCCAGGCGCCCCAGATAAGTGCCCTGTTTCTGTCAGGGCCAACTAAGTGCAATTGTCCTAATCCTGTGTGCACTTTTAAACCCCAGGACATATCCCACAAAGTGATTCTGATTTTAATCCTGGGATGTGGTCAGAGCATAACTTTTAGAAATATTCCAGGAGGGGTGTCTGGGTGGCTCAGTCAGTTAAGTGTCCGACTTTGGTTCAGGTCATGATTTCATGGTCCATGAGTTTGATCCCTGCATCAGGCTCTGTGCTGACATCTTGGAGCCTGGAGCCTGCTTTAGATTCTGTGTATCCCTCTCTGTCTCTGCCCCTTCCTTGTTCACACTTTGTTTCTCTCACTATCTCAAAAATAAACTAACATTAAACAAAATTTAGAAATGCCCCAAATAATGATAATGTAAAGCTGATATTAGAAATTACTGTCCAACAGCTGCTGTAGTGTTGGTGCTCTAACACTAAAGGCTTAATGGGATTTGATGGGCAAAGGGTGCAGTCAAGGGTCAGAGGTAGCACCATCTGAGCCTTTAGATGACAGGCTTTGGTAGTACCAAGAATAAACAAGGGTTGTCCCAACTGTGGGCATAGCAGTGACAAGCCAACAGGTAGAGACCAAACTTAGGAGGCATCTTGTGGGTCACAAGGACCAGAGCTTCTTCCTCAATGTCACAAAGTTAAGGTTCCTTCATACCTAGTACAATACAGGAGAATGGGGGAGTGAAATGTAAAACATTTATCTCACAGAAGTTGAATTATATCATCAGGACATGGTTCAAAAAATTGGTAGTGACTCTATATTTTCTTAAAATGCTGTAGTGACCCAATTTTGAGGCCTAAGCTGGACACCAATCAGTTCTACTTCTTGAAGAGTTGATTAAGTCCACACCACTCGGGGCCACTATACCCCACTTTAGTCACCCTGGCTCAGATACTGTATGACCATGGCCAGCCCCTGGTGAAATATTCAAATTAGTCAATCTCCAGGAAGTCCGCCAAACCTAGTTAAGCCCAACCCACTTGCCGTCTGTCAGCTGCCCCCTATAGTCCCAGTTTGCTTTAGCCTATCCCAAGTACGAAAGTGTGGCCTCACATGACAACCTTCATTCCTTTGGAGTTGTAAATAACAGAGTTCTGCCTTTTGTCTGTCTTCATGTCATTGTGCTGTATCCTACCATCAAAAGAAACGTTGAAACTTTTAAAATACTCTGGTATGCTTAATGAACAAGATTAAGGATCTATCACTTTCCTTTCTCCCCACCCACCCCTCACACACATCATAGAGAAAATTGAATTTATGAGCAAAGATGAGTTCATTCCATGTAAAGTTACTTACATCATACCTTAAACTTTAAGATATCTTAAACTATCCTCAGTATATTTGGCTACTTGAAACATCAGCAGCCTACCAAGAATGGACAAAGGATTTGACACAGCTTCTGGCCCAGGATTGAGCAGCAGAGACATGCTGACACTTTATATACTTTGGTGTTACATACATCATCTGGTAACAAGTGTTAGTTGCTCTACATTACTAGATAACTTGTTACAGGTGATTTTCCTGTCTATGTTACTTAATTTTATGTTCTTTAAGACATAAAGGCCATATCTTGTAACTTTGTCACCTTTTTTTCCCTCTAAAAGTTTATTTTACATGTAATAGTATACATTATTTGATGCTGAAAGTGTGCCACTCAAAATCTTATTTGGTACCCAGTACCAAATACTTGAATACATTGAATAATGAGAAAATTAGAAAATGACAATTTCTCTCAAAACGTCTTTGTAGTTGTAAAATAGCTTTGTTCTTTTCTCAGGTGGCTTTATTATTTTTTGTTGTTGTGACCTAAAAGCAGTAGTCTTATTTTATCTAAACACGCTACATGAAAGCTGAGAAAATGAATTCAAATGATTGGCTAGATCCTAACTAATAGGTTATATATTTAAAGAATCTCCTTGTAGATTTTCTCCTCTGTACATACCATCAAATTTATAACCTTAAAAAATAACAGAATTAAGAAATGAATAATTTCCAAGGGATAAGAGGGGCAATACAGACTAAAAATGATTAAAATTAAAGTCTTTTCCTAAATTAATGAATATTTGTGTTTTTCTTACAAAGGATACGAGAAGATGATATCTGTGTTCCTTTCGGTAATTCCCCAAGATCACTCTTATTTTCAGCTTTTTCTGACTTACCAATGTCAGAGAAGACAGCCCTGGATATCATGTGGGAAACATGCAGTATCATTAACAAATGAATGAGCAAGATTCAAATAATCAGGAAAGCGCCTTCCATAGAACTCACTTTAATGGAGTGAAAACGAATTTTGCAAGCACTGTCTTGCTTAGTGTTCAGTTCAGGAGTACAGAGTCCATGTGTTGAATTATAAAAGCCCAGTGATCTAGAAATGCAATGAGAGTACATAAATGAAAAGTGTGGCTTAGCGTAGCATGGAAAATACTCCCACATATAAGCATTGGAGAAAATTTTTAAGAAACAGATTACGTTTTAAATAGACATTTATAATTATAATTTTGAGGAATAATTAAGTGTTACAAAATATTTAAAGTTGCACATTCAGAAAAAAATGTATTTGAAATGGATCTGATTATGGCGATGACAGGCTACCCCAGGATGATCATAGCTCTTGTTGAAAATTCTAAAATAAAAGTTTTGTAATATGCAAATACTTCAACTTCAGTTTAAAAATTTTTTTTACATTTATTTGTTTACTTTGAGAGAAACAAACACAGTACGAGCAGGGGAGAGGCAGACAGAGAGGAAGAGAGAGAGAATCCCAAGTGCTGCCAGCACAGAGCCTGGCACAGAGCTCAAACCCCCAAAAGCGTGAGATCATGACCTGAACTGAAACCAAGAGCAAAATGCTCAATGGACTGAACCAGGCAGACACCCTCAACTTCAGTTTTTAAACAGAAGTAGAACCCATAGCACGTTGAATACGTCATTACAAAATTGTTTCCATTATGATTTTTGCATAACTTACCAGCTTCAGTTTACTAATAGATGACTGACAAAGCCCTTCTTGTATTAGTTGTTCTGATAGAAATGTTTGAAGTCAAATATTAGCAACAAGTTTAAATGTAGGATACTGTTGGAAATGTCTTAAAAATGTTGAGCTGTAAGTGTGTGCGATCTCCTTGATCTTGTATTTACTATTGATAAAAGATTCTTTTCATCAATTCCATGGATAAAATACTTACATACTTGACATTTGGTAGACAAACATTACATTTTCCAATATACTCAGTGATTTAGTGGATGGAAGTTATAGCCTTCCTTTGGTTTTTTGAATCCTATTTTCAATAAAGTGTGTTTGGATGCTACACTCTAAACTTTCTCTGAAGGAAGCTACTAGAAATAGCTTCTGAATTTATTGCCTTTTTGAAAAATGCATTCGAAGCATCAGTTCCTTAAATTAATACTACATGGAGTTTAAGAGTAATTGTTTATTAAATGCTTTGATTTCCCTCATAACCTGTGTATGCATGCACATATATGTATATATGCATGTATAGATGAGTGCATATATGCATGTATACATACATATATGTATATATGAATGTATGTATGTGTATATATATACATATATATACCTGCATGAACTGTATATGTATACATATATATACCTATGCATATGTATGCATGTCATATGCAGATCTGTGCAAAATTAGAATCACTGCATTGTTTTCACTTTGCACTTTGACTTAGAAGGAACCCAAAGTAAAATTTTACAATTTAGTAAAACCATATGATTATTTTTATTATTTGAATGTTTGTGGTTTTCTGTCCTCCTGTTATGGACCACTGTGGTTATTTCATATTTTTGGTCATCGAAGTTTATTTTTACTTCTCTTTTGTCACATAAATTTTTCTTGCTTTTGCATTGGTGCCTTTGTGGAACATATCAGGATACAGATAAGCTGACAACCCAACACTAATTGGTCATAGTAAACTCAGAGGCAAAAATTGCTGAAAGTTGAGACAGGACCAAAAAGACCTAGAAATAAAATATAAGTTTTATATATAGATATTGAGACCTTATACCATTAAAACATGCATATTCAAATTATACATATTAATTAACAAAAAAGGAAGGGCTGTTTCCTAAAGCTCTAGGGACTATTCTAAAGAGTATGAAGAGTATGAGAACTCTGGATTCCACACAAAGAAACCTAGGGATCAGACAGTATGGAGAAAGACATTGAGAAAATAGATTCTCATTTGCAAAAAAAATTTTTGTAATTTTTTTAGTGTTTTATTTAGTTTTGAGAGAGAGAGAGACAGAGTATGAGCAGGGGAGGAGGGGCAGAGAGAGAGGGAGACACAGAATCTGAAGCAGGCTCCAGGCTCTGAACTGTCAGCAGAGTAGGGGTCGAACCCATGAACCGTGAGATCATGACTTGAGCCAAAGTTGGTCGTTTAACCATTTAACTGAGCCACCCAGGTGCCTCCAAGATTTTGTAATTTGAAAATAAACTCATAACTCTATTGAAATGTAAGAAATAAAACAAACAAAAATTCAATGGGATGAAAGATACAGCACAGGAAATACAGTCTGTAATATAATAGTGTATGATGACCGGGGGTAGCTACACTTGTTGTAAGTACAGCATAACTGTAGAGGTGTTGGATCCCTATATTGTACACCTGATACTAATGTAACATTGTGTGTCATCTATACTCAAATGCACATGCATCAACTATTCTGTTTATATTCATCATCTATTTTGGGGGGAACTTTCAGGGGACAAGTGAAACATCATTTTGTGTGCTTACATAAAGCTGATTAAAGTGTTTTAGAGGAGTCCCAGACACAAAATAACTGAAAATGACTTAGGGAATAACTATAAAAATATTAATGTTGATTATCTGCCTGTTATCTGTCAACCTTGGAATTATATATTTTTCGGGGGAAAAATCACAGTACAGATTTATTTATAAGCTCCTTCCTGGGAGATATTATAAAAGGCTGCCTAATCTCTATTTATGAAGGAATTGGAAATAGGTGTATAAAAGGGAAGAAATGTCCCACAAAGTTTAAGTACCTTTTGCAGGTATAGAAAGGGCCTTTCACTATCAATCTATTTGTATAGTGGAACATAACTCTCTTGAGACTAACTCATTTTTCTCATAATATCCTGGAATTTCATAATCCTCTTCCTTTGTGTTTTGGTAAAGAAAACAAAATATGGGAACATTTTGTAAAAAAATCCCAAAATATTGGATTGGGAGAATAAGCATATTAGAAGAGACAACTCTTCGTATCTATAGTTTGAAACTGGAGATCTTATATACATATGTCACTTGAGAACGGTACTTACAAGCATGTGTTGTGATGGTTGGAGTAAAAGTTTCTAGGTCAAAAAGATGTGCAGGAAGGGATTCTGAATATGACGTGTGCACAATGAGTTCGTGTGAGTGGAATTGAAAAACAGGGCTAGTGGGGACCCACAAAGATAGGTTGCTTAGAACCATCTGGCCCCAAAGAGTGGAAAGATAAAGAATGTCCAATAATAAGAAACAGAACACTTTCCAAATTTTACTTAAAATCATCTGAGCATTATATTTAAAGAAAAAGTTTTTAATGTTTATTTTTAAGAGAGAGACAGAGAGAGAATGCAAGTGGAGGAGGGGCAGAGAGAAAGACACACATAGAATCTGAAGCAGATTCTCTTCAGAGCCTGTCGCGGGACTCAAACCCATGAACTATGAGATCATGTTCTGAGCTGAAGTCTGGTGCTTAACCAACTGAGCCAACCAGGCGCCCCTAAAACAATCTGAGTATTATTAAACAAATTACAAATTTTCCAGGAAATGTATTTATCTTGCTTGTAAATTACAGAATGTTTCCTGTTTTGTCAGTAACTCCTTGCATTAGGATCCTATCATAGAAGTATATATATATATATATATATATATATGTATATGTATATATGTATATGTATGTGTATATGTATGTATGTATATGTATATATATATGTATGTATATGTAATACATATATGTGTATGTATATATATATATAAAATCTCACTGTGTAAAATTCAGTTTTCTGTGGACAAATACAATATATATGTTTATGTGATTATATATTATGTTTATGTGATTTGATCTGACACAATTGTAGGGGCTGATTACTCTGCATGGCTGGCCCTCCCCTCATACCAAAACACGAACCACAGGTAAACAACAATGTCGATAGGAGCTCCAAAATGGTTGCTGCTTCACGTCTACTGTCCGGACCTCCCAGTGGGTCCCGCAGTAGCGTCCACTATAAGCAGAGGTGTTCAGGGTGGACAAGTGGGGTTCACCTTAGTGAAGTTGTCCCATTATAAAGACACTATACCTTTCATTCTAAAGAAGCTTATTGTAGAAGAGAAAATCCTTCCCAATTCAAATTAAGAAAAGCTAAAATCTTAAAATAGGAAAAAATAATCTGAATTGTAAGAAAAAACATGCGCTTAGCACTAGTAAAGCATAATATTAAACTACACTAAAAATAATAAATTTAAAGATATGTTTTCTAAATGTTGCCTATAAATAGGGCTGTGTAATCACTATAGTCACACAAAATTACAGTCAGAACAATGTGCTTAGAGTTTGCTGTTCAACGAATACTATTTTGAAATTACTAATAATTGGATCTTTGGGTTGGATTTTTATAAGTGAACGGGACAAATGAACATGTGCCCAAGGCCTGTATCCTATTGGGATTGATTCTTTGCCTGGTGGGGGCCAGGACCTGGGTGTGGGGAAGGATGGAATCACAGTGTGAGGTGCTTGGTGCCTGTAAGGGTCTGTGCTCAGAATGCAAAAATCCCTATACCCAAGCGTCATATATACATACATACAGTTCTATAATTTATATATGTGTATTTTAATAGAATCTGTTTATTTAAAGATAAATAAATAAGAATAAATAAATGACATCATGGCAGATTGACAGAGAAAAGGTGGACAAATGAAAAAGCTTTTCCTAATTTTTGAAAAAAAGATCCTGATTTTCATCTTAAAAGTGAACACTGCAGGGGCACCTGGGTGGCTCAGTTGGTTAAGCTTCCCACTCTGCTCAGGTCATGATCTCAGCGTTTGTGAGTTCCAGACTGGCTGAATGGAATTCTGTGCTAACAGCTCGGAACATGGAGCCTGCTTTAGATTCTCTGACTCTCTCTCTCTCTCTCTCTCTCTCTCTCTCCGCCCTTACCCCATTTGTGCTCTGACTCTCTCTTTCTCAGAAATAAGTAAACCTTAAAATCTTTTTTAAATAAAATGAATAAAAAATAAAAAAGTGAACACTGCAAGTTATTTAGACAACACTGCCTATTCAAGTACTCTTTTAGTGTGAAAACTTTTAGGGTGCCAGGATGGCTCAGTCTGTTAAGCGTTTGACTTGGGCTCAGATCATTATCTCACCATGGGTTTGAACCCCATGTTGGACTATATGCTGACAGCTCAGAGCCTGGATTCTGCGTTTTGGATTCTGTGTCTCCCTGTCTCTGCCCTTCCTCTGTTTGCATGCTCTCTTTCTCTCAAAAATCAATAAACATTAAAAAAATTTTATGTGAAGACTTTTATGTTGAAGCAACTGTTAATTAACATTTAATTGTTAAGACTAAAATCTGAACATTTTCTGATGTGATTTTGCATATCACACATACTCAATCTTAGTTCAGAGACTTAAATTTTAATTTTTTAAATACATACATACAGTTAGCTTATCTATTTTTTTTTGCCTTTTCTGTACTATTAGATGATGCTAGGTAAGTGGTATATCTTATTTTTCCACAATTGTTTTTCTGGGTATTATTTATTTACATGTACTTCCATTACTTCTTTGTTTTAAAGAAGTCTCCGTCTTTAAAGGAGAAGTGTGTGTTTTCTCTCTCTCTCTCTCTCTCTCTCTTTTTCATTTGCAGTTAAGAGACTTCTAATCAGACACCTTCCTACGTGCCTATAAGAAAAGGTGCTTTAAGTTCAAATTACTATCTGGCCACGTGTCTTAGTGACGGAGCTGTCATTCTACCATGTGTTTGGCTCCATGACTAAAAGTGAACAAAGTGCTTCATTTGCTTAAAAAGTTGTGGCCCTGGATTTGCAATTTACCGGCCCCTTAAATTTTCGTCGAGTTGTATAGTTGCTGCATTTTAATCTTTGAAAATCTGGACTGAGGATAGTGAAATGTTTCTTAAAGGAAAGACTGTTAGTCCATTACTTTCATCACTTCCACTAGGGTTGGATGAGCATGAAGGCACATGGTTTATGGAGCAATCTTCCACTCTGGGAGACGGGAGAAGATGGTGAGATGACCTGTTAGGCTGCTCATCCCAGCAACTTAACTTTGCTGCGTTGAGGGCTTGATTTGGATTTAGTACCAGGGCACTCGCCAGGAAAATGAAAAGTTGGCACCTATGATATGATTAAGACCTTTCATTACCTTCACTGGGAAGCAAAAAGACTGTAGGTTATGAAAAAAAAACCCAATTTTTTGAATACTTTTTGTTCCAAGGCTTGACTGATTTAATATTTGAGAGGTCAGAATACAAGACACTATTCAAAACATGGGGAGAAAAAAGACAGACTTCCTGTCATTTAGGAGTTTACAACCTAGTGAAACAAGATTTATAATATAAGGTGCTCTCTGTACAGATTTTTTTAAAATTCCACTCTATTAGAAGATGAAGGACATGAAATAGAAAAATGAATTATTGAAATATTCTGCCTGATTGCCTCCTGTTCTCCCACATCCTCTGGCATTAGCGAAGACGAAGAAGCCTCTTTGATTCTCTTTTCTCCACTTCTCTTCTAACAGGGACTGTGGGTAGTCATTGCTTCTGACAGGTTTTGGAGTTACTTCCATGCAAGGTAGAAAAAGGTAAAGAGAAGATCGCAGAAAGACAAGGCACATGGCCAGTGATCTGAGTTGTAGAAATCAAACAAACAGCATTTACATTTCTTTTTAAAGAAAGAACTATGTTTAAAGAATTACCATCATACTGGTATTATGTATGTCACTTGTTAATAATAAGTATCATATAGCTTTTTGCTTTAACAGCTGTTTTTTTTTTAAATAGATACCTTTATTGTATCCTAAACCTTTTGCTTTATGTCTTTATAGTTTTAACTCCTGTAAATGGAATGTCAATAACTTAATTTTATTTTACTCTTATTTCTTACTTACTATATTGCTTACACAGAGCAGTCCCTTGGTCTGGTTATCTATGTGTTTAACAAACCACCCCAAACTCAATAGCATGAAGCAGCAAGCATTTTATTAGGCTCGTGTATTTTGTGGCTAGGAATTTGGGCTGAGCATAGTGGGAACACTTCTCTTGCTACATGTTGTCCAGGGCCTCAACTGGGAACACGCCAATGGCTGACTGGGATGGCTAGGGGCTGAAATCATCAGAGGCAACTTGCACTTATGTCTCCAGCATCAGAGCTGGGATAACTAAGTATGGGCTTAGCTGTGACTGCAGCCCTGAGCTCCTGTTTGGTCTCTCTGTGTGCCTTTGCTTCTCAAAGCACCTTCATCCTGAAAGTAAGTGTTCAAATGACCAAGCTGGGAGCTCACAGCTTTTTCTGACCTACGCTTGGAAATCATGCAGTGTCACTGCCACTGAATTCTGTTGGTTACAAATGAATCACTAAGGACAGCTCACATTCAGAGAAAAGAAAATGATAGCCCTTCCCTTCATGGGGAAATAAATATCAAGGTCACATTGCAGAGGAGCATGAGGAATAAAAGATATTGTTGTAATCATTTTTATGAAAAGCAATCTGTCATAACGTGCAATAAATAGTTGAGAAACTTAATTTATTAATTTATTCAAACTTAATTGAATTCTCAAGCAAAGGAGATAATAAGTTTCAGGCTCCCATGTTGCCTTCATGTATTAGGGATACATTAACCTTTGTTCTTTTGCTGTTTCTTATCTTTCTCTGGTTAGTGGTTGTGATGGCTAATTTTATGTCAGCTTGACTGGGCCACAAGGCTCAGCTATGTGGTCAAAAATCATTTTGGATGTTTCTGTGAGGGTGATTTTGGATGAGATCAACATTGAAACTGGTGGATATTGAGTAAAGCTCATTGCCATTTCTAATGTGATGGGCCTCATCAAGTTAGTTGAAGGACTGAATAGAACAAAAGGCTGACCTCCTCCAAGCAAAGGGGAATTCTGTAGCAGAAAGACTTTATAATTTAACTACAGTTATCAGCTCTTCCTGAATCTCTAGCCAGCTGGTGGTGCACCTTGAAGATTTTGGAGTTGCCAGCCTTTCTAAACACATAAGCCAATTCCTTAAAAGAAATATATATATATATAAGCGACTGGGTGGCTCAGTTGGTTGAGCGTCCGACTTCAGCTCATGTCATGATCTCATGGTTTGTGAGTTTGGGCCCTGTGTCCAACTCTGTGCTGACAGCTCAGAGTCTGGAGCCTGCTTCAGATTCTGTGTCTCCCTCTCTCTCTGTCCCTCACCAGCTCCTACTCTGTCTCTCTGTCTGTCTGTCTCCCAAAAGTAAATAAACATTGTATATGCATATGTATCATATAAAACATAACTACATCTCTATTTCTCTATCACTCGATTGATAAACACTTTCTGTTGTTTCTGTTTCTTTGGAGAACCTGACTAATACAGAGGTGGTCTTTGGGCTAGAGAGAATAAAATAATGGCCTAGAAAAGACTGACCAAGATTTTCCCTGGTGTTTCTGATCCAGGACTCTAAATTTTCCCAAGCTAATTATTATTCTTACCATTGCTTCCAAAATTAGAGTAGTATTTGATCCAAATTAAAATTTTACTTTGCTTTGTCACTTGATGCTGTAAGAATCCAGGAACATGATCTTGTACCTCTAGATAATTCTGGCAATATTTCCTATCTGGTTGACTTTATAATAGGCCATGATTAAAAAGTAACCTTTAATGTTGCCTTCCTCTGAAGAGCGAGTCAATCAAATATTCCTGGGTAGCGCCCACACTTTTCAATCAGCAGACAACTATTAAGTATTTGGGGGCTGACTTCTGTATTGGCTATTTAATTATGACATTTAGAACAGGGCAAAGGATTTTCATTTCTGGGGCTTAATTAGGATATAAACTCTGGGGTTACCTTGCAATATTCTAAGAAAATCCATTTTCTTATAAGATGCCCTTTGGGTGCTTATCTAGCTTTTCTTTCATTCCTGTGTTGCCAGTCTCATTAACAGATTTCGAAAAGCTAATGAATGTATATGATGTCATTTTCTGTGTTTACTATTCTTTTTAGTCTCTGATCCTCATTGTATTTGTATTTCATTTTTGTCTGTGAAGATGTATTCTTATTCTTTAAATAAGTAGATGAGAGACCTTCAGCATGGGTACCACCCATGAGCCTTTTTTTTTGGCTGAACTTTTGTAAGATCTGAGAATACAACTACATGGGCTGCTCTGGGGAGCCACAAGTAGTTGACAAGAGTTGGCAGGGAGATTAGATCTATTTGCCAACTCTGCATTTGGAGTTATCTGCCTCTAACACTCGGAATGGCCAACTTTGTCAGATTTCTAGACTGTGGGACCATTATGTAGCAGATATTTATTTTAGTTTAGTTAATAGTGATACACTTGCTCTAAGAATAAAAAAACTTTTAAACTTTTGTTTAAATCACATATGAGAAAAGAATTTACTATATATAAGTAACAGTGGTGATGTTCCTTCAAGGTTTCTTTCAGACCTTCAATGACACCCATGAAGATGATCAATTTTTCATGCTCACTCAGTAGTTTTTGGTTAACTGGCTCACATTATCTTAGAATTTATAATAGTATCTTATTTTTTTTCAGTGCTTAATCAAGAAGTATGTGTTGGCAAAAATAAGGACAAAAAATATTTTCCTGAGATACAAATATTCCATAATAATCCAAGGAAAATTTGATATCAGTGATTCCTCTCTGTTGTTAAAGGTAATACATGGGAAGTGCCATGCAAACTGCCAAGTAGTTAAGCTTGTGTATAGCAGGTCATGCTTTAGAAAATTTTCTGTATTCTTACTCTGCACTTTAGTCTCTGAGATATGTCATATAGTTATGAAGTCTTCTATAGATCTAAGCAAAGTGTAACCCTTTAATCACAAAAATCAGACAGATAAATTAAAGTCCCGTGGCAGATCCAAACTTCTCTCTGTGGTTTTATAGACTGTTATGCATCCCTGTAAAAAAACAAAGGTTTTAGCCAGAGCAGTAGTGCATGAAGCTGAAATGTTTTCCACTATTCTTTGCTGTAATTCTCTTTATTTCTTTTAGGAATGGTGCAAACAACTGCAGAAGTTTTCACACATAGCTTTCCATCTGCCAACAGCTCGAGCTGGCGAGAGTAGGCAGCTTTTCAAGGGTGTGAACGGAATTGATTTATACACACCACTGGATCTGTTCCAGTATATTTTCTCAGCCAGGACCAAACGTAGTGTTGCAAATGAGCTGTACAGTAAGCTTTTATCTAATGTTTACCAGGTTACACGCACCAAGTGCTCGTAGAAGCACAGGTTAAGAGTGGGTATCACATTAATCAATTCATGGCAGAAGGACAGAAATGACTGTCATGTTACAAAGGATGTTTATAGCAAGAACTTAAGAGACATGTAGGTCCTGCTGAAGATGAAAAACAATGGATGCAATTAAAGCCATACTTTCATAGAGCATATTTAAAATTAGGGAAATGAGGAGGGGGACAGAATTTATAGAAACGGGAGACAGAGCAGAAGATGGTGGTTGCTAATAAAAACTGCTCTTTTGCTAGCACCCAAATATTATTCATGAGTCGTAAGAATAAAAATGATCAGAGTTTACATTACCTAGAAGAACATGCCTATTTTTTGCAGTGTAGTGATGTAACCGAGGAGTCTGCTTATCTGCTTGGCAAATACAGAATACCTAACAATACATTTTCTTGCTTAATTTTCTAAGTACAATAGATTAAATATTAAACTGAACTAATAGTATTCAGGTCACTAAGCTTAATACTCTAAAGTCCTTTTTTTTGTACATTGAGTGTCTTGTTTTTGACAGTGTATCTAGCTTCTCACAGGGAATTTGTTCAGGCAAGTGAAATGAGTCTCACTGTAGGAGAGTTTTCTACTAATCATGAGTGCACATTACGTATTGTGACTCATTTGTTGAAAACAACTTGAAAGCATGTTTAACTCTTCAGTAGGAACGTGTAAAGTTTATACAAATTCTCACATTTGAAATTTCTTCTCAGGACAAAAATCTCTATATTTATCAGCATATCCATATAGTTCAATTCTGTTCTATCAGCATTACAAAAATGTTTCTGATAACTAACAAAACAAAAAAATCAGCAACTGCAGTTGTTGAAAAGGAATAGTTTTTGTCTCTATTGAGGTACTGCAATGGATTTATAATCAAATTTTTGAATATTATTTAACTTAATTGTTGGAATATATTTTATTTATTTAAAGTTTATTTTTTATTATTTTGAAAGAAAGAGAGAGAGCAAGCTGGGGAGGGGCAGAGATAAAGGGAAGGAGAATGCCATGCAGGCTCTGTGCTGTCAGAACAGAGCTCCATGTGGGGCTCAGTCTCATGAACTATGAGATGAACCTGAGCTGAAGTCAAGAGTTGGACGCTTAACCAACTGAACCACCCGGGTGCCCCAGGAATATTTATTTACTAATGTTGAATCCAACTAGAAAATGTACAATCTCACTGAATAGTGTGATTTACTGTAAAGATATTATAACATCTGTGATCTGATAAAAGTTTCCTGGCTGACACAGGAAAAAGAGACAAATGGGGATTCTATGTTAGACATGGAAGCCTTCAGGAGTAGAATCAGGGGGGCCAAGGTCAGGGCAGAGGTCCTATTCTAGTGTTTATTCCTGAGCCAAAGGATATAGAAAAAATAAAATACCTGGACCCAAAGCCTGAACCTAAAACCCAGGTTGTAGTGAAGGGGTTAGAAGCAGATAGCAGGAAAAGCCAAGACAAGTGAAAGTTCGTGCAGAAAATGTGGGACCTTCAGGCCTAGGTTTTCTGTAAGCTAATTAATGAGGTTGTCTACTCTCAGGGACACAGCCCAGGATGTGTGTGCCATGCTCTCCTGCTCAAGGGCCTTTGTGCCTGGTTGCTGTTCCACAGTTTGGACAGCCAGTCTGCCCCTGAGCTCTCAGCTAGGCCAGTACTCCACCTCTCCATCTCCTCACCATGTCCTTCCCATACCGGGATAGCTGTTCTTCCTGGGGCTTTCCTGTGCCCTCTATCCATCTTTTAAACTCCTTCATGTTTTTGAAGGTTTCTCTGACTCACACTACCTTAGGCAGAGTTAGAGGTCTCTTCCTCAGCATTCTGGGAATACACTATTGTATGTACTTATAGCATGATATTTATTTATATGTCTATCTCCCCTCTAATCCATGTGCTACTAAAAAGCAAAGATTTTGTTTAGTACACACTCAAATCACTAGTGCCTGGCACATAGTAGGGATTCATTAACAGACTATTAAATGGAATTGTGTTATGTTCCAGTAACTTTCCTTCATTCTTAGGATTAAAACTGCAGATTCCTACTGGGTTTGAAACTAAAAAGAAGAAGAAGAAAAAAAAAATTCTTACCTTGAGTAAAAATAATGTTTCTGATCTGCACTTAAAAAAAACTAAATCTTAAAAAATCTTTAAAAATGACAACTTTGTACAACCAAAACAAAGTAAAATGATAACAATTCTACTAGCTTAACTTTTTTTTACATTACTTTCTGGAACTTGACCTTATATATCCATATTTTACACAGCTATGTTTGCTGTTGAAAGTCTGTAATTTTCACTTAACAGCACAATAAAATATTCCTCCAGATATTGATATTATCTAAATCTTATTGATGCAGTGATTTCATAATGTTACTTGCATTCTTCTAGATTTAAGTAGATAGAAATGGTGACAATCTCACCCACTGACCCCACCAGTTCTTTTTCTTTTTTTTTAAATTTTTTAATGTTTATTTGTTTTTGAGAGAGAGAGACAGAGACAGAGAGTAAGCAGGGGAGGGGAAAAGAGAGAGAGGGTGACACAGAATCCAAAGCAGGCTCCAGGCTTTGAGCTGTCAGCAGTCTGACATGGAGCTCAAACTCACACACCGTGAGATCATGACCTGAGCTGAAGTTGGGCACTTAACCGACAGAGCCACCCAGGCACTCCTGACCCCAGCAGTTCTAAAGAGTGTTTTTCTTCTGTTTTTTGGTTTTCTCCCCGAATGCGTCTATGTGAAATAAAAATAAATATCATAGGTGAATCAATTTCTATGATAAGTAACTGTTACATGTGAACTAAACATGGGCTTTAAATTCTCTGATCAGAGATTTAGACATCAATTCCTGAGAGCATTTAGATGATATTAAATATAAACAAAATGTTTTGATTGGAGGGCTGTAATATGACTATGGAATGAAGAGTTTGAGTATCTTATGAATGTGTTGCCAAGTCAAAAAGCCTCCTATGTAGAGACATGAGTGTGCTTGCTGTCTATGTACTTAACTTCTTTATCTGACCTTGCTCCTTCAAAGATGCACTTGATACAGAATGTCAGTCACTAATGAGGCCTAAAGTAATTGAGGCTGATTGAGCTGGCAAGATGCTGCCTAATTAGAATGATAAATGGAACTGGCTGATCAAGAATGGAGGAGTAAATGGCACAGAGGGTATTAAACAAGGTCATTCTGTCAAAGAGGACCACTCATCTGACCACCTTTCTCTCCCCCCTGCCAAACAATGACCGTCCTTCATGCCATGTGAGCCCCTACACTAAGTGGTGTATGCAGATCATTGCATGTAGAACTTTCTAACTCTGCTTTCTTAGGCAAAGTGTGATGAGGATTTAGTGATTCCCTGGGTAAGTCATTCAATAAACACTAAAACCAAATACTTTAGGTCATATAATTCTCTATTAAATGTAAGGATTTATGAATGCACTAGTTCTCTAAACAAATATAAGGAATCTCAAAATTTGCCCCATGAGTTCGGTCATGTTAAACTTGCCGCTTCACATGGGAAGTATATCAGACAACTTCACATGTTTGGAGGACACAGATAACATTTAGTCATAGTGTCTTAGAACTGGGACCACAAATCATTTATTAACAAATCTTTTTTTCTTAAATATATTTGCTAGAATAATTTCTGTTTTATTCTTTTAACATTTTTTTCCCTTTAAACAAAACATGAACTTTATTCTTTAAACTGATGTGGATGTAAATGTATAAAGATGGATTCATAAATATTTCAATGACAATGTAATTTTTACTCAGGTTATTCAGGAATGCCATATTTATTTGCCATTATCTGGGAACAACTGCTCTTAGAAAAAGCTGCAGCTATCTCTACCAAGCCATATTTAAGTCATTTTTAATAGAAAACTCTCTAAAGTGCATAATACATCTGTCAGAGCACCCATTCTCAAATTTCCTGGAACACAGCACTTAATGGCACATGGCAATTTTATAGGGCGATTGAGGTTTGTAACACTAGGCATCATTTTAAAGTTTGTGTGCCCAAAGATACAGCTTCCAACTTCTCACCTGGCTGATATTTAGTAGAAGTTAAATTCTTTGACCTCAGATCATAATCTGACATTGGCAAAAAGAATACAAAGAAAAAAAAGATGTAGCTAACTCAAAAAAAAATGAGATAAACAATATTCCTGGGAAAAGACTTAATAGGAAGTAAGATGATATAGGAAGTATAGGAATAGGAAGTAACGATATAATATTAAAAGATTTCAGTGAATTGCATTTTGAAGTAATAATTATCCCATGCCACTAAAATCTCATTCATTAGTTTATCTGCCACCTCTTTCAATGGTGTGGGAGCAGGGTGTTTTTTTAGGTCAGCTTTCCTAGGAGTCCTTCCTTAACCCTTCCACTTCTATAGCCTTCCCTAGAGATTTAGTTTTAGGGAAAACCTTTCAAGGTCCGCAAGTAGGTACTTTATCTCTCCAGCATCACGGCTGTTTGCCTGACTTCCTGAGTTTCTCTGAAATTCACTGACTTCAGAAGGGAACAAACAGTTAAGAGTATACCCTGTGCACTCATAGCGGCCTCACCTGCAAGACTGTCCCTGCCTTACTAATAATGTGGGTTTGGGCAAGTTTCCTGATCTCCCTAAAATGAACATAATGATGCTCACTCCACTGGCTTGTTCTGAAGATTAAAGAAGATGATGTATCTACAAAGTGGCTGCTATATAGAAAGCTCAGTAAGTAGTAGATAATTGCAGTGCCTACACTTCATGTAAGCAACTAGGAAATGAATTAAAACTTTTCTTTCTCCCTTCTGCTTCCCCACCTTCTACCACTCCTGTACCCCAGCCCGAGATTAGCATTTTTCTCTCCTTTACAATGTTTCTTTTTTATTTGTTTGTTTTTGATGTCTTTTTTTTTTTCTGGCAGAGAGTCACTTCCAGTCTCTGTCCTTTTGGCAACTTGCCTTTCTCCATCAGTCTGCAGTCCCTACCACCTCTCCACCCAGCTGTCATATTGCCACTCCTTACCCCATCGGATGTCCTCTGTCACGTTGCCAATTCTTCTCCTACTGACACGAGGCATGACCAAAACTGTCAGTCATCTCTTTCAGGCTCACTTATATCCACTTCATAAATGTATTAGACAGTCCCTGCTTTATGAAACAGAATACATTGGATGGAACCTTTTATTGATGACACAGAGTCGTGTCTATGAACACCAATTATTTTTCTGTCCTATACAGTTACAAGAATCATTAACGTGTATAGGTTGCTTGTCCTCATGTTAAATGGATTTCTTTTAAAGTTTATTGTCAAGAAAAACATGGCCTTTCCAGACAAAAGTAGAGACGTTCTGTTGTTTGATGATGAAACATATATACATTGCCCATGCATTATATAAATATACTCTCTTTCACTTGAACTTTAGTAGCTTTCTTTTTTGATTGCTTATTTTTTTGTTTCTTATTTACTGGAAAAAGTGGGGAAAGAGCTTATGGTCTAATATCCATAGCCAGTGTATTTATATTCAGAATATAACGTCTCCCGAATGTGATTATCTCCAATTTTCCAACTAAGAATTATAATTCTTTTTTACTGGTTTATTTATTTTGAGAGAGAGAGAGAGAGCGAGCACATGAACAGGAGAGGGGCAAAGAGAGAATCCCAAGCAGGCTCTGTGCTAGCAGCACAGAGCCCAATGTGGGGCTTGATCTCACCAACTGTGAGAACTGAGCCCAAACCAAGAGTCAGATGCTTAACTGACAAAGTCACCCAGGCACCCCCAAAATTATAATTCTAACACTTAGTTGATTTTGTGTTAAATAGTTTTATTTTATATTGATTTTACTGTCAGTACCTTCAAATCTGTTTTGGAATTAGGTGGGAAAAAATATGTATAATAATTTACACAGTTACATATATACATATAATACACATAGTAAATGTAATATACATAATATATCTTGTATATTATACATATAATATACACTGGATATGTTACATATTATATATTATCTATATATTATATATGCCATATATATTATATATATATTTAATTTAAAGTTTATTTATTTATTTTGAGAGAGAGAAAAAGCATGAATTGAGGAAGGGCAGAGAGACAGAATCTCAAGCAGGCTCCAACTGTCAGCTCTAAACCCAATGCTGGGCTTCAACTCATGAACCATGAGATCACAGCCTGAGCTGAAGTTGGTGCTTAACCAACTGAACCACCCAGGTGTCCCTATTATATGTGTATTATACAACCAGTTGACTTTTGAACAATACTGGTTTGAACTACACAAGTTTACTTGTATATGGATTTTTTAAATATAGTACAGTACTATAAATGTATTTTTCTTCCTTATCATTTTCTTAATATCTTTTTTCTTTACCTTACTTTGTTGTAAGAATGCAGCATATAATACATATACAAAACATGTGTCAATCAACTGTTTATGTTATCAGTAAACTTCTGATCAATATTAAGCTATTAGCAGTTACATTTTGAAGGAGTCAGAAGTTATATGTGGAATTTTGACTGAGTGGGGGAGGTTAGTGCTCCCATATTATTCAAAGGTCAACTATGTATATATTATGAATTATGAATATATATGAAAGCTTATTTATTTATTTTGAGAGACTAAGAAAGTGTGAATGGGGGAAGAGTAGAGAGAGAGAATCTCAAGCAAGCTCTGTACTGTCAGCTTGAAGCCCGATGCTAGAATTGAACTCACGAACCATAGGATCACCACCTGAGTTGAAGTTGGCGCTTAACTGACTGAACTACCCAGGGGCTCTATTATTGTATAAATGATACACACACATACAGAGATATATACATATGTATATATCAATTGCATTTGTTTCTTAAGGCTGCTGTAACAAATTACTACAAACTGGATGGCTTAGAACAATGGAAATTTCTCCTACAACTCTAAAAGCTAGAAGTCTGAAATAAAGGTGCTAGCAAGGCCATATTCTCTTGAAGTCTCTATGGGAAGATCCTTCCATGCCTCTTCCTAGCTCCTGGTAACTGCCATCAATCCTTGGGAAATCCTAAGAAAAACTGCTGTGCAATCATTTGGTCTAACCAGAAACGTCCATGATACTCAGAGTCTTCTTTTATCCTTCACCTTCTGCATATAGTCACAGTCTTTGCATCTTGCCAAGTCTATCTCCCACCAACAGATACTTTAGTTCCTGCTTTTCATTCTTCTTGTCTCTCCCTTGGCTCAGTCCCTATCACTTGTCACACGCACGATAGTGAGACTAGTAAAACTGGTTGCCTTATTTCCACACCCTCTTCATGTGATCCCCCACCTCAACAGTGCTGAGAAAATGCTCTTCATAAAATAAAGTTGTGTTCCTACTGTTTCCATCCTCAAAATCCCTCAATTCCTTACATAGACTAGAGGATAAATTTAATACATATTAATAGCTCATGAGCGAACCGTAGTAATCTTGCCCCCCCTCCCACCGCCTTTTCAACTTCCTTTTCCATCACATTGCACGTGTGGCCTGGGCAAAGCAGTATAGACTATGAATCATTTTATAATTTTGCATTGCATATTTATTCTGCAAACAGAGTAAGTGCAATAGTAGAGTAAAATGGGCTTTGGGGCCACATATATAGTAAGTCAGTCAAGCCAGTTTTCTTCACTTTTCAGCTAGTGCTAAGCAGCAGAGTAGAAAAAAGAGGGAGTAAATGTTCCAAGGAAGCATTTTTTGGGAGGGCATCAGAGAAGAATTGGAGAGACTTTGATTTCCTGGTGGGTGAGAATGAATATGGCTGACTTACAGAATCAGTGAAGACTAAACAAGCATCAGCAAAGAAGGTATCTGACAATCAGCAAATTCTCTTTCTTTTACTCAGCAAATGTATCTCTATGTACCAGTGCCTATATGTACCAAGGATACAATTGTAAATACCATAAACAAGGTCATTGCTTTCATAGAGGTTTTAGTTTGCTTCTGTGTAAACATCTGTTGTTTTAATTTGTTACTTTCATTATCTCCACTGCTTAGCACAGTACCTGAACAAATTAGTCAATACATATTTGTTGATGTAACTGAATAAAATATAAAATCCAAGGTTCATTTTTGTATAGAATCATGAAACATGCTTGAAAACCAAAAAAATACCAGACGATCAAGATGGTCATTTTTCTAATCCAGTAGCTTATAGAGGGAATGTTCTTTCAGCAGTTTTCTCTACTAAAATTTTTGTGTGCTGTCAGATTTGCCATGCTGGTGGAGCAGTCAAGGGAAACAGTCAACATACAGGTATCCCCTGATTGCTGAATGTTCACATGTTGGCACTTCGCTTGTGTGAAAGCCCTATATTTGTATGGTAACAGCTTTCTTTTTTTTTTTTTTAAAGTAAAAATCCCCTTAATATTTATTTCTTTAATCTATTTTATTTGAGTATTGTTAACCCACAGCGTTCCATTAGTTTCAGGTATGCAACATAGTGATTCTGTTTCTCTATAAGCCACAAGTGTAACTGCCATCTGTCACCATACAACACTCTTACAATATCATTGATTATATTCTCTATGCTGTGGCTTTTATTTCATGGCTGAGTCATTCCATAACAGGAAACCTGTATCTCTCACTCCCTTTCTCCCATTTTGTGTATCCCTCTCCCGCTCTCCCCTCTGGATCCTATCAGTTTGTTCTCTGTGTTTATAGGTCTCTGTATTTATAGGTCTGATTTTGCTTTTTGTTGATTTTGTCATTTGTTTTGTCTTTTAGATGCCCCATCTAAGTGAAATCATATGGTATTTGTTTCTTTTTGTCTGACTTATTTCACTTGGCACAATGCCATCTAGGTCTACCCCTGTTGTTAATGGCAACATCTCACCGTTTTTTATTGCTGTACAATATTCCACATAGGTATGGACACTTAAGTTGCCTCCATATGTTGGCTATTGTAAGGAGTACTGCAATAAACATAAGAATGTATATAACTTCTCAAATTAGTGTTTTCATTTTCCTGGCGTAAAACCCTAGTGGTAGAATTATTGCAGCATATGGTATTTCTAGTTTTAATTTTTTGAGGAACCTCCATACCATTTTCCATTGTGGCTTTACTAACTTACATTTCCACCAACAGTGCATGAGAGTACCTTTCTCTTTGTATCCTTGACAACACTTGTTGTTTCTTGTCTTTTTGATTTTAGCCACTCTGACAGATGTAAAGTGATGTCTCATTATGGCTTTGATTTGTATTTCCCTGATGATGAGCCATGGTGAGCATCTTTTCCTGTGTTTGTTGGCCATCTGTATCTTTTTTTTTGAAAAATATCTATTCAAATCCTTTGCCTGTTTTTTAATCAGATTATTTGTTTTCGAGTTGTATAAGTTCTTAATATATTTTGCATACTAATCTTTTATTGGATATATCATTTGCACATATCTTCTCCCATTCAGTAGGTTGCCTTTTCATTCTGTTGATGGTTTCCTTTGCTGTGCAAAAGCTTTTTATTTTGATGGAGTCTTGATAGTTTATTTTTATTTTTCTTCCCCTTTCTTGAGGAGACATATCTAGAAAAATATTGCTATGAGCAGTGTCAGAGAAATCACTGCTTGTGTTCTAGGATTTTTATGTATATTTTGAAATATGGGATTGTAATACCTTCATCTTTGTTCTTCTTTCTCAAGATCACTTTGGCTATTCACAGTCTTTTGTGGTTCCTTACAAATTTTAGTATTATTTGTTCCAGGTTTGTAATAAATGTTTGATAGAAATTGCATTGAATCTATAGATTGCTTTAAATTAACAAAAACAGGTACTCATATAGGTCTTTCATAAAAGAGAAGTATCCTAAGGTAAACTTTAGGAAAGTGGGGATACTCTTTGCTTTATGCCATTTTGGCTTATCAAGAGTTTCATAGGAATCTTCTACTTTCAGAGAGCAGGAGGGGACCCATATACTAGTAATAGCAAACACCAAACTCTTCAGCATTTATAACATTTATTACATGTTCCAATTTTTAAACTAAGACACTGTAGCAGAAGAGGCCAAACTGTGAACAGACTTTATACCTAGTCTCCTAGGTTATACCAATCTAGGTGTGCTGCAAAAAAATGAAGGAACTTTAGATGTACCATTTAGCCAAATAACAAGATAGAGAAATAAAAATATTAGTCTGCAAGGCTTTTCTATTATTTTTTTCAACATCATCATTGATACCGTCAATTAGATTTGCTGACTAGCAACGCTGTGTGCATTATGTATTAATGGTACATTAAAAATCAAGTGCCAGATTCTTACCCTGATAAAGCTTATAATATAAGAGACGAGAAGTTCACCTCAGTGGTATTAACAGAAGTACTTGGCATATAAACTTAAAGTTGTGAACCACTGCTAAAATCTAGAAACTGATTCTTATTAAGTGATACATCAGCTAAGTAATAGTGCTTTTGTTGGCAACATGTTCTCTAGCTAATGGTTTATTTACTTATGTGTGGTCAATTTTAGGTTTATGCTTTGAATGAAATCAAGGTTACCACATCATCTTTGTATCGATCACCTAATTTTGCTCTCAAGCTTAACTTTTAGTTAGCTGATAGACTTTTCACAGAAGACAAAGAATAAGCATGTTGACAAATCTAAACATTCTTATGAGAGCAGTCAACAAGACAACTAGAAGCATATATCTTGTTAAAAAAAAACCCATAGGATCATGTTTATTTACTAAAGAACAAAAAGGTCCATTTGTGGTATTTAGCTGGATACAACTCAATGACTTTATTAATAGAAAAAAACTAATATTAAGCAAAGAAAGATTCTTTTTCTTGGTGGAATTGCTAAAAATCAAGGAAAATTTATTCTCTAACAAAAGCAAATATGAACCAAGAATTTGGCAATATTTTAAGAAGATTGTGCTTTGGGGAAAGATGAGCTAACCAACTATTGTTTCTATCATGTGCATGTGACACTGTTTCTATAGTTCATTGTTCTGGGTTTTATGTTATTTCAAGTTGATGCTTCTTTCACAATTTATCCCATTCTGGGACCAATGTAATTATAAATGCAGCATAATGGGTATGCTCAAAACCATGCTTTTGCTACATCGGTTGTCTCTTGTGTGACCATTTGGTGCTTGTGCACAACCTAAACCTTTGTGATTGTATTATGTGAATGTCAGAAACAGTAAATTCCTTCCTTTTCCTCTGCTAAGTAAATATAGAGCCACCAGTGTTCATTTCTAGGTGTCATTGGATAGGAAGATGGAAGATCAAAAATAGAGGACAGGAAAACAAAAAGGGGCTAACACAAAATCTAGTTCCAGCAGCAATAATAACACAAAATCATTTTCTTCATAGAATTTTGTTTGGAAATTGCATCTGAGGAACCAGAAGGATTAGAAAAACCTTGCCAGTCACTGCAGGGTGCATCTAAGAGCAGCCTTATTGAAGTTTCAGTTTAAAAATGATAAGGTTTAATAAATCTCTGTGGGTAGATTTATCTCATAATTGCAGATCATATTTAGAGGACCAGCCTAATTAGAGTTGATTTGTATATGCTTTAGGCTTAATTGAGAGTCAGTTTTTCCTATGTTAATTCAAAATGATTCTTTGTTAATGTGGAAAGAGGTAACTTTTGTGTAAGCTAAATTCTAAAACATGAGTGTGTTTATCTTTTTCACATTTGAATTGTCTACTGCTCAGCTGTTATGAAATACAGTCACTTTTCTAAATAAAGGAAAGCTGCTGATTTCTTTGGTCTGTGATTTGTGATACTAAAATATGATATTTAGAGATAAATCTTAAAGAGAACCTAGGAAGATATTTATGTCAATGGGGAGTTGTATGTTAATAAAGGAAACAAAAGGATAACAATAAAAATATTTCCTCTATTAACCACTCTTTGTTTAACAAGGCCACTGTTGATGGCTGATCATTTTTTTAAGCTAAGCCTAAAATACAATATCTCATGGCAATAAAAATTATAATACCTTTGCAATATTTAAGTTAGCATAGATACAAATATGACTGATGTTAGAGGTTGGTACCATTATTAGATTGTTATTTTTTAAATTTTGCATTAATATTCATCCATTCTGGAATTTTGTCTTTGGATTTCCATAATGTTTCTCTTGGTCCTTGTTAGGGTATTTCCTTACATGTGCTGCCAATTTTAATGTGGCTACATTTGAGTATCAGCCCAATTATAGATGAAATCCAATCACTTAAGTACATTGCATAACAGTCTTCGTGGAATATAGCAAGCTTCCTTTAATTCAGATTCTATTTGAAATTATTGAGAGGATCCAAGAACAGGAAGAAGATGTTGGCATTTTTTTGTGTGTCACTTTTTTCTTAGAATTATTTTTCAATTTTCCTTCCCAAGACTAAACTTATGAATGAGTAGATCATGCGTACAGTTACATGATAAATTTGGAAGCCATTGGGAAGTCTCTCTTACTTCAGAATAATGGTATCCCACTTTCATTCTCTAAGTATATACTATCTGAATTTCAATCACTAGATTTTACTTAGGTAAAAGTTAATGTCCTGTTAATGTGTAAAAATGAAGTTGATCAGTGCAATCCCCGTCAAAATCTTTGCAAGTTATTTTTGGCTATGGAAAGGCAAAGGGTCTAGAACACTCAACACAATATTGAAGTAGAAGAGCAAAGACAACTGACATTACCCAAGTTAATGATGTCCTATAAAGCTACAGTGATCAGGAGGGCATGTTAGTGGTCAAAAAATAGACAAATTAATGAATGAAACATAACAGAGTTTTAACAAATGGTGCTGGAAACTGGACATCCACATACAAATAATTAACCTGGACACAGACCTTAAAGTCTTCACAAAAATAATTTAAAACAGTTCACAGATTTAAATGTAAAATGCAAAACTATAAAACTCAGATATTAACATAGGAGAAAACCTAGATGGCCCTAAATATGATGATGACCTTTTGGACACAATACCAAGGCACAATCCATGAAAGAAATAATTGATAAGCTAGACTTCATTAAAATTAACAACATCTGCTCTGTAAGAGGCAATGCCAAGATAATGAGAAGACAAACTGCTGATTGGGAGAAAATATTTTCAGAAGACACACCTGATAAAGGACTGTTGTCCAAAATATGTAAAGAATTCTTAAACCTCAACAATAAGATACAAAAAAATTTTAAAAAACCCAACCCGATTAAAATATGGGACAAAGACTTTAACAGACACCTCATCAAAAAATACACAGATACCAAAAAATTATATGAAAATGCATTTCATATCATATGTCATCAGGGAAATGCAAATTAAAACAACATTGATATTCTACTTACTACATACCTACCACAATGGCCCAAATTCAGAACACTGACAACATGAAGTGCTGATGGGGATGTGGAGCAACAGGAACTCCCATTTGTTGTTGACAGGAATGCAAAATGGTGTAGCAACTTTGGAAGACTGGCAATGTCTTACAAAACTAAACATACTTTTATTATATGATCCAACAACCACACTCCTTGGTATTTACCCAAAGAAGTTGAAAAATGTGCCCACACAAAACTTGTACCTGGATATTTATAACAACTTTATTCATAATTGCCCAAAGTTAGAAGCAACCAAGATCTCCTTCTGGATGAATAAACTATTGTATATGCAGAATATCATTTATGACTAAAAAGATATCAGCTATGAGGCCATGGGAGGATGTGGAGTTACCTTAAACTCATAATACTAAATGAAAGAAGCCAATATTAAGAAGTTATATGCTGTATGATTCTAAATATATGACATTCTGGAAAAGGCAAAACTATGGTGACAGTGAAAAGATCAATGGTTGCTAAGGGAAGAGAGGTATGAACAGGCAGAGCATAAGAGATTATTAGGGCAGTGAAATTGGGAGCAAGGGGCCTATGGGAATTCTGTACTTTCTACTGAATTTTGCTCTGAAGCAAAACTGCTCTAGAAAATAAAGTCCATTCAAAACCTTTAAAAAAAGAAAAGAATATTTCTATTCAACAAAAAAACAAAACAAAGCAATGAAATTAACCCTTACATCCATTAGGTTAAATCATCAACTTTTTGATATTTCTTTGATTTTCGAGAAAAGTAATTTCTTTTATAGAAACGTCAATACCCCATATTAAAGGGGATTTTCAATTCCTTTTCTTCTCACCAAGCTTCTTGTGTGTCCCAAGACTTTACACATAACAAACTTTGGCTACTGCTCATAGGTGTCAGCTCTGTTGATAAGACATGAAATTTAATAATTTTACAGTTGACCCTTGAAGAACACAGGGTTAAGAGCAGTGATAGCCTCGTGAAGTTGGAAATCCATGTAGAACTTTTGACTCTCCCCAAACTTTACTATTAATAGCCTATTGTTGACCAAAGTCTTACCAATTATGTGTGACACATATATTTGAGTCATATGTATTATATGCTGTGTTCTGACAATAAAGGAAGTGAGAGAAAAAAAAATGTTATTAAAACATCATAAGGAAGTGAAAATACATTTAAAGAGCTGTACTCTATTTATCAAAAAATTTGCCTATAAATCGACCCATACTGTTGAAACCAGTGTTGTTCAAGGGTCAGCTATATATCTAAGGATGGCTGTTGCTGGCAGATGGGAAAGTGGGGTGTGAAGAATATTGGCCGGGGACAGAGGTTAAGAAAGAGAGAACAAGTAGAAAATCAAAAGGGTGTGAGAAATGCCTTAAGAAGGAAAAGAGTAGAACGGACCCTGAATGATCAGTAAATGTGCAGGGTTGTGCTCAGATTTAAAAGTGGAAAAAAGAAAAGATGAGCCAATAGGCTGACACCCCCAACAAGCTGCAGGATATGGGCTTGAGTGTGAATGGGAGGAATCGTGCATAACCCGCTTCCTACCCTAACTCTGTGTTCAGCATCCAGCACCTGTACTGCAATGGGAATAGGAGAAGCCTCTTCTCCCAGTAGTTGACTGGCAAGTCAGATATCCCACAGTAAGTTGGGATGATTGCTTATGGTGAAATTTTTGTTAGGAATCTGGCAAGAACTAAGAGCAATTTTTTTTTTCAAATAAAAAAAAGAGAAAGAGTGGGAGATTAAAGGGCAGTAGACATTAGAGAGGAGAGATGTTGACAAAGACCCACAGGATGCTTGCTAGCTTCTCCTAAAGGTAGGTTCCTTTCTTGCTGCAGAGAGCATGGCTAGGGTGCCATGTACCATCTGGGTGGAGAAATGACAGCAGTTTATTATTAAATAAATGATTGAGCATAGAGTTTTATTAATAAGTAAAGTTAAAATTATATTAAAAGCTAACATTTTATAAACTTTTTATTTTTGAAAGTCTCCTATCTTGTAAATTCCTAACTGTATCAAAGGGAAGGATACAGTAAAAAATCCTAACAGTCAAAAGAAGCAAAGCAGTTTGGTGATGAGCAAATGATGGAGGCATATATAAGGCTAAGATATCTTGTAATGCTTAAGAAACACCATTCTTAAGGGCTTTTGATGGGTGAGGAGGAGAGTAAACACAGCTAATGCAATTTGCCCTTAATATTCCACTTGATTATTCATCGGTGTTTAAGGTATATTGCTCACAGGTTAGTAACATGAGGGAAAAAGCAGGGCAAACATAGGCATAGTGTTCTAATCCTAGCATTCAAACCAAACTGAATTAGGTCTAAAGATAGATTGACATTTGGAATGTTTTCTATGAAGACATTTAAGCTCTTTAAAAAATTCTTTTTTAAGTTTGTCTATTTATTTATTTATTTATTTATTTATTTATTTGAGAGACAGAAAGAGCGAGAGAGGCAGAGAGAGAAAGAATCCCAAGCAGGTTCCATGCTCTCAGCACAGAATCCCACTTGGAACTCTAACTGAAAAACCATGAAATCATGACCTGACCTTAAATCAAGAATTGAACACATAACTGACTGAGCCACTCGGGTGCCCCTAAAAAATATTCTTGATGTTAGGTTTTGAGCTGTTAGAAGTAATAGTTGGAAGAGTATGTAGCTAGAAATGAATAATGCATGCTTTACAATAAAATGTAATGTCAACTTTGAGAAAATATTTCTCAACATATTGAGAACTCAACAAGTTAGTCTGATGCTTACATAGTTCATAAACCATGTGAATTCACATATGTGACCTTGTTTGGAGTCATCATAAGAACTAGGGACTGGAATTTATCATGTTTGTTATGCTGCTAATATCCTTATGGGTGTTTGTATAATAGGACTTTATCAAATTCATTACCAGTTGATTTACACACACATGTATACAGGTATACAAGACTCTCTATATACATAGAGAAGGTGAGAAGGTTACAGAGAGTGTGTGAGTACAGGAACAAATCACATATGAGGATTATTTTCATAAGAAATCAAGCAAAATCAGTAACATCATATAACTTAGATCTTAGTGAACGAATAATCATATCAAACCAAAATCACATCATTGGATAATTGCTAAATGAATATTGCTTAATAGTATTTATTTAACATCCTTTTATTAGCCATTTCAGATGGTAAAATATAGTTACCAAGATATTCACTTTCTCATTCAATCATTTAATGAATAAGTGTAGAATGCCCTAACTTTGATAAGTGTTTTGAAAAAACATTCACATTTTGAAAATAGACTAATGGTAGGGTGGGCAGATTAGATACTTTCCTTGAGAAAGCAATTTAGGAATGGCTGAGTTCTGAATCAGAAGAGCTGTTAATCTGGTAATGATGTGGGTGAGCAGAGAAAAGTACATTCTGTTAAGGACAGCAGCATGCGCCGAGTTCTTGAGGTGAATGAGAACAGGAGAGAAGGCCAATGAATTTGAACTGCAGGAGGGGGATGGTGCCGAGACTGTAAGGCCAGGCTGGGAAACTAGACTACAAATCATACAATGATATGTAGGCTTTGTTACAAGTGTTAGTGCTTGTATAAGAGAAATATAATTCTGTGGAGATTTCAGAAAGAAGGATTTGCAGCTGCATTTCACAAACATTGCTTTGGCATGTGAAGATAATAGATTGGAGGAGAAAATCCAAATGTGTAGACTTTGGGTAAAGTTGGTGGAGTAAAGAAAGTATTTTTATTTTTCTTCTTGAAGCACACAGAAAGAAAAAAACAGGTGTGTGTGTGTGTGTGTGTGTGTGTGTGTGTGTGTAATTATCAAATGGTGAGATGACAACAAATGATGAATAATAGTTGCCAAATAATAATCAGATATGGCCCCAGACAAGAGAGCATGTTAAGAACAACACAATTATTCTAAATCTCAGGTAGAGTATATACATCCTCAAAAGTAAGTGCCAAACCTCTGAAAGGTTTATCCAATGTTCCCTTGATTCATAGAACAAAATCCAAGGGTTTGGATGGATCAAAAGTAAAGTAGGGAGACTCAGTAACATGGCTCGGTTCCGAGTCTGAAGGGAGAGTGGCAGCAATGGAAAAGGAAGGGCACACCTTTATCATAGGATAACCTTCCCCTCCTAGTGAGAGAGACTGCTAGAGGAAAGATGTTTGAAAGGCTGGTGGAGGGGGCAGGGAGGAGGCTGGGATTCAGAAATTAAAGCATCACCTCCAAAATGTCAGCACAGCATTGCACCTGATGAAAAAGAACACAGCACAGTTTGGGAGAGTGGTTCAAGAGAAGTCTGAACTGAAATTTGAGGTAGCTCCAGGGGAGTCCCCTGACTCTCACTACATTTAGACAGTGCTGAGTACCACCAGTCATGATTCAGAAAGGAGCATGGGCAAGACCTGTGCAGAGATGGGACCAACGGTAAAATAAATACAATAAGTGCATAAACATATGGTAATCAAAACAGACAAAAAGTGGAAAGAAAGAAAGATAAAAGTACCATCTGACAACTTTTAGCTCCGGAACCTGAAGAAGACGTACAGAATTCAATTCTCTACATTATTGTAGTATTTTGAACACGTGTATGCTTGTGTTTGTTTTATGAGAACTCAAAAAATAAATAAATAAAAGAGTTTAAAGAAGAGAATAGGACATCTTAAAAGAACCAAAGTGAACTGACATAGACCAGGAAGAAATGAAAGAGAAAAACGAAACCATTATAGAATTACAGGAAAATTTAGAGTAGTAAAAATTAGAATGACCTGGCTGAAAGCACAGTGATAAACAGAAATTAGACAACTGAGAAAAACCACACAAAAAAGAAAACAAATAAATAGGATAGGTAGTATTTGAAGATGTAGTATTTCTGGAAGATATACAAAAGAAACCAACAGACATATAACTGGTGCTCACAAGAAGAAAAGATGGCACGTAGAAAAAGATATTTCAATGGATGATAAAATTGCCTTCTCTGTAATAAACGTGATTCAGATCCCACAAAATTTGATTCAGAAAAGGCAATATCAAGGCACACATTGTGGGATTTAGAATTTAAAGGTTAATGATAATAATAAAAAACAGAAAGGCAGAAAGGCTACTTTTTTTTTCATACTTCATATGATGTCAGGAGACAATGTTAGATGACCTAAGAAGATCATACTCAGCTTAGGTTTCTTCCAAAGCATAATTCTCAGATTCATAAACCTCAGGAAAGATGTGTTTCTCTTGAGTCCTTATCAAAAGATACATTACTTGATAACAAAATAAAGCCAACCGAGGAATAATTACAATTAAATTAAAGAGATAAGGAAGGTGTATGGCAAGATAAAAATAGGCTGAGATTTGACCTATTCAAATAAATATTTAAGACACTACTTCTTGTTTCACTTTCTTGTACTTCCCTGTATTTTGTAGTGGGTCTATGTTATTTTTTAATAAAGCAAATCTTTTAGATTAATAATGGGAACCCAGCTAAAAGGAAGTTGTCATAGCTCAGGCACATGGGTGCTTAGTCTAGAAACATAGTGGAGATGAAGAGGTGTGGACACATGCAGAGGATGTGGGAAGTACAATTTACAGGTACTCTTGATTAGATGGACATGGTATGTGACAAGCAAACTATCTACATTCCTGGCCTATACAACTTATTGGATGTCAGAGATGCCAGAGACCAATATTTGGAGAACCGAGATAAATGTAACTATTTCAGGTATCATCTGACTGTAGGGTAGCGATCATCAAACCTCAGAATGTGATGACTCCCTTTGACTGGCAAAAGTATTTTGAGAATTCTCCTTTTTTCCCCTCCTCATCTTATCATGAAATATTTTTCTTATTTTGTTTTTTTAACCAATTAAAAGTGTAGAAACCCTTATTAGCTCATGGACGATTTATGGCAATGAGCTGGATTTGACATGGAAACCTTACTTTGCCAACCAGTGATCTAGACTTGTTACTTTCTGGATCTCTTATTAAGTCTCTTGGCAAAAATTGGTCTTCTACCATCAACTGAGATATTTATGTTACAGTCTTTGATAGTCATAGAAAAACTCATAGGAAATTTTTGACGTAAAGAATTGTGCAAGGATATAGAGAACCATAGAACTTTACCTGAAAGCATGGAGCACAAATCTGCTAGAGTTTTTTAAAAATTGTTTATTTACTTATTTTGAGAGAAAGAGAGAGAAAGATAGAGAGCACAAATGGGGGAAGGGCAGAGAAAGAGGGAGAGAGAATCCCAAGCACGCTCCATGCTATCAGCACAAAGCCTGATGGGGGGCTCCACCCCACAACCATGAGATTATAACCTGAGCCCATATCAAGAATGAGATGCTAAACAAACTGAGCCACCCTGGTGCCCCTCTGCTAAGGTTTTAAAGCTTGGTAAGGTTTTAATCCAGCAAAAAATATTCTCTAGAGACAGTAAATTTATATTCTTATTTTGTTGGGATGTTTTTTGTTAAACTGTTTAGAGATCTTTATTTCTGGTAACTTTTATCTAGTGAAGTAATAAATCTATTCCCTTGCTGTATGGTAACCTCATATTTGAAGTTAACTTTCATTGCTCTTTGTCTATATTCACTAATTTCTGGCTTCTAGTTTTCCTCTGGTTAATTTCAACTAAAAATTTGTGTTGTGGAGTATATTTTTAAGTAAACAAAAGCTGTGGGAAAGGGGAACTTTATCATCTCATTCTAATCTAAAAGATTTCACTTTTATTTTTCTCTCTAGGTTCCCATCAACACTTTGCCTTCCTTGGTTCTTAAGAACAGGATCTTAACATTATTAAAAACTTGAAGGTATATCAAAGAGGTAAGATAATTAATTGTATTTTTAAAATTAGATTTCATCTACTTTATGTTTCTATGTAAAGTATAAGTCACAAGAGCGTCATACTAAAATCGCTTGCTAAAATATCAATACTGACTACAGAATTTGACAAAATGTATACCTGATAGTAAATATTTTATTTTATTAAAATTTTCTAAATGTTTATTAATTTTTGAGAGAGAGAGAGACAGAGACAGAGACAGAGCACAAGCAGGGGAGGGGCACAGAAAGAGGGAGACACAGAATATAGAGCAGGCTCCAAGCTCCGAGCTGTCAGCACAGAGCCAGATGCAGAATTCAAATTCATGAACTATGAGACCATGACCTGAGCTGAAAGTCAGAAGCTTAACTGACTGAGCCACCCAGGCACCCCTTGATAGTAAATATTTTATATACAAATAAAATATAACTTAATATTTTAAAATATTTTTTGAATTTCATAATCCTTTTAAAAAACAATGGTGGGATGCCTGGGTGCCTGTTGGTTTAGCATCCAACTTTTGATTTCAGCTCAAGTTGTGATCTCATAGTTTGTAAGTTTGAGCCCTGCATTGGGCTCTTTGCTGGCAGCACAGAGCCTGCTTGGGATTCTCTCTCTTTCTCTCTCTCTCCCTCTCTCTCTCTGTCCTATCCTTGCTTGCATTCTCTCTCTTTCAAAATAAATAAACACATAAAAAATTTTAAAAAACAATTGTGCATCAAATGTAACTAAAGAAATCTTCAAAACTAAGAAAAGACTACTGTTTTTAGCAAAACAATCAGTAGCTGAGGGAATATTTGAGAATATAACATGAATAAAATCAGGAAATCATTTAGATAATTAAAAAAATCCAGTTAAGAAATGGGCAGAATACATGGATAAACTTTTTCCAAAGAAGACATACAGATAGATGCCTGACAGACACATGAAAGATGCTCAACATTACTCATTATCAGGGAAATACAAATCAAAACTACAATAAGATCCCACCGCACATGTGTCAAAATGGCTAAAATTAGTAGCACAGGAAACAACAGATGTTGGCAAGGATGTGGAGAAAGGAGAACCCTCTTACACTGTTGGTGGGAATGCAAACTGTAGCTACTCTGGAAACCAGTACATTGATTCCTCAAAAAGTTAAAAACAGGGGGACCTGGGTGGTTCAGTTGTTTGAGCATCTGACTCTTGATTTTGGCTCATGTCATGATCGCAGGGTCATGAGATTGAACCCTGTGTCAGGTGCTGTGCTGAGCATGGAGCCTGCTTACGATTCTCTCCTCTCTCTCTCTCTCTCTCTCTATCCCCCTCCCTCTCTCTCTCCTTGTCTCTCTCTCTCTCCCTCTCTCTCTCCCTCTCTCTCTCTCTCCTTCTCTCTCTCTCTCCCTCTCTCCCCCCCCTCTCTCCCTCTCCATCTGCCTCCCTCCTCCCACTCATGCTCTCTCTTTCTTTCTCTGTCTCTCTGCCTCTCTCTAAAATAAAAACAAAAAGTTAAAAATATTACCACTCCTGGGGTGCTCTGGTGGCTCAGTTGGTTGAGTGTCCAACTTCAGCTGAGGTCATGATCTCACAGTTTATGAGTTTGAACCTCAAACTGGGTTCACTCCTGTTAGCACAGAACCCATTTTCAATCCTCTGTCCCCTCTTTCTCTGCCCCTCTCCCTGATCACACTCTCAAAATTACTTAAACATTTATTTTATTAAAAAAATAAAACCACCATAAGACAGGAAATGTAACACTAGCTATTTATCTAAAGGATACAAAAATACTGATTCAAAGGGATACATGTGCCCTAATGTTTATGGCAGCATTATCAACAATAGCCAAATTATGGAAAAAGTCCAAATGTCCATCAACTAACGAATGGATAAAGAAACGGTGGTGTATATATATATATATACCAGAATATTACTCAGCCACAAAAAATAAAATGTTAGCATTTACAGTGATGTGGATGGAGTTAAGCATATTATGTTAAGTGAAATAAGTCGAGAAAGACAAATACTTTATGTTTTCACTCATATATGGAACATAAGAAACAAAACAGAGGAACATAAGGGAAAGAAAAACAAGAGAGAATCAAGCAAGCCATAAAAGAGACTCTTAATGATAGAGAACAAACTGAGGGTTGCTGGAGGGGATATGGGTGGGGGTATGGGTTAGATGGGCGATGTGCACTGAGGGCACTTGTGAGGAGTACTATGTGTTGTATGTAAGTGATGAATCACTGAATTCTACTCCTGAAACTAAAGAATACCAGCACACTGATTATTATACTTTACAAAGGGTTTATAGTAATATAATATCATAAATTAAAATTAGCTTAAAAGGTATGATTTTTCTTTCATCATAATTTGCAATGCTTTTATGTACCCCAAAATGATGTCTTATTATTCAATAAGCATTGTGGGTTTTTTTAATGTTTATTTTTGAGAAAGAAAGAGCACAAGATGGGGAGGGTCAGAGAGAGAGAGAGAGAGACAGAATCTGAAGCAGGCCCCAGGCTCTGAGCTGTCAGCACAGAGCCCAGTGGAGCTCAAACTCACAGACTGCGAGATCATGACTTCAGCTGAAGTTGATGCTCAACAGACTGAGCCACCCAGGTGCCCCTCAATAGCCATTTTAAATGCAAAAAAAAAAAAAAAGGAAATCATTTAGACAATAGAGTTTGTCTATAATTGTTATATATATTTTTTGGAGAATGGGCCAATCATGTTAATGTTTAGAAATTCAACCCATCATCTTTAAGTAAAACACAAATCTTTTTAGGCCATATAAAGATTTTAAAATTCTGACAAAATTAATTCCAATATTTTAAAATATATGTGTCTTCTTCATTTATAGTCATATTTAATACTAAATGCACCTTTACATTATGATCTTTGAAAAAATTAATGGCAAGCCTCCAGTATCATTAGCTAACATTTAAGTCAAATAAACTTTTGTTTAAGGGAAGAGATGGTGAGCCAGAATAAAGAGCTTCTACCTGGAAACAACAAAGAGGTGGAAAAGATAAATTGAAATCACTTTTAACTAAACTTTCTATCATAGTTCTGAGTTTAAAAACTATTGTTTAACATTTGAAAAGGAAAATACACACACACACACACACACACACACACACACACACACACATTGACACAGATCCTCCTACCCCCTTCTCCACCACACACACACAGAGTTTTGCTTGCATCAAAAGTTCTAGGGCATGGAGCACCTAGGTGGCTCAGTCCATTAAGTGTCTGATTTCAATCTTAACCGTCTTGATTTCAGTTCAGGTCATAATATCACGGTTTGTGAGTTCGATCCCAGTATCAGGCTATGAGCTGACAGTGGGGAGCCTGCTTGAGATTCTCTCCCTCTCTCTCTCTCTCTCTCTTTCTCTTTCTGCCAATCCCCCACTCATGCTCTCTCCCTCTCTTAAAATAAATAAACGTTTAAAAAAAAATCTAAGGCAAAAAGTTGACTATTGAAGTGTTTTTCCTGTGAAATGTTACCTGCTGGACGTACATAACAACCACACAAAGTTCGGTGACTAATTAATTGAAGCAGTGTATCCAATTAACTCTCTCTGTGGCATTCCTTTCCTACACATAGTGAAATGCTCAATTAAACCACCTAGGAAAATCACAAGCTAATACATGTTAGAGTCAGAAATGTGTATACAACTTTTTTTTGTTTTTGTTTTTCCTGTGTTTGTCACTTTTATAGACATATTTTTGTCTATAATTGGTATTTACTATTCATGTTCTCTGTTTACACTTTCATTTTAAATATTGGTGTTTTTTTTTAATTTCCAAGTTTTTATTTAAATTCCAGTATGTTAAAAAAAAAAAAAAAAAGAAACTAATTTGACAATAAACTATTTGTAAAAATAAATAAATAAATAAATAAATAAATAAATTCCAGTATGTTAAAATATAGTATATTAGTTTTAGGTGTAGAATTTAGTGATTCATCGCTTACATATACAAGAAGTACTCCTTCGGGCCTCGCGTCGGGCTCTGTGCTGACTGCCAGCTCGGAGCCTGAAGCCTGTTTCAGTCTGTGACTCCCTCTCTCTCTGACCCTCCCCTGCTCACGCTGTCTCTCTCTCTCTCCTAGAAAAAAAAAAAAAAAGTACTCCCCTTAGTACCCATCACCTATTTAGCCCATTTCCCTTCTACTTTACCTCCAGCAACCCTAATACAGCTGACTAACAAATGCATGAAAGTATACTCATCAATCATCATCAGGGAATTACAAATGGAAACTATGTTGAAATGTTACCTTACACCTGTCAGAATGGCTAAAGTTAACAACAAAGGAAACAATAGATGTTGGTGAGGATATGGAAAAAGGGGAACCCTCTTACACTGTTGATGGGAGTGCAAACTGGTTACAACTACTCTGGAAAACAGGATGGTGGTTCCTCATAAAGTTAAAAATAGAACCACCCTAAGACCCACTACTTGCACTACTAGGTACTTATCTAAAGGATACAAAAATACTGATTTGAAGGGGCACAGGCACCCCAGTGTTGATAGCAGCATTATCAACAATAGCTAACTTATGGAAAGACCCCAAATGTCCATTGATTGGTGACTGTTTAAAGAAGAGGTATATGGAATGCTGCTCAGTCATCAAAATAAATGAAATCTTTATTTGCATTCATTGGGGAGAACTACATGTATTATGCTAAGCAAAATAACTCTGTCAGAGAAAGACAAATATTACATGATTTCACTCATATGTGGAATTTAAGACACAAAACGTGAACATGGGGAAAAAAGAGAAAATGAAGCAGACTCTGAACTGTATACAACTTATTATTTTTTGATTTATATGAAAAATACTATAATATTCACTCCATCATAAGGTGGAGAGAAATATAGAGAAGTGAGTAAAAATTACTCATAACCTACAACCAAGAAATAACCATTGTAAACTGGCATAGATTTCATCCATAAATTTATTGAATTCCATGATTATATTGAAACCAAGCCTCCAATTATCAATTGCGATATTTGTATTGCTTTACATTGCCTGGAATTACTTATTTAGACTCTCAAAAGGTAAGACATGAAATGACGCTTCACATTTCCCAAAGTTTACTAGTAGTTATCATCCTAAGATGGTAAATTTAGATGAGATAATGTTTACAGTACAATTCTGTCTCAGGTCTGATAACTTATATCCCCAAGCGTCCATCCACCACTATTTTTATTTAAAACATTATAACTTAATGCAACACAAAATATTTTATTATATACACAAGAACAAGAATTAACTAATAATGTATTCTTCTTATTATTTTTTAATGTTACACTGCATTTCTTATTTATAGGATTGTGTAAGTATCCATTTGAATCTCAAAACACCATTATATCCTATTTGCTTTAGTGTCTGTTATCCTGAAATTCTGCTCAGATTCTATCTTGCTGTTTTCACTTTAGGTTGTACTTAATGGTGCTGTCATCTAAAGATTAGAATATGTTAATTTAAGCAATTTTTCTTCCATGTGGTAATTATTCCTATAGGTACTGATAAAGTATTGATGTTGTTGGAGTCATAACATTGCATACAAAATAAAATGAAGATGGTCCCAGTTCTCAGTCTTCTCACCTGGGTGGTCCCACTCTTGGTCGGATCTTTGATTCTGTCATTTTTAGAACCTTTTTAGAACCAGTCTTCTGAAAAATTATTTGCAATCATCAGTTCTATGAATAACATCTTGTGTACACCAGATCACCTACTTTGACTCGCGGACTACTGCAGTTAGTTAACTTGAAGGCATCCTCACACTTAATGCCATTTGTAGAAGTCCTTAGTCCAAGATTAATTTTATCATTGCCAATAGGTTCTAGACTGCTTTTTCTTCTAATCATTTAATTTTATTATTTATTTTATAAACTGTATAGAACATGATTTATGTATGTATGTATATATATATGTATGTATGTATGTATGTATGTATTTTTAAGTAGGCTTCATGTCCACCATGGAGCCAAATACAGGGCTTGTACTCAGGACCCTGAAATCAACCTCTTAACCTAGATCAAGAGTTAGGTGTTTAACTGAAGGAACCATTCTGGTGCCCCTAGAAGGTGCTTTTTAAGACATGTAAAATATACTTTGTCATCTCAATGTTTAAAAACATTTAATGTTGTTCTAGCTTACTTGGAATAAAATTCAAACTTCTTTCACTGCTTATAAAGTGATGCATGGTTTAGGCTTATACCATTCTAATTCCTAACTCAGCTTTCTCCAGCATTTTTAACTATTCTTACTATTTCTTGAATCATCCAAACTCATATACCAGATATTGTCCCAGCTGGGAATGTCCTTCCTCTACACTTTACATGATTTCTTCTTCGTTATTGTTCAGATCTCAAGTTAAATGCCACTCAATATAAAGTAGCTGTACAATCTCTTGCTATCTCTTTGTTTTACTCAATTTTCCTCGTTTCAGCTTTATTGAGGTATACCTGATAACATTGTAATATATTTAAAGTGTACAGCATGATGATATTTTTAGACATACACATTGTGAAATGGTTCCCACTATCAGATTAATTAACACATCTATCACCTCACATAGTTAACCTGAAGTTTTTATTTAAATTTCAGTTAGTTAACATATACTGTGATATTAGTTTCAGGAGTAGAATTTAGTGATTCATCACTTACATATAACACCCAGTGCTCATTACAAATGCCCCCTTAATACCCATCACCCATTTAGCCCACCCCCCTGCCCACCTCCCCTCCAGCCACACCTCAGTCCGTTCTCTGTAGTTAAGAATCACTTTTATGGTTGGCCTCCCTCTCCCCTCCACCATGTTCATCTATTTTGTTTCTTAAATTCGACTTATAAGTGAATCATTTGTTTTTCTCTAACTTATATATCTAACATATATATATATATAACATATATATATACCATTTATATATATAACTTATATATATATATATATCATTTAGCATAATACACTCTAGCTCCATCCACATCCTTGCAAATGGTAAGATTACATTTCCTTTATGACTTGTGATGTTGAGCACCTTTTCATGTACCTGTTTGTCATTTATGTGTCTTCTTTGAAAAAATCTTTATCAGGTCCTTTTCCCATTTTTTACATGAGTTATTTGTTTTTATACTATTGAATTGTATAAGTTCCTTATACATATTCTTTATTAACTTTTTTAAATTTTTAATGTTTTATATATTTTTGAGAGAGAGAGAGACAGTGTGAGCAGGGGAGGGTCAGAGAGAGAGAGAGGGAGACACAGAATCTGAAGACAGGCTCTAGGCTCTGAGCTAGCCATAAGCACAGAGCCCGATACGGGGCTTGAACCCGGGAACCATGAGATCATGACCTGAGCTGAAGTCGGACGCTTAACCAACTGGGCCACCCAGGTGCCCCTCTTTATTAACTTATGAGATATTTTCTCCCATTCTGTAGTTTGCCTTTTCTTTTAATTGATGATTTTCTTAGCTGTGCAGAAGCTTTTTAGTTTGATGTAGTCTCCCTTGTTTATTTGTGCCTTTGTTTCCTTTGCTTTTCCTGTCAAATCCAAAAACAAAACAAAACAAAACAAAAACCAACTTCCCTGATCCAAGGGAGGACTGTAGACTTCTCTGAGTGCCTACTAATTAGAAGCTTTTCCCTCAGGCAAAGCTTTTAAAATATGCAAATAAATCCTTTTTTGTGAGGACTCAATGAGAGGTAGGTTTGCCTCCTCCCTCTGTGCTGAACCCTGAAGCAATAGTCACATGTCCTATGCCTGTTTAGAGCTGCTTCGTTGTTACTATACTCTTGGGAGACTTACGGAGACAAACTCTGGCTTTTAGAGCTGTTTTGGAGGTACATCCCTCTGGTGGGAGTATTAAACGTGAGGCTGGTATATATATATAGAGAGAGAGAGAGAGTACAAACCCTTTGGTACTGTGCTAGGGGTGAGGTTTATGATAAGAGTGTGTCTCACCTTTTCTGTTTGTTTTGATGTGAATATCTTTTAATTTGCCTGATATATAGGAGACACTCAGCTAGTTTCTGGATCTTTTTCAGAGGAAATTGTTCTTGTGTAGCTATATATTTAGTATCTGTGAGTGAAGGGAGGTCACAAGTCCCATATGTCACATCTAGGTATACTCTGACTCTCATTGATTATTTTTATCTCCAAGTCACTAGAATACAGATACCATGAGGCAGAGACCTTACCTATCTTGTTCACTGCTGAATCCTCCTACTTAGAATGGTATTGGCACCAAGAAGTACTTCTTGACTGATTGACTTAATCAAATTCAAAGGGAAGAGAATGTGTCATCTAATATCCTAGTTCAAATGCATATTTTGTTGGTTTGAAAACACTTGACACATTGGGGAAATATGTTGCTGCTTCCTCTAATATGAATATAAAGCATTGGGTCATGGCACTTCTAATTTTAGATATGGCACTTTCTTATAAGGCAAATATTATCGAGCTTGTTTCCTCAGGCTTTGCCAATGTTTGTCAATGATTCTGTATCATAATCCAAGGAGCTGTCATCTTTTAGTAACAGATTTTTAACATAACTTATTCTTAAGTGATATCTTTTAGAGGGGATTCTTGTACTTTTACGTCAACTATTTATATTAATTCAATTTATTTTAAACTATTTTTAAAATTTCATATGATCATTTACTTGTATAATGTTTTAGTGTAGACTACCACAACAAGAACAAGAGCAGCAGCAACAACAAAAACATGGACTAGGTGGTTTAAACAACAAAAATTGATTTTCTCATGGTTCTGAAAGCTAGAAAGTTCAAGATCAAGTTCCAGCAGGGCTGGGGTCTGATGAGGCCTCTCCTTGGGTTGCAGATAGCTGTGTCTTCTTGCTGTGTCTTCATATAGCTTTTCCTTGTATACACACACACACACACACACACACACACACACACACACACATACCTTTCTCTTACAAAGTTACCAATCCTATCAAATTAGGACCCCACTCATACAATCTTATTTAATCATAATGTCTCCGAAAAGCAGTATTTCTAAATATAATGACATTGAGGGTCAGGGCTTAACATATGAGTATTGTCTGGAAGGACATACTTCAGTCTATAGATGTAGATCATTAAATAAAAATAGATATTAATGTCTTAAAATGTAACATACCCAGAGTTTCTGGCTTTTCTGTGTGAAAGTGCAAACAGACACAACACACCATCCATCAGTTACACTGTCAAGAGGAAAGATCTGTGATTGATGAATCTCTGTGGCTCTAGATACATGAATCTAATCCATATAGTTGAGAAAGTAAACATTTTCCAGTCAGGCATTCAGAAATTTGAAAACATATAGACAGTTGACTCTACTTTTTATTTTTTGTGGTATGTATAGAGACAGAAAATTTTGCATGAAAGAGGCCTGTTCCTTACTGACAGCTAAAAGCCTTTTTTTCCGCATGCAAATAATGTACTTACAATCTACAAGATTATAATTTTTTAAAAGATATTTCTCAACAGTGGATATGGAGTTTTGTATGTGATTGTGACCTATGACACTGATAAATTTTCAATAAAAATAGAGAAAATATATTGTGAATATGCTGAAGTGTATATTCACTGAAAAATACCTATATCCTTCTGTATTTCCTTATAGTTACATAACATAAGCATATTAATTTATATAAGTTATATAGAAGATATTATTGAATGTTTTCCACATAATAAGTCATGGTTGAAGTTAAGAGGCATTTCTTCATATATATATCGCATATATAAATGATCAAAATATATTTTTTTGCAGAAAAGTGATTATCTTAGGGGCTTGTTTTTCTTTTCTTTCTTTCTCTTATTTTCTTTTCTTTTCTTTTCTTTTCTTATTTCACAAAGAGAAGTTTAGAAAGTTGGACAATTGTTATTGTGTTAAGCCAAATGTATTTAAAGTGCTCTAGAAGTAAATGGATATTTTAAAAAAACATCTTCTTGTATAGTGAAATTTATAAAGTACTTCAGTAGATTAGAGCTACTAAATTGCCAGAGGCCAGATATATTTTATTATCAAACTAGTAATCTGTGCCGTTAGCACAGGAATCATTAAAGAAATATATGGAAGAGGAAAGTTAGGCATGTCTCAAATCTGGATAGGCAAGATGTATCAGTCAGGTTTTTCTGCATAATAAACAACCACAAAACCTCAGTAACATGTAACAATAAGCATTTGTTTCTTGTTCATCTATCTTCTACTCATTTGTGTGGGTTTGCTTTTCGCCATACATACATTGTTCAACCAGGTGACAATGTTTCAGACTGTGGATCCAGCTTAGTATGGTTACAAATGGGGTTCATTTTTCTTCCATTTGTCTTCATTCTGGAGCCCAGATAAAAAAGCAACATATACCCAGAGGAAACTCTTCCCAAATAATCTCTAGAGTATAATCATTGATGCACATGCCAAACCTTGCTTGCATCATATCCATTAGCATCACATTGGCCAAAGGATGCTATATCTCTAAACCAAAATCAATTAACCAAAGTACACCCTTTCCATGACAGGGAGAGGAGAAGGAATTAATATATGCTGAAAGTAATCCAGTCATTAGTGTGTTCTCTTAATCACAAATATCTACTTCATTGCTTCATTTAAAATTTCTCACTTTTTCCTTTAAAAAATGGCAAAATTACATTAAAAAGTCTCACTCAATCATGTCATCAAGCTCAAAGTCTAGGATCTTGTAATTTACCTTGGGCCTAAATTTTTCTGCTTTTTAACCAGAAACCAATGAGCTGAAAAGAAAAGTTAGTTGCTCCCTATATACCCAGCATAAAATAATGGAACAGGGACAAGACAAGTACATTTAACAGTCCCATCCAAAAAGGAGAGTGCATAGCATTCACTGATCCATAAAAATTTGGTTTAACTTTTCCAGATCCTCCTCCGGTAGTATTAGGGAAGATCCCTTGATCAGGTTCCAATTCACTTCCTGAGAGTGGCTTTCCAATCTATAGTTTTCCACAATTATTGGATCCACCTTCTGGAGAATGCTTCATTTTTCATCATTCCCCTTGGTCATTTCTAAAAAAAGAATTAGAAAATATGTCATTTGCTGGAGACCGAAACTGCACAGGTCATCCCTGATGGCAAGGCCCAGGGAAACACCTGTGTGAAAGGACTGCGCAGATCATCCCTGATGGCAAGGCCCAGGGAAGAGACTGCAGTGCAGTCAGAAGAACCCCCGGAAGAATTCTTCTTCTCTACTTTGTCTGTACCTTTTACTCTCACTTCTGCTGTTAGTCTATTCTAGGGTTAATATGACACCAGAATCGCCCAAAGTTCCCCCCTTCCTCCAAAATGGAATGTACCTAAATATCATGCCCGCCCCCTCAGTCAGATGTTGTCTAATGAATATTGTAGCAATTAGCAAAATTGGAGACAGTCCGGTATGCATGGAGTCTATAAGAGACCTAGAATTCATTTTCCTTGTATGAGTCTAATTGCCAGTAAGAATACATATTATGCCATAAGCAGAGACAAAAACAAGACTTACTAGTTTTGGATGGCTTTCTGGAAAAAGTGTTAGAGAAATATTTGCCTGCTGACCTCAAGCCTGTAAGGTAACTTATGGACTGTTCTGGTCAACGAATGAGATTGGTAAATGCAGAGACCAAGTTCTAGTTGATCCACATAAAACATTTCCATATGTCATCTATGATAAATGTTGACATTGTTCTTTCCACTCTGCAGGGGACCAGCCTCTGCAAGCCAGGGTTGGCCTGGAGAGTGATGGCATCGGCAAAAGAAGACACGGAGCCAGCCTCTTCAGGTGGACTGCTCAAATTTATTTTTCAGCTTAGGGTTTTTATATAGCAAATTCAAACAATCTTGCTTAAACAATTTACATTTTTTGAGTACAGTCATAGGACTTAACATTTCTAAGTTTTCTTGGCAACAGTGATTTCACGGTACATGATTTCCACTTCAACCAATAAAATTTAACCAGGTAGTCAACAAAGTTTTATATATTGTTCACTACATATGGCAGGGTATCTAAGGATAAGTGGAGCATATTGCCAGAATACAGGAGATCACAGTGCCCTTTAATTGTTTAAATTCAGTGGGCATGCAAAAACAGGATATACTTGTACCCGTGGTTGTAGGTAACAGACTCTCACAACCCCTTACTAAGAAAGAACAATGTCAACATTTATCATAGATGACGTATGGAAATGTTTTATGTGGATCAACTAGAACTTGGTCTCTGCATTTATCAATCTCATTCTTTGACCAGACAATCCATAAGTTGCCTTACAGGCTTGAGGTCAGCAGGCAAATATTTCTCTAACACTTTTTCCAGAAAGCCATCCAAAACTAGTAAGTCTTGTTTTTGTCTCTGCTTATGGCATAATATGTATTCTTACTGGCAATTAGACTCATACAAGGAAAATAAATTCTAGGTCTCTTATAGACCCCATGCATACCGGACTGTCTCCAATTTTGCTAATTGCTACAATATTCATTAGACAACATCTGACTGAGGGGGCGGGCATGATATTTAGGTACATTCCATTTTGGAGGAAGGGGGGAACTTTGGGCGATTCTGGTGTCATATTAACCCTAGAATAGACTAACAGCAGAAGTGAGAGTAAAAGGTACAGACAAAGTAGAGAAGAAGAATTCTTCCGGGGGTTCTTCTGACTGCACTGCAGTCTCTTCCCTGGGCCTTGCCATCAGGGATGATCTGCGCAGTCCTTTCACACAGGTGTTTCCCTGGGCCTTGCCATCAGGGATGACCTGTGCAGTTTCGGTCTCTGGCAGTGATTCATTGGTGAATAAGCAGCTTTAAGCTTCCTTCTGCATATAGAAGAAGCTAATTTCTTTTTAAACCTCATATAGTCTCAGTTTCTTTCAACATAGACTGCTTCTCTTTTTGCCAATATAGGTATCTCAAAAATGTTGCACATGTTCTATGCATTCGTTCCTAGTCAATCTTATTTGCCCAAAGCTATGCCTGTAGTTCTTGTCCAGACTTGTCTTTGTTTCCAAATTTACTTACCTGCAGTGTGGGTACACTTGATTTCACTGAACCCTGACACTAATCTTTCTAAAAGCCACTTGATCCAGTTGAAGGAATCCACTAAAATCACCTTCATTTTTCAGGGGTATAGACACCCTCCTGGTTTCATCTTTGGCTTATCAACGGTTTCATTTCCAACTCTGCATTCTGGGCTGTCTCTATTTCCTCTGACCTCTGCTTGCCAACAGCTCAGCCCAATTCTGAGCTCATCTTTTTCGTAGGTGTCTTATCTAATTGTATTAGTCAGGGCTCTCCACGTAACAGAACCAATACGATATATGTAGACACATAGACAAAGAGATGTATGCATGTGTGTATGCATGTACACATGCATTTATTTATTTCAGAAGAAGAGATGTATTATAAGAATTGGTTCATGCAGTTATGTAAGTCAAGAAGTTGCACAGTCTGCCGTGTGCAAACAGGACAACTGGGAACACTAGTGATATGATTCAGTCTGGGTCCAACCATCTGGGAACCAGGGAAGTCAAGGATGTAAGTCTCAGAGTCCAAAGGTGTGAGAACCAGGAGCCCTAATGTCCAAGGGTAGGAAAAAATGGTAATCTCATCTCAAGAAGAGAGAGAATTCTCCCTTCCTTCACCTTTTTTGTTTTGTTGAGGCTCTCAACTGATTGGATGATGCCACCCACATTGATAGGGTGGTTCTCTTTACTCAGTCTACTGAATTAAATAATAATCTCTTTCAGAAACACCTTTAAAAGACACATTCAGAAATGTTTTACTGACTATCTGGACATCCCTTAGCCTCATCAAATTAACATGTAAAGGTCACCATCATACTAATGTACTTAATTACAACTAGTTCATACTTTTAAGAGACTGCCTCAACATTGTCTAGCTCAACACTGCTAATTTAATGTATACATTTTTTTAATTCTTCATCACTACCAGAGTCAATTTAACCAAATGTTTTGCCACTACATTACTTACATCATTTTTTCTCAATACTTTTGACAATTTCCTTACCATCCTACAAGTTCCCAAAGTCATGCCATATATTTTCAGTTTAAAATTTTTTTAATGTTTTATTTATTTCTGAGAGAGATAGCGTGAGCAGTGGAGGGTCAGAGAGAGAGGGAGATACAGAATCTGAAGCAGGCTCCAGGCTCTGAGCTAGCTGTCAGCACAAAGCCCGACACGAGGCTTGAACTTGCGAACCGTGAGATCACGACACGAACCGAAGTCGGACACTTAACTGACTGAGCCACCCAGGCACCCCCATATATTTTCAGTTTTAATTAAGACGGAACAATACTTCTAGGACCTATTCTGTGTTAATAAGTTTTGGTTGCGTAACAAACAACCACAAAATCTCTGTGGCACACAAGAAATAATTATTTATTTCTTACTTATACATCTGTTATTCAGCTAGAGTATTTCTGCCTTAAACCATGGAGATGGCTATTTTGGTATCAGAGTCTGCTCAAGTATATTCATTCTGGAAATAAGAATGAAAGAGGTGGAGGAAATCTGGGGACGCCTTTCTCATGGCAGAATACCAAAGCCTAAGAATGTTTGCCGAAAGGGATATGCATATTTTAGGTCTTATCATGTACACTAATATGCTGTTGCACAAAGGAAATAACATGGTCAAAACCAACATCAGTGGGACAGGGAGGATTTTCTTTCCATGCAGACCAATTAGTGAAAGGAATGAGTGAATGTGTGCTAAACAACAATCAAATATATGAACACAAGGAAAAGCATAAGAAAAATATAGTGATTGCAAGTCCTTCCATGAAGGTGAGTAAGCATGAACTCCTATCTCTGTATAACCTAACCTTGAGACCTCACAGATGTCCATGTGAAATTGATGGATCTTTCAACCTAAAAATAGTCTGAACAGCTATTGGAGTTTGAGTGAAAGGCAAGGTAGTAATAACAGCTCAGAGTAAAAGGGAGCTGAGAACTAGGAATGGAAGATTGAGCAGGGCAAGATTTTAGGTACACTATTTTTCTCTTTCTTAGTTGCCTATTGGTTCACGTAAAAGGGGAAAATACAACATTAATCAGTGCACTAGTTACATAGGCTAATATCAAGGTGGCATAAGGACAAAATTAACTATATCCCTTAGGATAGGTAACCTCTAAATAATATGCAGTGATCAAAACAATTACATAAAGGTGTGTGTGTGTGTGTGTGTGTGTGTGTGTGTGTGTGTGCCTTTCAAACTCAAAAGTGTATTCCAAACACATTGCAGACAATGGGGAAGATTGAAATAGGACCTAGATAGGAAAATATAAAAGGAGGGCCTAGCACAGATTGATGTTAGTATGGTGTGAACTAAGGAAAATAATTAATTCAACTCTCCACTTCTGAGATCTCTTGACCTTTTGAAGATATGGATTTGAGAAGCATACAGGAATATATAGAGTCATGGCAGATATTGAGACTGGCATATTTAACAAAGATTAGTAATTAAGTGAAGGATCCCAGAAACCACACACTAACAGAATGATAAGAATCAAAGGTAAAAGCAGGCAAAATTTCATATCCAGTGAGAATACCTGGAGGAAGACATCAGCACTCTGAATGTCCTAAGACCAGTATTTTCCTTTGAAAAACAAAACAAAACAAAACGAAAAACACCTCTTGGTTTAAGAAGGTTCTCTGTATGTTTCTTATTGTTAGGAAGTGGTCCACCATCAAATGCTGTCTAGAAAGTGCTTTGCTGGTTGATATGCAAAGAGGGCTTGGTAAACAATGTTAAACAGAGTTTTTTTTTTTTTTTTATGGTAAAGATACAGTTACTGAGATGGGAATAAAATATAGTTATCATGGGCGATGCACTGGCATACAAAAATCTCTTTATTGGAAACTTTTAAAAATAACATTTGTAGAAATGGTATTTTATCTGTGCTTTCACCTGATGAGAAGGATTTACTATCTTCTCTGTGGTTGTAGTCACTCCCTGGAGAGATTGTTTGGGACCTACATGATTCTCCTTAAAGGAGAAGCCCTGCTGAATGGAAGATGGGATAGAGTAAGAGAGTAAGGGTAGGGAAATCAATGTTTCTATGAAATGAATAGCTGATTCTGGCAAGATTTCCAGGAGAAATATGACTATGGCTAAAATGCAATCATATCAGAATTGATTTGCTGTGCCTGACCTCATTGTATACCAATCTACCATAAACTGAATGGGAATTACTTTAAAGAGGAGGTGGGTCTACTATAAAGCAAACTGTCAATCCTGACAAATATACAATTTTCCCCTGCTGGCCTCCTCTGCTTCCTCTTGTCCTTAAGCAAGCAGCGTGGTTTATTTGTTTGTGAGTGACCCTGAAACATTGTTTTCTATGAATGACCTCATTGCTGCCCCAGTCAGTAAGAAAGTATTTTGTGTTTTTAAAGTAGATCTCAATTATCTTACAGTCTCATGCAATATCCTTCTTAAACCAAGAAGTGATAGGAATTGATATCAAAACTACTGTTAAATAATAAAAGGGTGGAAAGAGAAACAGCATTTCATTTACCTTTAAGTAAACAAAGGCTAGGAGATCAGAAGAAACTTTTCTTTTTGTTGTGATTCTTTTTTCACAATTTATACTATGTATTTTATCAAAATTAATTTCTCGGCCCCATTAAATTTTATGCTTAAAAATCCCACATGCAAGTACTAGTGGTGGGGTTATTAATAATACCAACAATTTTCTTTCTATCACCAAAAACATCTATAAACCATCTGAATCATGTGCAAATATTGCTGCTTCTTTCTCTTCTAAACATTTGAAATTCTTTACAGTCAACTAAAGTGAAAGTAAAAAAGAAAGCAGAATCCCATGCATTAAAAAAAATTAATAATTGACAGAATACAGGAGACTTGTCTATAGCAAGGTGACATAGTTAGCATTCAGGGGCTCTGCCTATGCTGACCGTATAAAGCTCCTGATGTATACAGTAATTTGCAAACAGAGCCCTGTAAATTTTTCTACTTTCTTACTTTATCTATTTATTCTCTTAGTCTACCTGAGAATTTTAAGAATTGGTGTAATGCATTTGGCCAAAATTTACAATGTCATGTATTAAATTGGTAGAGCCAAAAAAAGAGTCCTTTTCTGAGTATTATGATTTTCCTCTCCCCCAAGTTACTTTCTTTCCTGCACCTGTGCTGATTGGCTAACATCGTTGAACACAAATGGTTGGTCACCCTCATGTATAATTCATGCAATCAAAAGTTTGCTACTGTGTACAATTTTGAGTCCTATGGTCCTATATGCCCAAATGGGCCCTCTCTAAGCTGTCAGGACTTTTTGCAACACAGCTTGCTCTACTACCATAAACTGAAGCACTAATGAAGTTGTCCGAATTGTTCTAGAGAGAGCAGTTTAATCAGGCACTGCTTCTAATTGGGACTGGCTGACAGGTGGCCCCAAACATCGATAGACTTAAAAACACTCAAACAGCTCTCCTCATATCAAACCAAATGCTCATATGGTTTACTGAGAAATGTGCATGATGAGATTTTATCAGTAACTTTTTATTCCTGGGGAACAAAAGTAATGCTTTAGGAAAATGTAGGTATTGTTACTTGGCAGTGTTTCTAAACTTAGCATTAAATTTAATAATTATCTAATTAGATCTAAATTTCCAAAATAAATGCTTCTGAAGCATTGAGACTCACAGAGTGTGCTATCTCAAATATGCATATGACTGAGTAGATTAATAAAATTTGTCAGTGGTAACGGAATAATTTCTCATTGTCTTTTCTTAGAGGTATGATTTCATCCTTTGGTGTTGTATCTATAACCATGAGCTAGTTATAGAAAAGAAAAAATGGACACATTATGAAATATTACATGTTTTCGGTGTACCAAGAATGAGTTACTTACAAATTTAAATTTTTTCTCCAACAGAAATTTCCTGTATATTTAAGCAGCTCTTCCCACAGCTCTTCTCCTCCTGAAATATAACACTTTCATGTCTTCTTGATCATATTTCATAATTAAAACACACCTAAGCTTATTCTGTCTTCAGTATTAAAACTGGGTGCTTTATCTACTCTTTTTCAAAGTAGAGCTATAGTCAAAGTATAATCCATCATGTTACATGGCATTTAAACATCCAAATCTTAAACTTTAAGTAAAATCTAGAAAAGCTTGCTGTGTGTTCAGAGGATGCACTCTGAAGCAGGGGCACCTGGGTGGCTTAGTCAGCTAAGCATCTGACTTTGGCTCAAGTCATGTTCTCAGGGCTGTGGGTTTGAGCCCCCACATCAAGCTCTGTGCTGGCAGCTCAGAGCCTGGAGCCTGCTTCTGATTCTGCGTCTCCCACTCTTTCTGCCCTTCCCATGCTCACACTCTCTCTCTCTTAAAAATAAATAAACAACAAAAATTTTTAAATATAAAAAAGAAGATACACTCTGAAGCAGAGGAAAGCTCATTCACTTAGTCAACAAACATGTACTGAAAATCCACTATGTTTAAGACATTATGCTGTATATCAAAAGATACAAAAGTCAATACAATTCAGATATTGTCCCCTAAAATAACTCATACTGTTATATAGAAAACTATATTTCAAGGTGTGATAAATCCCTTTAAGATGTCAAATAACTTTCTAAAATGACTCAGATGAAGAAAGTTTTGGCATCAAGAACCCAGATTTTTCCATCTCCTTTTATAGCTTTACTGTGTTAACTTTTGAGAGACAGTTTCTTCCCTTGGTTCCAAGAGGAAGATAGTATTTCCGTACACTTTACTTCCATATAGTTTAAAATCGCAAAACATCTTTATCTATGGGCAAGGGACATTTTATAATGAGTGAGGGAAATGCTTCTTGAGTCCACAAATTTCTCTTTGGCTAGAATTGGGTCATATGTCCAAAATGCTTCTAGAAGAAGCAGAATAGAACTACCATATGAGCTTAGATTAACTAAGATCTACTTCCGAATTTGGACTTTGTAAATCTCTGCCAAACGTATGTGGTCACCTTTCTTTGAAAAGAGCCTGGACTTCTTTATGAATCAGATTTCTGTTATCAAAGAGGGATAAGGAAAAGGATACTCGTTGGACAACCAGCTGTGTCTGCTATAGTCGAGTGAGTACAGTAAGAGAAGGGTCAAGGCCTCCAAAATTACATGAAATTTTGTAACTAATTTTTGTATTTGTGGGACAAGAATTAAGAGAGATCAAAGGTTAAAGCTAAAACTTTATTCTATAACCATTTAAACTTCTATAACATTTTATTCTATAAATAGAAGCATTCTGTATGGAATAACCTTATCAAGACATCTGATGGGGCAAGGTAGGAGAGCAGTGATATACATAGGTAGGAGACTACTAGGGCTGTAGAAGAACTTTTCTACTAAATAGAAGAAACATGGGCATTTTTATGCAGAAGTCCTGTCAAGGAAAAGACCAGAGACCACAAAAAAGCAAGTAATTCTTAAAAAAGGGGTCTAAAGTGGGGCTTTTCAATATTTAATGTGCATATAAAACACCTAGTGACCAGAAAAGTCATGGTCAACCTAATCAGCATTATGTATCTCACTGTATAGAGTGTGATGTTTTGTGTTGAGACTAAGTTTTGTTGAGGGGAAAGAGGGCAGAGAGCCTGTGAAAACTGGGTGCCTGTTAAGCAAAGGAGTGAGGAGAAAACATTTGCAAAGACAGAGGTCTTGATAACTAACTTTAATTGTTTGCAATGGCTTGAAAGAATGTGTTTTAGCAACGGTGAGAGTGTGGTATGGGTGATTTAAAGAACCTTAGGTTTACTTTCAGCGTACTTCACACACACAAATTTAGCTTGAGAATAATCAAAATTCTATTTCAAATGTTTTCATTTTTACCAAAAGAAGAAGAAAGAAAGGAAAATAATAATGGAATGATTTAATTTACCACTTATACTCTAATATTCTACAAAAGTGATACATTGTAAGCCCTGAGTTGTAGCACAGGTTAACTATTCTAGTTTTCCATATATTAAGAAATCAACCTTCTAAAGATGCAGGTGTGAAATTGAAAACTATTTTATATTAAATATTTTATCTTATAGTAAAAATCAAATAATTATGAGCTTAGATAAGGTAAGGTACTTTTTGTTCCCTATTTGCTTTAAAAATTATAGCTTTGAACACGTTTACATTTCATCGAAGCCGTTGATAATTTGTGTGAGTTTGTGTATGTGTTCAAAATATATGAGGGGACCCAGATTGATTAAGTGTCTAAAAGCCATAGTTTAAAAAGTATGGCTCTGAAAAGAGAGAACAGGAAAGGCTATAAGAACCGTTTTTTAAAATAGGAGCTTTAATGTAAAAGTAAGAGTAGACTCAGGTTTCTAGAGAAGAGGGCAATGGATTGAATTTATAAGACAGAAATAAAAGGAAGAAGATTTTAACAATCTAAAAATCTCAGCAATCGATTGGGTTGCCTTTGGTGGAAGCAAACTTTGATCCTTTGAAGGCTGATTGACCATCTGCCCAGGGCATTAGAGAGGAGATAAATTTATTGATGGCAGGGACAAAATAGATTCTACCTTTCCCTTTAATTTAATAATGTTAAGCTATCTGTATGGATATGGTCTTTAACTTTTTTTCTCTTATTGTGAAATTTTATTCCTTAATCAGGGTTAAACACATTAAATTCACCAAATAAAAAATACAAATGTGATTACATTAGTATGGGTAACAGCAGAATTTTGAGAATGTCATTAAAATGTTCCTATGCCAATTAGTCTTTGCAAGTATACTTTCTGGGCCTGAATCTGGATACTTGGGATTTGTATGAGCTACCAAAACAAGGCAATTATACTACAGTACCTGTGCCGATTTTCCTGTCTGTGTCTCTCTCTGTTGATTGATTGGAAAAGTGTTCCTCTCAAATAAGTTGTTGGTATTATTTTTATGCTATTCACTTGAAAAACTAGTCCAGATTGTATTAAAAAACCCAAGGCTTACTAATTACCTAAGTATTAATAGATATAGGGTGAGGTGAAGCTGAGGCCACAAGGGAATTAATGTTACCTTGTAAAATTGATGAGCTTACTTCATGCCTCAAATAACTTTACATTTATCCCTATTAGTTTATGCTTTTACAAGAAATGATGATTTTTTACATTGTTTTTATTTAAATTTTTTTCTATTTCAAGCAATTCATTTTGCTTCTAACAAAGATAAACATGAGAACAAATTCTGTACAATATATTCATAATAGTCAGTACATATGACTACAAATTCTCCAACAGTGGACGGAGATATTTGAGAGCTTATTTTCTCATCAAAGATGGTCATACAATTATTACTCTGATCAATTTTTAGACCCAAGTAAAGATAACCTATATATGGTGAGCATCAAACACGTTTTTACTCTAACTTAATGGTCATCTTTTATCTTGTGAAGTTCTGTTCACTGTATCATACATTTTTAGTTTTTGAGCACAATTTTGGAATTCTTGTGCAAGAAACAAGGGTGTCATTGTAGATAAGGTGCTTCCTATCTTCTAGTAATTCAGAATTCCTTGGAGGTGAAAGTCACAGGAATAGATTTTTAAGCCATAATCTGCTAAAGAAAATGTTAGAAAGAAGCCAGGGGCTATGAAGTTCTAGAGGAGGTCATCGCTAAGCTGAGTTGTGAGGAGTATATAAAAAGCATGATTATGATGTAAGGACTATGAGTTGTAATTTTATCATAGACATGGTATTCATGCAAATCTCTGTATTTAAGCAAATCATTACACTTATGAAATTGTGTGCAAAACAGCACATTACAAGAAGGAAAATTACAAATTTTCTTGCTAATAATAAAATCTCTATAGCAAACTGACATAGGAAATAGAATGTAAAGGTCCTTTGAATTCAAACAAGTATAACTTAATTAAATACATTTTCTTTTCTGTATTTTTTACTTTTCTCTAATTATAAATATAATTCTTATACATTGCATAAAATTTGAAAAATGCAAACAAATGGAAGTACCCCCAACATTAAATATTTCACATAGAATTTTGGAAACCAATATCTTATTTTGTAACTTCATATTCACAATTCTTTGTTTACTAAAATGTGATCACCATCATTGTTACAAACATTTATTATGTGTCAAGGTATGTTATAGCTTCTACAGGTATTTATTCATTTAGGTTTTACAACTACTTTATAAATACTAAATACTAATATTATTCTCATCTTAAGGAAAACTGAGACATTGAATAATATGATTGTTCAATATAGTTTCAAAAATGAAGATAAACATACTCTTTGTTCTTCTTCAGCACTAGAAGTAACAAGAAAGTCTCAAAGATAAGAAACTGTAGAAAATACTTGATGAAAGCAGTCAAGATCAGATTGAAGAGAGGCATAGTATCCTGAGATACATGAGGTTGCTTAAAGAGAAAACTACCTTTGAATTTATTTTTCACAGAAGCAGCATTGAGGAAGCTCAGTGTGATAGAAGCATCTGGCAAAAATGCAATTGATTGGGGTAATTAAACATTATCAACCAGATAGATTGGCTTTCTAGACATCATCCCAATTCCTTTGGGCAGAAATTATGAAAATATTTTTCTAGTGTAAGTAGTAAGTGTTCTTGAACTAAAAAGGCAGAGAGGGGCTCCAGATGGCTTGCCGTTGAGTGGAAAAAGTAGGTAGTATATAAGCGTAGAGGTCAGCTGCCAGTGTACTAGACATACATTAGTCACAGCAACAAGAGAACAAAGCTCAGCAGATTTATCTCATACAACAAGCAGGTTATGCCAGTAGAGGGTATAGTTGGTAATATATTGCACAGATGAGATCAGAAATTGAAATTTCTAGAAATTCATGTAATGTCAACATTATCAGAGATGACAAAGAACTCACTCTTTAGAGAATAAACTTATCTATTAACAAGAAAAGGTCTTTAAATTTAATTTTATATCTTTGAGAAATAAATTATTTCATTGTATAAACAATTTGTAGAGATTTTGGAAATATAAATTTACATTGATTTAAAATTCAATATAGAGTCTAAATAGCAGAGTGGAGGGAGCAAAAGAATCAATCAGTATCTTGAAGACTGGTCTACTGAATCAACCTAAAATGTAGGACAAAGGGATAAACTGAAAGTATATGCAAAATGAAAAAGCAAGGAAAAAGAGGTTTTTTTCATCTGAGTCTACTCCCTTTTTATGAATCTTACTTTGGTGTCCATTTTGACTTTTGCTTATATATTACAGTGTGGCATGTAGCCATTTAGGTGGTGAACTGAAAAAGATCACCACATTTAAGGCGATGTCATTCACATTATAGATATGTACTAAGTTTAAGAAAATACTAATAAGTTACTCTTTCAAATTTTCTTCATGAACACAGATGCAAGAGGATGATGAAATAATATTTTGCAAGCACTAAAGGAAAATAACTTTACTTCTGGAATTCTTTATCCAGAAGAACTTATCTATTTGAGAGTGTAAAAGCATATCATATAACTAATTATGAATCAAAAAGTTTACCACTCTAAGATTTTCTTTCCAAAAAAGTTTAACATTCAAAAGTCAATGTGATCCATCATATCAATAGATTAAAAAAGAAAAATTGCATGATCATATCAATAGATGCAGAAAGAGCATTTAACAAAATCCAATATCTATTCATGTTAAGAACTCCCAGGAAAACTAAGAATAGAAGGAAAGTTTCTCAAGTTGATAAAGATTATCTACAGAAAATCTAGTTGATAGATTCACTATACTTGATGGTGAAAAACTTCAAGCTTTCCCTCTAACATTAGGTATAAGGCAAGCATGTCTCCTCCCATGACTCCTTGTCAACATCATACTTGAAGTCCTTGCTAATGCAATAAAGCAAGAAGAGGAAATAAAAGATGTAAAGATTAGGAAGGAAGACATAAAGCTATCTTTGTTTGAAGATGACATAATCATCTATGTAGAAACTCTAAAAGAACTGACCAAAAAAACTCCTGAAACTAGTAAATAATTATAGCAAGGTTTCAGGATATAAGGATAATATAAAAGAGTCCATCTCCTTCCCATACACCAACAACAAACAAGAGGAACTTGAATGTAAAAGTACCTTTTACATTAGCACCAACACAAAACAAAACAAACAAAATACCTTAGGTAAAAATCTGACAAAATATGCACAAAATCTATCTGAGGAAAACTACCAAACTCTGATGAAACCAAGCAGGAACTGAATAAAAAAAAGAACAAAATAAATGGAGACATATTCCATAATTATAGATAGAATTCCTTTTTTGTAATACAACATACTGCATGAGTGCACTCTCAACAAATTTGACAACATGCAACAAATCCTGTTTTGTGAAAGGTAATGATAATAAAATTAACATGTAAACAACAAAGAAAGAGTATATATATAGTATATATGTATTGATCCAAAACATATAATCATTATCATTAATAAATTTATATACAGCTCAATGGAAAAAGTGGTAAGGTGTACAATCATTTTACTGAAAAGAAAATATGAAAACCTAGGGGCACCTGGGTGGCTCAGTTGATTAAGCATCTGACTTTTGATTTTGGCTCAGGTCATGATTCATAGCTGATGAGTTTTTAGCCCCACATCTGACTCAGCACTGACAGCGTAGAGCCTGCTTGGGATTCTCAATCTTTCATTCTGTCTCTCTCTACCCCTCCCCAACTGGCTCTCTCTCTGTCTTAAAATAAATAATCTTAAAAAAAGAAAATATGAAGGCCTAGTAAACACATGAAACTATATTAAATCTATCAAGGAACAGGTATAGAAATGCTGGACGTGGTAAAAAAATAAACTCTAGGCTGGTATTATAGGGACAATGCCCAAAACTACACTGCAGAATTGGCTATCACAATGGGACTGTGCCAGGATGTAATGTTTTTGCTAAGTTGAGTTCTGCCTTGGACCCCATTGACCTCAGAAATCCACTGCCTTTACGCCTGCCTCCTTGACAGTAAAGTGCATGCCCTGTACTTGTCATTATTTCTTAAATAGCTGTCTTCTGGATCCCAGGAAGTGTCTGATGGGTGGAATCTAATTCCAAAATCTGTACTCTATTAGAAACTGAGGCTGGGAATATTTTTCCTTATTTCATGTTCAAGTCAGAGTTCACAATTTGGATGAATATTGAAATGTGAATTATGTATTCTTAAATTTAGATAATAATGAAGGATAGATATCCATCACACCCTCTGAATAAATAAAATCATTTCTGAATATGTACCTAAAGAAATTTTTTTAAATGTACAAAATAAACTAAGAAAGATGTCTGTCACTGCATATTAAAATCCCAGAAATGAAACATTCTCAACGTCTCTAAATAGAAGGAATGAATGAATAAAATATTGACAAAGTCAAACAATATAATACTGTGATGTGTTTGAAAAAGATAAATTATATCTATTGATATTACCAAGAATTTATCTCAAAAGCATAATGTTGAGAAAGAAGAGGTGTAGAATGATACTTAAAGAAAAAAACACATATGCAACTAATAAAGAAGCTACTATCCCCAAATAGTATATGTTGGTTAATTATCGTACACACACATGCACACACACATTTGTGCCATGCATATGTTTATAAACATGTATGTATGTATTTGTGTGTGTGCATCTATCTATATCTATAAAGATGGTATTTACATATATATAGAGAGAGAGATAGAAAGAGAGAGATGGATGGATACACTACTGGAAAACTGGGCCTGCAATTATTAGCATTTGCTGTGGTGATGGAGGGCTAACAATAAGGAATGTGATACTGGGAAGGTTAAAGAAAGCTTGTCTTCACTTATAAGTTTTATATTTTTAAAAAATGACTGGCAAATCTGACAAAATTTGTAGCATTACTAATCAAGTGGTAAAATTAGTAGCATTACTAATCAAGTGGTAGGAAAATGAGTATTCTTCAGATTATTCTTTACACTTTCTGTATTTTTATTTTAAATTTTTATTATTTTTTAAATGTTTATTTTTGAGAAAGAGTGGGGGAGGGGTGGAGAGAGAGGGAGAGGGAATCTCAAGCAGGCTCCACGCTGAACAGGTGAACCCGACTTGGGGCTCAACCCCACAAATCATGAGATCATGGCCTGAGCCAAAATCAAGACTCAGATGCTTAACTTACTGAGTCACCCAGGTGCCTCTATACTTTCTGTATTTTTTTAAATGGTGGAGGAGTACCAAGAGGCAGGGAGAGCTGATGCACGCATGCCTCTGGAGGCCTAGGTTTAGAACTTACACAACATCCTTTGTACCATATTTTACTGGTTAAAACAAGTCATAAGTCTATTCCTAATTCAAGGGGAAGAGAAATACTCTACCTCTTGATGGGAGTAGCTTAATACAACTTGAAAGGATTATGGCTGTTTTTGAAATCTCCTTCATTACCTTATCTTTCTAGGGGAATGTTGTTATCTTCTCACATGGAAACATTTTCATAAAATATGCAAGAATTTTTCTAAGCAGATGAACAATTTATATCATTTGTGTACAGATTCTCTGGTTCTGTACACAGGATCCAGAATATATTCCTAAAAATTATTAAACTCATTTTTAAAGATAAAGTGAAGAATGAAATCAGAAACATACTACCTGAAGATTTAGGCAAAAGGTGTGATGACAATACTGACTCAAAAACACACAAAAACTAAAACAAAACTAAAAACATATATGTAACCTTAGTTTTAGTGACATCTATGCTGTGCTAGCTTCTCTTTTGGGACATGGTTGTTTCAGAAGAATCTGCAAGCATAAATTTTATAAATGATGAAATAATAAATCTGTTAATTAGATGGGATATTAATCATATTGAAACATGAATTAATAAATAAAAGCTAATTAATTCATTGAGAGATATAGTCTGTTTATTTTGCTAAAACAAATCAGGAAAAGACATTTTTAAACTTATAAAATAAACAGGAAATTGGAAATTTCCTAGTGCATTCTAAGGTACATCTTCGTGTTTTTTAATTTAATTAACTTAACCAAAGAGAGAGTTTAGCCCCTGCTATCAAGTTTTCAGTAATGAACATAAATTAAAACAATAATGACTGAGGCTTTTTACAAAACAAAATTTAGAATTCATTTAACTTTTTTTAAAATAGGAAAACTGACTCATTCTTAACAAAATTGATTTTTATTTCTCTGAATTAATTTCTAGAGGTTAGCTTTTAAAGTAATATATACATGGGGTGCCTGGGTGGCTCAGTCAGTTAAGTGCCTGATTTCAGCTCAAGTCATGATCTTGCAGTTCATGGGTTCAAGCCCCACGTTGGGCTCTGTGCTGACAGCTCAGACCCTGGAGCCTGCTTCAGATTCTGTGCCCCCTCTCTCTCTGTCCCTCCCCTGCTCATGCTCTGTCTCTCCTTCTCTCAAAAATAAATAAAACATTAAAAAATAAAATAATATATACAAATTATCACTTGTTGCTTACTATTCCTGCTAAATGCCAAGCACTTTTCTGAACACTCTCTTTTATTTTTGTTTACTTATTTATTTTGAGAGAGAGAGGGATAGCAAGTGCAGAGCAGGGGCAGAGAAAGAGAAGGAGAGAATCCCAAGCATGCTCCACACTGTCTGCATAGAGCCTGATGTTGGGGTTCATCTCACAACCATGGGATCATGACTTGAGCTGATAACAAGATTTGGGTGTTTAACTGCCTGAGCCACCCAGGAACCCCTGAACACTATCTTTTTTAGGTCAAATTTGAATGTGGGTCATATTAACCCTGTTTTACAGATCGTGAGAAGAGGGTACAGAGAGGTTATGGATTTTGACTAAGGAAATGTGTAACGTGTGTACAGCCAGGGTTGAATCCGTATCTGTGTGATTCTAGAGTCTATGCTTTAACCACTACTGACTTTCCACCATGAAGGTTGTACAATCTGTTGATAACTTCTGCTCAACTCTTTATAAAACAATGGCTCCATTTTATTTTGTCTAACTCCATTGTTTAGATAAATTTTATATAAGTTCTCACCTATAACATATATTTGATTAGCAAAAGACATTATAAATGGGTCCAACCTTTGCATATTCTCAGATTTTCCCATTATTTTAAATATTCTTTGTGCTTTTATTTGTGATGAGATGCATTTATGCCCTTACAAGTTATCATTCACATCTCCACTGACACGTTAGGCACAAATAATACACTTTCATGTTGTTACAGCACATGAGAGTTCATAAGTCTACAAACAGATGGAAAAAGGAAGACTTCTCACTGTGTCACAAGATTTAGAATCTGGTGCCATTTTTTTCCTAAAAACAAAACAAAACAAGAAAACATAAAAAAAAGCCCCAAAACGTCCTGACATAGAAACCCGATGAAAACTAATTACCATGCCTGCATGGCTGGTATTGACTGAATCTTCTTTCTTGTGGTTCCTTTTTGTCATTCAATCTTTCTCAAGCTTGATTTTTCTTGAGGAGCTAGTTTTCTATTTAAAATAAGGCCTTTCCCCACCAGTCATTTTTATCACATCACATGTGATCACATCTTCACTAATTTTTACCTGAAATTGTACCTTTATTTAGAAGTGGTTTCTTTCATAGTGTAGTCCTTCCAAGCCCATCCCTCACTATTGTGAGGCCCAGGACAAGAGTAAAAATGAAAGCCTACATGCTATATGTCAAATATTTAAAAACTGAAAAGGAGCCCACAAATTGTCGAGTAAAATGTTTCACTACCTCCTTTGGTAAATATGCCTTCAAAATGATTAAACAAACAAAACGATAGAAACTTTGCTTTTCTATCTTTTTTATGACTAAAAGCTGGGAAAACAAAATAAAAACCCTTAAATTTAATTTGTATTGTACATTTCTTATTACATGTCTCATTTTTCTATTGATGAGTCAGAAAATTTTGCCAAAATAATAAAATAGAAACACATAATTATATAAAATATTATTTACTTATAAAATATTTTTATTTCAGCAAACTTATATTTTTAAATAACGATTTCAAATAATTTGATTTAATTGGTGGTTATGATCTAACATACTAAAATGTGATTAGTCACGCTCAAAGTGAACAAGCTCTTAATACTTTTTTATTAAAATGAAAGTAAAGATAGTTTAGAGGCTTCTGGGTGGCTCAGCTGGTTAAGTTTCTGACTTTGGCTCAGGTCATGATCTCACAGTTAGTGGGTTCAAGCACCGCATCAGGCTCTGTGCTGAATGCTTGCTAGGAGCATGGAGCCTGCTTCAGATTCTGTATTTCCTCTCTCTGCCCCTCTCTGCTCTCACTTTGTCTCACTCTGTCTCTCAAAAAGATATAAATGTAAAAAATATTTTTTAAAAGAAAATATTTTTTAAAGAAAGTAAAGATAGTTTAAAATTATCTTCATAGATAGTCAAAATATATTTTTCTTCTAAAACATTTAAAATTGTTTAATAAATACAGAGTACAATTATAGTTACTAAATAAACATTAAGGTCAAAAAGATTTATTTATTTTTGTTTATGTATTCATTTTTTAAATGTTCATTTATATCTGAGAGAAAGACAGAGAGAGACAAAGCATGAGGGGGAAGGGTCAGAGAGAGACTGAGACAGAATCTGAAGCAGACTCTAGGCTTTAACCTGTCAGCACAGAGCTGACGTGGGGCTTGAACCCACAAGTGGTGAGATCATGACATGAGCAGAAGTTAGACTCTTAGCTGACTGAGCCATCCAGGTGCTCCAGTCAAAATGAGTTAAATGTAGCTAATTTTTTTAGTTATTTTTTTAAAATTGTTAAATCTTATTAAACATTTTTTATGAGAAGAAACTATTAGAAATTCCCATGTTCAATGTCCATCTACCTGCAATGTAAAGAATGTACATCACACTTCAAGTATCTTATGTCTAGGCCTATGTATACACAAGTTTAGAGTAATAGATGTTGGCTTTTTTTCTTTTTAAACTTATTTATTTTAAGTGAGGAGAGGCAGAGGGAGAGGGAGAGAGAGAATCTCAAGCAGGCTCCATGTTCATGCTGGAACCTGAAACTAACATAAGGCTAGATCCCATGAACCATGAGACCATGAACTGAGCTGAGATCTAGAGTCCAAAGCTTTTCCTACTGAGCCACACAGACACCCAATCTGACTTGTTTAATATGGCCAAATATTCCTTAGCTGCTATGGGAAGGTCTTGTGAATACAATGCTAATTCTGAGTATGAATTGAAGCAAGTAGCAAGGAAGTGAAAGTTCAGTGGTTCTGAAAGTGATTCTTTGCTATGTAAGAGATTATTTTACAATATGCTATCATGAAGAAAGGATTTTACAGTTCAATTTGGTTTGCTTTTCTCTTATCTAAGCTCATCATTGTTTAAGTGGCGCCCATACTCGAAAGCAAATCTGTCTCCTCTAACATTGACAGTAACGTAAGACACAAGCTTTCACAGCATTTAGACATGGTGGACTTTGGTATTGAAAGCAAGGCATAAGATATAAGGTATTTTCCTAGGGTCTGAATGGTGTTTAGGGTTATAAGTTGCTCTGAGTCAATGCTGAAATTAGAATCGGACAGTAAAAGGCACCCATGTATCCTTTAATACATGAATTGTTTTTGTTCTTGCTATATGTAGGTACATCCATAGTGTGGGGCCTGGATCTAAGGGCAGTATCAAAGTCCCATTCTAATGTAAGCTTCTCAAGAGCTGAGGCCTTATTATTTTGTGTGCCCAACACCTAGCTTAGTACCTTGAACAGAAAAGGTTCTGAAATGTTGACTGAATAAATGAATAAATATTTGAATAAATAAATTCATGACCTGAAAAATTTAGGATTGGGTATTTTAGCCATTTTTGTAAGATGCAGTACTTCTAATGAAGCTTGTGTGTCCAAGTGCTCTATTCGACTGTGTACCCAGTCAAACAATGTACCCAGAAGGGTAGTGTCATTCCAGTGTCATGGAAGCCTCTTCAATAGCTGCCACTTTGAAAACAAAAAACAAAAAACATTTATTTTGCTGGATGTCCATTGGAGGGAGACTAAAGTCACTGATACTTATAGTTGTCTACTAACTTGAAACCTATTGAACACTCTAAAGAACTATTGAATACTACTCGGTGGCTGTTTTAATAAAAATAAAATAATGCTTTAAAAAAAGGTGTAGAAGAAGAAATAAAAGTGAAATTATACAATTTAACTCCAGGGTTTGAGAGTTATGTTGAACCCAGGTACACATATCCCACTAGCAAGTAATTTTGATTACTTAAAAATGAAATAAAAATACTATCTTTTAAATTTACTTTTATTATTTTTTCAAAGTACCTAGATTGTTGAATTCTAAATGCTTTTTAAGTTTTTTGTATTTAATTTCTTACTAAATAGAGCTATTAAGGATTTCATTTGGCTTAGATGTGCTATTAAAAAAATGCCAAGGCACTAATTTACCATGGACCTAAATAGTTTGGAAATCTCTGACTTAGATAATCTTATTAGAGAATCAGAAAGGATGGAGGAAAAATTACTTGTGTAGATGGTGAGGATGTAAGGTGGATCCAAAATCAGTGATGACTAACAAGGGGGAGGAATAGGCATGGTAGGAAAGGGAAAGAAAACAGAGATTAATATGATAATGACAACAGGCCACTATTATATTATGAATGCTTACTCTATGTCAATCACAATGGCAATAGGTTACTAAGCATTCTGAGTCTCAATCTTCAAAGCCACCATGGAAGCTACTGTTATTATCTCTTAACCAAAATGGCCAACAGGTACATGAAAAGATGCTCACTATTGCTCATCATCAGGGATATACAAATCAAAACCAGGGAGATATCTTATCACATCTGTTAAAATGGCTAGCATCCAAAAGACAAGAGCTAACGAATGTTGGTAAGCATGTGAAAAAAAGGTAAACTTTCAACAATGTTGGTAGAAATGTAAACTGGCATAGCCACTATGGAAAACAGTGTCTGGGTTCTTCATAATATTTAAAATAAAACTATCATATGATCCAGCAATTCCACTTTTGAGTATATATCCAAAAGAAATGAAAATAGGATCTTGAAGAGGTATCTGCCCTCCTATGTTCACTGAAGCATTATTCACAGTAGCAAAGATATGAAAACAAGCTACAAGCTATATGTCTGTCTATGTATGAATGGACAAAAAATGTGATATACCTATATATAATTATGTGATATATACACATTATTACCATAGGTGAAACTTGAGGACATTATGTTAAGTGAAATAAATCAGACAGAAAAAGAAAACATATCACTTATATAAAGAATTTTAAAACGTTGCTCATTAAAACAGATAGTAGAATGGTGGTTACCAAGGATTCGGGATAGGGAAAATCAGGAAATGTCAGTCAGAATATACAAACTTCAAGTTATAAGGTGAATGAGCTCTGGAGATCTAATGTACAGCATGGTAATTATAGTTAACGATACTATATTATATATTTGAAAGTTGTTGGGGCACCAGGGTGGCTCAGTTTGATTGGGTGTCCAACTTCAGCACGGGTCATGATTTCATGGTTTGTGGGTTCAAGTCCCACATCAAACTCACTGCTGTCAGCCTGTCAGTGCAGAGCCCACCTCAGATCCTATGTCCCTCTCTCTTTACTCCTCCCACCACTTGCACTCTTCCAAAAATAAATATTTTTTAAAAAGAAAGTTGTTAAGAATATCTTAAATGGTCTTACAAAAAAAAAAAGAAATGATAATTATATGAGGTGATGGAGGTGTTCACTTACCCTACTGTGGTAATCATTTTACAATATATAAGTGTATCAAATTATCACACTGTTCAACTTCCACTTATACAATGTTATACAACAGTTATAGCTCAAAAATTGGGAAAAACTACAAATACAAATGACCTTATCACATTAATCCAACTTTGGAATATCCTCTACCAATTTTCTACTAGCTCACTCCAGTGCTTAAAAACCCTCCTGTCTTTTGTGCCAGAGAAGTTGTGTTCAATTTCCTCTATTGCAATATTTTTTACCCCTATTGAAAAATTCTTGAATAAAGTCCTTGCCTGTTTAACCTTATTGATGTAATTTCTCTTTTATACTTTCCATTTTATGGAAGTAGAGGTGAAGTTTAGGATGATTAAAAGTTTACTGGAACTCCCATAGCTGGTAAATGATGGCAGACAGATTTTTGACCAGGTATTGAGTCCTGAGTCTGAGAGACTAGTGGTTGAATTAGAGGCTGATAATAGGTTCCCATTTTAGGAGAGCCAGAGCCATATGTTTGCTTGATGAAGATGACAGCCCTCAGTCTTTTGATTGTTTCCAGGCACTGGATATCATCAGTGCCCACACCTTGATGCCCACCAGGGATTACTATCTCTCTAAAACTGACAACATGAATTGTTACTAAAATTCCTAAATTTCCAGGGAGTAGAATCGAGAAGAATCCTAGAGTTTGGAATGGGGCTTAAAAGTCAAATAATAAAAGTAGGAGTCTAGGAATTGAGCTAAAAACTCTCAGGGCTAAAATGATTATAGTACCTTTAATCAAGAGCCCAGAATTTAGGGGCAGAGACTTGATTTGTGCGTTAATTCTGTTCTAGTACTAATTACATATTTATATTACTTAGCACATAGTAAGCACTCAAAAATATATAGATAAAAACGAATCTGCTCTGGTGCCTATGTTAATAGTCTGTATAAGAAAGGTCTTGATTCTTGCTGTAATTACAGTTTCTCTTTGGTTTAAAGTGCTTGTTTGAAGAAGCATGTTTATACTATATCTATTGTTTCAGATGGAAGGTTTACATGGCATTGCTTGCACAGTAATGAGTTTGCTTAAACAACGCTGTGTGACTGCCATCCTTGGGGACCCACAAGAAAATGAGCCTCTTGTGAGTCAATCTCAACAATGAAAAAAAATTTACAATAAAATTGGCTTCCGCTTTGTGTGCAGTTTACATCCACTTGTACAAAGTGAACTGATAGAGGATATCCGCATGGGTTCTCACCAGGGAGATTCCCCTGAGACTTGTAAAATAAATGATCATTTCTGTCAAGCCCCAGTGGTGTCTTTTTTCATTTTGTGCTGAAGCTCTACTTTGACATTACAATGTTTTCTTATGCAAATTTTAAGTATTGGCTTTGCATTGTACTGATCTATTCCTCTACAGGTAATAGCAGTAATTTTTTTTTTTTTGTTTTTACATACTGAAGTATTTATTAGTAAAGTGGCATAATATCTGGGATTTGCTTTAAAATATGTTTTTTTTTTTTTACAAAT